>NC_088792.1:235142268-235462893 GCF_011386835.1 Chrysemys picta bellii
ATGCAACTGTGTCAAACTTCCCAATTTACATTTCTGGATGCGAAGGTCTCAAAAACTTTAGGTTCATGGCACACAATTAGACTGGTTAAATTTGTATGGTTTAAAAGGCGTTTATTGTATTTTCCTTGTGGCTGCTCTAGTTAGGTTACTCACACAAGCTTCTCTCAAGAGTGAATTGTCAGAAAAGCTACTACTTTTTAATCTTCTTGGATGTATACCTTTAAACCATGTGCAACGTATCGAGTTCACACCATTACTATTTTCTTATAACATTGCCACCATGGAAGCTGCTTTTAAAAATAAATCCAATTCTAACCGAGTTTATATGTTGTTTGTCACAAAAACATTCTTCAAAGCTGAACTACTTTTTCCCTGGGGGGGGGGGGGGGGGGGGAACGACACACAACAACTAAATGACATTTTACTGTTTGCTAACTGCAAAGCTTTGGTCCTTCTGTCTTAAAAGAACATAGTCAAGTAATTTAAACCCAAACCTGATTCACCTTAAGATAAAAAGTTATTAGCATATTTCTCCCATTCAATTGTCAAGATTAAATTACACCCTCCCACTACCCTCCGACAAGAAGAAACCACTATTTTTGTAGAACCCATACAAGGACATTGTGCTTTTGCTGACTCTGCAGTAGCAGTTGAACTGTTCTAAGAGCTGTTGACACCAGATACACAAAATCCATATGTTGGGACATAAAAGTGAAAATGAGAAGCAAGTTTGCCTCTGTTTCATTAGATGAAAGGTGTGGAGAACATTTACCATGTAAGCAGAAGACCTATTCAGGTGCTGGGAAGGAAACCATTTTTTCCAAGCTTAATGGATATTACAAACAATGAAGAAAAAGAGCAGACAGTACCCATTGACCAGGAAGGAAGAGGTGTACTATACAAACACCAGCTGAAAAACTGAAGTGCTCATATTTCACATAGTCCGAGACCATTTGGCAATAAAAAACACTTTGAACTTTGAAATAGGCTATAGTTGCATAAACATTCATGCAGCTCAAAATGGTGGCCTAGTTAAACCTTGTGGCATGTGTCCCTTGAACCTGGAGATTTAATTTTTTTTTTTTTTTTTAATATATATATTTCAGCCGGTTGAATGGAATTCTGATGGTTCAAGTGCAAAGCTCCTTTTGTGGCAGGCCATTGTATGTGGAAGATGATCAACTGTGAACAGACAAATTATTCCATCATAACTTACATAGAATTCTATTGTGTCCTACAATCAAACTGGAAATATACACAACCAAAGAAGATTTAGTCCCCAGCTATTTCTAGCTGATGACTAGACTTGGATAAATATTTATCATACGCTTTCAATTATGGCAAAGTTAGAGATGAGCATACCTTAAAAAGTTCATTTTGGCACCTAGCAGTCTAAATTCTTGTTAGTATATGGGGGAAAAAAGTGAGCTGAATTTAAGAATAGGCTCTTAAATTTTCTCAATACTTTCCACTTCCAGATAAATTAGAAATGTTACAAGGTTTAGCAGTAGTTGGCTGCTTCTGTTATAACAAGCAGCACTTAAACATGGGAGAGGAAAGTTCTGAACATCCTAAAGTCTATAAATGATTTTGTTGAAAGGTTTTGGGTGGGTTATTTTATCCACACTGGTTTGCCCATCTGTAACCCAAATATCAATTTTATAAATTTTACAATTTATTCACAGCATAAATGTGAACATGTGATTCCTCATATAAAAATCTGCTTAAAGATAAGCAGTCACAAACCAACAAAAACTAAGTTTTAAAAATTTTCCATTATGAAATTTATTTAGAACTCAGGGAGTAAGTGTTGCAGGTTTCCATTTGTCTATTATCATACCGATCTCACTATCAAGTAAATTGCACTAGCTTCCCCACTCCTCCCCCCCTTTTATTTATAGGTTAATTTTCTTAACAGCAAGAACATTCTGCGCAGTGCATTCTTGAACACTACTGCATTTCCTGGCTGCTCAAAGCCATTTTAGCTTCAGCTTAATGTCTCATATCAACACCCAAAGCACAAAATAATGACAAGAATACAATAGCTATTGCATCTTACTGGTGAAGTTAGATTTATCATCCTCTTCTAAGAATTATTTTGGTAGTAAAAATCTCCAGCCTGCCTCTTAAAGAAAGCAACTTATTGTCACATTGTTCACCATGTTTGTTTTATGGAATCTTGTTTTGTGACATGAGAGAAGAACGAGTATAACAGGCAATTACCAGCAGGAATTGAACAAAGGACAATTACATGTTCCATTCAAAAATGAGTTAATATCGTTGGCTTGCCAATCCTTTCCCCTTAAAATCTTAATATAAACATTGGACGTATTTAAGAAATCTATGAAATATTCTCAAACATCTGTTTAATACCCCTTTACTTCAATGAAGAACAAAAGGGCCACCAATATTCAGCTTTTCTTTGGAATAACAATGGGGAGGCAGGGGAGAGGGAAAAAAAAAAGAGGGAAAAGAACTTCCTCTTTGGTAGCCATATTTAGGAAGTTTCAAAGGCTTTGATCTAAGAGTAAATACAGAGTTTACATAACTGATCACAAACAGTGGAAAGGAGCCATTATAGCTATTATAAATCTTGTATATTAGGTCAAGTGACAGTACATTATGAATAAACTTACATTTTATATAGAACAGAAGAGGGGAGTATACATACACTAGTTAGCATTAGTTAATAACATGGCTCTTTAATTCTAATTCCACTATCAGAAGAGCTGCATTTTTATTAGACAAGTGACCTGAACATTTTAAATTGTTCAAAGGGGTGAGTTAAGTTATGACTGAAAAATAAATCAGGTATACTTGTTCATTTCTAAAAACATAGCTAAACTTTAATTAAAAAAAACAACCATAAAAATTATCCTCGATACTGTTTTCAGTCCAACGTGAATGTTTATGCCAGTTTACAAATCCTTGAAAAAGGGGATTTATAATGCAAGTGCTGATATAACTGAAGTTATAACTATGCTAAAGGGACAATTACCCTGTAAGGTGATAAAGTTCAGAGGTTTAGAAATTGCAACAATAAGAGAAAGTTAGAAATGCTAAAGACCTACACATTTAGCTAATATTAGCTTTTAAGTAGCATTGGCTTAAACTCCAGTATTTTAAAATGATCATTGCATTAAAAGATAAAGTTCTGCCACACCTAAAGGTTAAGGCATAACCATCTACTAATTGGCATATTTATTTATTTGTCTGTTTGGGAAAAGGGCCTTATTTGTGTAAGCAGCAAAACAAATATAAACTTGAATGATTGCTATGCAACAGATTTGAAGATAATTGCCTCTGCAGTGAACTTTACAGTTCTCAACCGCACACACGCAGCATGCTATATGAAAAAAGTTACTAACTGAACTACAGGTATTAAATACTGAAAAAAGTTTTACATTTTTATTATAATTTATTTTATTTAACAATCTAAGAAGTTTGCAGCCATCAGCAGTTCCAGTGCAATTTCAGGTGCAATTGGGAATTCAGGAATCTCCGTGGAGCTGTTAGTGTAGCGAACCTTGTAGGTGAAATACATGCATACTTTGGATAGAACATGGGATGGAATCTCTCTAAAATTCACCTCATTTGTTTCATTTTCAGCAAACTGACCTGTTTAAAAAAAAGGAAGAAAGAATCAGCATCAAAATTCCCTTGATAATGAACACAATTGTATTGCATGTGTGCAAACTCATCTAGACTACTTCATGTTACTGTAGTCCCTTGTTAGGAATTAGACATTTTCAGTGTACAAGATGTACAGCATAGTGTGTTAAGACATGCCACAGTTACTGGAGCCAGGGACATAATTTCCATCACCTTTTGTTTAAAAATATTCTGTTTGTTTGGGTTAATGACTGCCTACAAGCAATATGTGGAACAAAGGTTTGATCCTGATCTCAGTCTATGCGAGGAGTGCTCTCTGACAGTACCATATTCAGCCCTGTAAAACCCACACTAATGTAAACACCTACAAGAAAGGTGGTCAATCAATGATGACCATGTGGCCTGGCTACTAGGGAGAGCTGTTTATTTTGTTTAAATAAACCTTTCAGGTGATTTGGAAACATCCAGTTGTACAACAGGGGCACCACATGACCCTACTTCTGTTACCATTGCACTTCCTTCCTTTGTACAGTTTGTCATTTGCTTGTTGTGTCTTGTCTTTAATTATGCTGTATGCTCGTTAAGGCATGAACGGTATCTACCCTTTGGGTGTTTGCACAGCACCTACCACAATAGGGCTCCTATTATCCCTGCAGAGCCAATACAGCTTTTGAGAGTGAAACAGCTTCTATTTCCAGCTTGAGAATTGTCAGCAGATTTGATTACTAATTTCCAGCCCAAATTTCATGGGAAGAAGTAGGAAGGCAAAGCAGATTTTAACATACTTTGTAAAGCCATGCAACTTAAATAGGGAACATCCACATCAAATAAATATTCAAGTATCATTGAAACCAAGATCCATTAAATGTTTTCACTTTTCATAATCTTCTATTACATCTGAAGAGGTTTTTTTATGTGGATGGAGGAGCAGTTATTTAACTTGCTGTAACTGTGTCTTAGAGATGTTCTGTACACGTGGACCCCACTCAGAGGTGCACATGCACTTGAGATCAGAATATTTTAAAACACTAGTGTCTGTCGGTGTTGCACATGCACCTTGTATGCTCCCATGTCATTCCTCCCAAAGGCATAAAAGACAGAGCATCTCCAATGCTATTCCCTTCTCCTTTGTCAAGATTCTGGGCTGTAAGACTCGAGCTGCAAAGAGGGTCCACATAGGAGCCACATGTACAGAACATCTCAAAGAACCAGTTACTATAAGGCAGAAGTCCCCAAACTGTGGGGCACGCCCTGCAAGGGGGGCACTGAGGAACATTTCGGGGGCACAGGGAGGGAGCGCCACGTAGCTGTTTCTGGCCCCAGCCCCCTGCCTGGAGCTCCACGCTGGGTGCCCCAGTTGCCAGCCCCCAGCCCCACCCCAGCGGTGGCCCCAGCCTTGGCCCCCAGCCTCCTTACCCCTGTCCACATCCCCCCAGTCAGAGCCACGGCCCCACTCCCAGGCATAGTTCTGGGGGCGGGGGGAGGATGCAGATAGAGGAAAGGGGGGGCATGAGGTAAAGTTTGGTGACCACTGGAGGAATATCCTAGATCTACCATAGTTGAAATTTGCAGAGAACTCCATTCATACATTCACCAACTACTATTCAGTGGTTTCAGCCTCCAGATCTGATGCTTAGTTTGGTTGGGCAGTACTACAATCCTTATTCATATAAGCTCCTAGATTCCCTCCTCCTAAAGAAGTGGACTCCTTACTGATCACCAAGAATGGGATCCATATGTACAAATTCTCAAAGAAGAGAGAATGCTTGGTTAATAAACAGACCTCAGTCATCATTGAAATGCTTTCCTGACTGGAAGAAAAAGGATGGGATGAATAGAATTCCTCAATAGAAGGTACTGTTCCCCTTGTGGGGGTCACTGAAAATGAGGCGGGCTCACAGATTTTCTGTGTGACCCAGTGGATGAAAAAAATTCTTCATAAAAATCAGTACTCAGGCAGGTTTTGAAACTGTGGATAGTGAAGAGATATCTAAAAGTGGTGACACTAGTTCTGGGATAAATCTGAGCTCTGCTGGATTAGTGAAGAAAGCCCTGTAAGCTTGATGGTACTGGGAGCAAAGGTTGGTGCCACAGATCTTTCCATAGTTGGTAACAAAGTGAGTGTCAGAGATGGTACTGTTGAATACAGTACCAAGAGCTGCTCCAAGAACCAGACTTATAGATTCACAGATTCTAGGACTGGAAGGGACCTCGAGAGGTCATCGAGTCCAGTCCCCTGCCCTCATGGCAGGACCAAATACTGTCTAGAGTCTAGACCATCCCTGATAGACATTTATCTAACCTACTCTTAAATATCTCCAGAAATGGAGATTCCACAACCTCCCTAGGCAATTTATTCATGTGTAACCACCCTGACAATTAAGAACTTTTTCCTAATGTCCAACCTAAACCTCCCTTGCTGCAGTTTAAGCCCATTGCTTCGTGTTCTAGCCTTAGAGGCTAAGATGAACAAGTTTTCTCCCTCCTCCTTATGACACCCTTTTAGATACTTGAAAACTGCTATCATGTCCCCTCTCAGTCTTCTCTTTTCCAAACTAAACAAACCCAATTCTTTCAGCCTTCCTTCATAGGTCATGTTCTCAAGACCTTTAATCATTCTTATTGCTCTTCTCTGGACCCTCTCCAATTTCTCCACATCTTTCTTGAAATGCGGTGCCCAGAACTGGACACAATACTCCAGCTGAGGCCTAACCAGCACAGAGTAGAGCGGAAGAATGACTTCTCATGTCTTGCTCACAACACGCCTGTTAATGCATCCCAGAATCATGTTTGCTTTTTTTGTAACTGCATCACACTGACGACTCATATTTAGCTTGTGGTCCACTAGAACCCCTAGATCCCTTTCTACCGTACTCCTTCCTAGACAGTCTCTTCCCATGGACAGGGAGGATAAGGCAATCTGAAATTCAATGTCAAAGAACTCAAAGACTGAATGAGCGCTCTTTGTTCCCTGAGAACCTGGAGTGACATCTTTTATGGATGGAGTACTCGCTGAATGAGGTTCTGAAGGAGATCCAGGAACAACTTTTGAGTCAGATGCTCCTCTCATGGATTTCTCCATCAGGAACCACTTTAAGTGCACCTCCTTGGCTTCGTAGTTGCATTTTGGTGGGTTTTTGTTAAAGATTTGATAGAATGGTGAATTCAAAAATGTGAATCTAATCACTAATTAGAGAACAGCCAAAGTGGTGTAACTAGCCAATATAAACCCCCTTGCAGTTTTGGATGAGGCCCAGAATCAGTCATGAGGTGACTTCCTATACCCAAATTTAAGTCTGAATGCCCTTTTGTCCCTGAAATTTAAGAGGATTCGGATGCAGTTTGGTTTAGTTTTAATATAGGTTCATATTCACAGACCATTTGCTATATCTCCAGATATAATTTGTCTATCTAGCAGCTAGAATCTTTTCACATGTAAACAGTTTTACCTTGATGATTTTTATACATAATGTGCTCAACCATGGAACCTGATTATACCATTTTTATAGAACACCCAGCTCAGGTGCCTGGACTCTTACCGGACTCTTTGTCCTTCATGGTGCTGTAGCCGTTTTTGATTTTTAATTGGCAAGCCCCGCCCACAGAGTCACAGCCATGTACTACTATTTGCAGATGTGGGGCAGGCATGTATAGGCCCACCTAAAATTAAAGGAACACCCTCTCAGCTAAGGGGAGGAACCACTAAGCTCAGGCTACAAGTGAGTGCATGGGACAACAAAGGGGGGGGGAGGAAGGGGAGAAAAAAAAAAGCTACAGGAGTGAGGTCAAAGTTTGAAGAAAAAAATCAGAGAACCAGAAGGGAACACCGGACATAGAACCCCTGACAGCATCTGCTGCTCCTCAAAGGGATCTATGGAGTCAGTGGACACTCCCCAGAGGAACTCTGCCCAGAGATGTGATTGAATGAGGGACCGGAAATAGACCCCACAGTCACAGAGTGCCCCCTACATCCAGCTTCCTCCTCCTGGAGTGACTGGTGTGCATAGATCAGGAGGTGTGGGGAAAATTGCAGCCAGAACCCTCAGTAAGAGGGGCTGCAAGATGAAGCACTCTATGTAGATGTGCACCAGGGTCTCCCTCTCCTCACGAAAGGGACAGGCATCAGGGGAGTTCATGAATCACACTAAGTACACGTTCATACTCGTAACTCCCAAAAAGGAGCCACCAACAAATATATCCAGTGGGTTGTGGAACCAGAGTAGAGTACAGATTGGCTCAGAGTTCCTTGCCCTTCTCAGGTGGCAGCAGGTCTCACAATGTGGTGTTGGGGCAGGACACAAGGGCAAGAAAGTGAATGGCATGATGCACAAGTGTATACAGATGTTTTCTGGGCATAGTTTGGAAGTGGACCAGCTGGATGTCGTGGAGCTCAGGCAGTTGTCAGGGGTGGCTGTGGAGAGACACACCGCAGGGGCCCAGAGAGGAGTTCTGGAGAGCCAGGAATGAGCAGGCAGCACCCTCCTGCAGGGCCAGCTTGAAGAAAGGAAGAGAAGCTGGAGGCAAGGCTGCCCTGAACTCCCCTGCTATAGCTCATGACAACAAATTAAGATAAAGGCTGTGTAACTACACCAATATCGACAAAAATCAAGAAATCACGAGTAAGCCCCCAAAATCATGAGATTAAAAAACAAAAAAACCCTCTGTTCTGTGCCAAAAAGAGATTGTGGGTTTTGGTTTTGTTTTTTAATTTTTGAACTTTTCCTGCCCAGCCCCAGTGTGCAACAATTAATGTTGCCCACTGTCCCAAGTTTATTGGGTAAGGTGATTTTTTGCCCTTGCTACAGGAGCTCTCACCTCATCATTTGCCCACCCCCTGCCCAGCAATTAGTTCTGCTCCCAGTCTCCCAAGTCAATCCTGTCCCCTGCTCCCTCATTAGTTCTGCCCATCCCCACCATCAGCACATTTCTCCAGCCTCACCTCTGCTCTTCTCCTGGGGTTCTTTACCCTTCTTTCCCAGGGCTAGGGGCGGCAGTGCTGTCCCCTCTCCACCTTCCAGGATTGGGGGGGCAGCTCCAAGAGCTCTTCACCACCCCACAGCCCATCCCAGGCTGAGTGCTGCAAGAAGGGAGAGGGGAGGTGGGGGAAAAGCAGAGGTGCTATCCTGTCCCCATTACTCATACGAGAGGAGAGAGAAGGAGGGAGCAGAACTGCCCTGAATTGCTGGGCTCTTTAGCTCCGATGTCCAATCCCATGAGAATAGCTTACTGAGTTACTGAGGGATGGAGGCAGGGGGGAGAGTTCTGCCTGCAACAGTTCGACTGACTGTTTAGCCCCAGGAGGTGGGGAACTGGAGCAGATGACCAATCAAAAGATTAGTCTGTTAGAGGTTTAGAGCTTGGGCATCCTCACAAGATTAGGCTCCAGCCATGCCCATCACTCGCAAAAGAATCATAAGTGTTGGCAACAGTGCAGAGCCCAGACTTCTCCAGAGCCCAGTGGTTGAGTAGGGATGGAGCAGAATCAGCACATCTGGGGCACGCTCCAAGTTTCAGGCTGTACCCACCCCAGTGATATCGAATGGAATTTCAAGATGGGGATTGTAGCAATCAGTAACTGAAAGATTTTAAAACGTAGCCTTCTAATCTTAACTAATCCTCTCCCCCACATACATGCCATTTGAAGGAATGGGAGGGGGGAAATCACTACTGTTTTTGTCTGTGGAAGTAATTGTAATTGCTTGTCTTACAGTAGCACCCAAAGACTTCATATACAGTTAGCACCTGATTATATATAACTGATAATACAAGACTTGATAAAGCTGAATTGTCTAAGTAGGAACAGAAACCAATCTGGACTGGGACAAGTCACTTTTCATAATAGAAATTCAACTTTTATATAACAGATTATACAAATCCAAACACTCCACAAAATAGGAAAGTGAAATAACTGAATTACAAGATGCTACTAAACTCACTGCACCTACCTGGACCACTCAACATAGCTTTTATTGTTCCTGATGTTAACGCATGCTCTCTTTTTACAATAAACTCATGACCATCAGAGGATATCAACTTCACATACATAGCATCAGGGCCCTCACACCCACCGTATGTTTTCTCTTCTCCATCTATAATAGAAAACAGGTTAACTGATACTTTCAGAATATCTGGTTAGTACTTTCGTAGTATGAAGAAAGCTAGTACAGCTTATGCCTTTATTACAAGCATGAAGTCTCAGTGCTCTTACCTCTGAAAGACCAAAGAAATAAAGACATGCAAGGTAGCAAAGGAGAAGGTGGAGGATAAGACAAGGAAGTTGTTTCTTTTAAAGTGAAAAATTCAACAGACAGCAAAACTTAAAGCTTTGTGCCTTAGGAGCGAATTTAGTTTTAATATACTGTTACTGATCTGTCCCCTCATTCCCTTGTCCCTGACCATTGAGTCAAAACATGATTTCAGTCATTTCTAGAAAAAGAAATAAAGTCCATTCAGGGTTATTTTTTCCCCTTTATATAATAAAATAAACCCTGCCACTCAAGTCTGAGACTATACTTGCTGTTTGCTCTGAAGTGGCTGTTAAACATTCCTCATGAAGTCGTATTACCAGGGAAAGGTCATATTTCTAATGGTAATACATTAGAAGACAGTAATTAAGAATTTGCCAAATGAAGAAGAAACATCTCTTCCTACAGGCATTGTCTGTTGTCATGCTTTTAAGAGGGCAATTCACAGAGTAAAAGTCTTTGCCTGGTATTAACGCATTCATTTAAAAAGGAACTCCAGCAACTTTAAAAAGTCAGTTTGAGGAAAGTTAACTTACGTTACTTGCAGTAGTAAGTATACTGCAACAAAGAGTAAACAAAATGTTCTCTTTATTTCCAGTGTTTTCTCTACTTTGGACAGCACTTTGAACAGTTTCCTCTATTTATGTGACCCTTTCACACAGCAGCAGGAAAATTAATTATTTAAACAATAGTAAATGTCAATGTAAAACTACAAAATTAGGCAGAGAGCTTACTGGCAGGCATAATAGCTGAAACTCCTCTCCCTCTCTTACCCCTCCCGCACCCAACCCATTAATTAGATTTTAACTTGTGTCTCTGGCAGATCCAGGGGTAAGACTGCTGAAAGATTCAAACAAGTTTCAAAACCTGAAGTGATGATTTAAAAGAAAAAAAAAAAAAAAAAAAAGGCAAAATACCACTTTAATCCAATTTAAAATTAGAAATTGTAGTCACGGTCTCTTTTCAGGTAGCATGTGTTTTTTCCACAAAAATAATATACATTTACATAAGTTACTATAGTAAATAGGATTAAAGTAACTTTATTGAGATGTTAAAGAACTGTATATTCTACATAACATTTCATTTTCAGGGTTGTATTAATCTACTTACTTATTTTAATTTTTACATAACCAGTAAGATGCTAGAAACCCTCAATATCTGGGGTCAGTACAATAAGAAAAAGTACAAGTATGATTATAAGGAGGCTTGGTGATAAATTTACTTCCTTCCAGCAGAATCCAGAGGTGGCAAAAGAATAGAGACGTACTTTTGAAGACTGGAATTTAATCAGTAAATGTCATTTCTTCCTCCACCCAAAAACAAATCAATAATTTCTATTGTTAAGGAAACATTAGAGATTAAGTGTACCAAATATATACTGCACTTGTACAGATTCTTGTTAACAAATTATGTCTTGCAGTCAGTTAGGAAAATGTGGCTTACTTTCAGGATTATCAGGGTTAATCAAAATAAAATTACTGTATAATTATTAGATGAGGATTTTCCACCAGTTACCGTTAGTCAAAAGCTCAAGTTGCTAAAAAGAAATACAGCTGGAAAGGTGTTTATCAGTGTCCATAAAAATAACTGAATCCACCCAAGCCCACATTAAATCTGGTTATTTTCTCATTATGCAGTCATTTGAATGGAGACAGATAGGGCAGCTCCAAGCACGTAAAATTGAGTTAATTATGATGAGATAGTAAGCAAAATTAATGATGTAAAGCTTAAAAATGCAACCTCCAAAATTCACAGCCCTTTCCTACTCAATTGCATTATCTAAAAGCCCAAGATGTTTCATGTTTTAAAAATGTGAAAAGCTGTTTATTAAAAGATTAACTTACCCATTCTCTCCTTATTAAATGTTTATTGCTTTGCGACAGCAGCTTTCACAGTAAGATGGTCTGAAAACAAAAAGTATTGATACAAGTGTCAAAATTACTTTTTAGTAGTAATTTCATAAGTCAGAGTTTAAGTGACCTACTATAAAGATTGATGTTCCAGTCATAAAGAAAACTTTAATGATGATATACAAGTATTCAGTAGATTCCAGTTTCAGGATGTGTCCCCTATCCATCAGATTCTCACAAGCTTTACAAAGTGAAAGCTGAGTATGTGAAAGATTTCCGGATTTTACCTTACACGTTGTAAAAATAAAAAGTTTTAAACCTTTAGCAGTCAAGGGCCTTAGAAAAGCTAGTTATAGTTTCTAGAACTTTAGGGGAGAAATCTGTGTACACAGAATTTGCTACTATAATGGCAAAATTCCTACAAGATAAAACAGAAGAAAAATAAGCACTGTGTGTCACAGTGCAGCTAGTACTGGTGAAAGGTTCAAGGCTAACAAGTGTAGAAACTGAAGCCTTTATCTGCAAAATAATTCCAGTATGGACAACAGCAATTCAAGTTTCTTTATATTACACTGCAGTTATGCTCTGGAACAGTGGTGGACAAACTTTTTGGCCTGAGGGCCACATCTGGGTGGGGAAATTGCATATAGGGTCATGAATGTAGGGCTGGGGAGAGGGATGAAGTGTGGTGTGCAGGAAGGGGCTCAGGGCAGGGTGCAGAAGGCATGTGGCAGGGGGTTGGGCTGGGATGCAGAGCACGGCAAGGGGCTCAGGGCAGGGGGCTGGGGTATGGGCTCCGGCCTGGCACCGCTTACCTGGAGCAGCTCTGGAGTGGCAGCGGCATGCAGCGGGGCTAAGACAGGCTCCCTGCCTGTCCTGGCCCTGTGCCACTCCCAGAAGTGGCTGGCACCACATCCCTGCGGCCCCTGGGGGAAGAGGGGCAGAGGGTTCTGCGCACTGTCCTCCCCTGCGGGTATCTTCCCCGAAGCTCCCATTAGCCATTGTTCCCTGTTCCCGGCCAATGGGAGCTGCTGGGGGCGGTGCCTGGAGGCGAGGGCAGCACACAGAACCCACTGTCCCCTCTGCCCCAGGGGCTGCAGGGACGTGGTGCCGGCCGCTTCCAGCAGTGGCGCGGGGCCTGCGGTGCCACAGGGGTGGATATCCCGCGGGCCAGATCCAAAGCCCTGACAGGCTGGATCCAGCCCATGGGCCGTAGTTTGCCCACCCCTGTTCTGAAAAAAGACAACTCTAGGACAGCTTGAAAGATAAATTCCACTCACCTACTTACCAACCCCTTACATTTATTTAGGGGTAACCGTTGAAACATTAAAATGGATGCATATTAATAGAATTTTGTGGGCTTCCTAAAGACTCAGGAAAACAGCACCAAGAGCAGTGAAGTTAACAATATTCTGGTCAGTTTCACAGATGCTATTCAGAACATTGTGGACAGTAATGAAACTGTCAAGAATTCTTAACAATTACTTATAGCTTTCCTAAGGAGCAGAATGAACAGCAGAAGCAGGCACTGGAATTACTCACTACAGAGAAGGACCATAAAATGGAGACTAGGGCAAGGATAGAGTACCAGAGACCTCTTCCCCCTTCCCACCATCTCCCACACTTCTGATAGAGAAACGGAGACAAGAAACTTTGTGGGAAAGCTGGAGAAGCAAAGAGAGAGAAAGCCCCTTTTCCTCTCCACCAGTTTGGGAGGGGGTCATTGAAGCCTGACATTTACAATATACCTATTAGCCAGAGGCTGATAGAGAGCTCTAGAATCATAGAATATCAGGGTTGGAAGGGACCTCAGGAGGTCATCTAGTCCAACCCCCTCCTCAAAGCAGGACCAATCCCCAACTAAATCATCCCAGCCAGGGCTTTGTCAAGTAAATAACCCATTCCACTGCTTCACCACCCTCCTAGTGAAAAAGTTTTTTCCCCAATATCCAACCTAAACCTCCTCCACTGCAACTTGAGACCATTACTCCTTGTTCTGTCATGTGGTACCACTGAGAACAGTCTAGATCCATCCTCTTTGGAACCCCCTTTCAGGTAGCTGAAAGCAGCTATCAAATCCACCCCTCATTCTTCTCTTCTGCAGACTAAACAATCCCAGTTCCCCCAGCCTCTCCTCATGAGTCATGTGCTCCAGCCACCTAATCATTTTTGTTGCCCTCTGCTGGACTCTTTCCAATATTTCCACATCCTTCTTGTAGTGTGGAGCCCAAAACTGAACACGGTACTCCAGATGAGGCCTCACCAATACAGAATAGAGGGGAATGATCACGTCTCTCGAGCTGCTGGCAATGTCCCTACTTATACAGCCCAAAATGCTGTTAGCCTTCTTGGCAACAAGGAGACACGGTTGACTCATATCCAGCTTCTCGTCCACTGTAACCTCTAGGTCCTTTTCTGCAGAACTGCTGCCTAGCCATTTGGTCCCTAGTCTGTAGCAGTGCATCGGATTCTTCCGTCCTAAGTGCAGGACTCTGCACTTGTCCTTGTTGAACCTCATCAGATTTCTTTTGGACCAATCCTCTAATTTGTCTAGGTCCCTCTGTATCCTATCTACCACTCCTCCCAGTTTAGCATCCTCTGCAAACTTGCTGAGGGTGCAGTCCACGCCATCCTCCAGATCATTAATAAAGATATTGAACAAAACCGGCCCCAGGACCGATCCTTGGGGCACTCCGGCTGCCAACTAGACATGGAGCCATTGATCACTACCCATTTAGCCCGACGATCTAGCCAGCTTTCTATCCACCTTATAGTCCATTTATCCAGCCCATACTTCTTTAACTTGCCAGCAAAAATATTGTAGAAGACCGTATCAAAAGCTTTGCTACAGTCAAGGAATAACACGTCCACTGCTTTCCCCTCATCCACAGAGCCAGTTATCTCATCATAGAAGGCAATTAGGTTAGTCAGGCATGACTTGCCCTTGGTGAATCCATGCTGACTGTTCTGATCACTTTCCTCTCCTCTAAGTGCTTCAGAATTGATTCCTTGAGGACCTGCTCCATGATTTTTCCAGGGACTCAGGTGAGACTGACTGGCCTGTAGTTCCCTGGATCCTCCTCCTTCCTTTTTTTAAAAGATGGGTACTACATTAGCCTTTTTCCAGTCATCCGGGACCTCAGCCAATCGCCATGAGTTTTCAAATATAATGGCCAATGGCTCTACAATCGCATCCGCCAACTCCTTTAGCACCCTCGGATGCAGCGCATCCGGCCCCATGGATTTGTGCTCATCCAGCTTTTCTAAATAGTCCTGAACCACTTCTTTCTCCACAGAGGACTGGTCACCTCCTCCCCATACTGTGCTGCCCAGTGCAGTAGTCTGGGAGCTGACCTTGTTCATGAAGACAGAGGCAAAAAACGCATTGAGTACATTAACTTTTTCCACATCCTCTGTCACTGAGCAGGGTTCAGACAAAAATCCAGTAGAAAACACAGACCTTTCCAGTGGCTAGTGGCAAAGACAATTAGCTTCTCACCAGGGACCACTCCTCAATATTACTGGGGAACCTCCCACCTTTCAAATTTCTCAGCAAGTAGATCTAACAAGGCCTGAAATTTGTCAGTCTCTGCATGAGAGGGTAGTTCAGTCTGCATATCTATTCATGACATCTGTGTTTAGTGAGAATAGACAATGGTGCCTGGCGGTGTGGTGAAAAGAATGGAAGCCACCATTCAACTCAATTTACAAAGGCCACCAAATAACATATTATCCCCACTTTACCAAGGAAAAACTGAAGGAAAATTGTCTTATAGACCAAAGCCAAATTTGAACCAGTAATCTTATAGGTGAGAAGCTCCGGAACATCACATACTTCTGAGTCTAACATTTTCTGAGGGTTAAATTGTGCACATGGTCATACAAATTCCCTATTTTCCCTGTACTCACCCTATTTTTGATATTTCCATGGGAACTCCCCCAGGGAAGCCATAAACGTTGCTATTCCTGCACATAGCATTTCCTCAGCAGCAGAATACTACTGAAACTATCCTAATTTCACTTTATAGGCTGGAGGCATGTGTAATGGTAGAAAGGTTAATGGTAGAAAGGTAAGGGAGGTGTCAATTTATAAAAAGCTGTAGAATCATAATTTCAATGTTGTCACTCTCTACAGTGTGGCCAGAGGACTCATTGCCCCCGCTCCATCCTGGCTTCCAACTTCAGGACCTCTTTGGTTGGTGGTAATGTTGATAATGTTGTCAGAAGTTGGTTGAGTTGGGTATCACTCAAATGCCCTTTCTCCTACAAACATAATGGTACCAAACATGACAAACCTAAAACAATTGCATAGATAGATATTTGAAAAAAGTGTTTTAATTATACTAACATGGGCACATCAAACATGCAGCTCTCAAAGTTAAATTGTGGCTCTTGACTGACAGTACTGTATTACCAGTTAATGCTTAGAACGATACATAGATTAATTTTTTAATGTTTCAGATTACTATATAAACAGAATCAAGTATCAGAGGGTAGCCGTGTTAGTCTGTATCCACAAAAACAACAAGGATTCTGGTGGCACCTTAAAGACTAACCGATGTATTTGGGCATAAGCTTTCGTGGGTAAAAAACCCACTTCTTCAGATGCATGAAGTGAGATTTTGTTACCCACGAAAGCTCATGCCCAAATACATCGGTTAGTCTTTAAGGTGCCATCAGACTCCTTCTTGTTTTTATATAAACGGAAGGATTGCTTCAAGCTGATTTGCCATTATTGGTTTAAAAAAAAAAAAAGCAGTTCAGTGGTATTGATCATCAGCTTTGTTTATTATGCAAAGAATAATAATGAGGCACTTTTTAAGATTTTAGCATCTAACCAGAAGTTAGTTGAATCCATCCACAAGTGGTTTGCATATACATAACATACGTGTGTTTGAAATAATTTACCAACGTGTACAGGACTTGCGAGACCAGTTCCACACATCCAGTCTCTCGATGGCCTACTGCATACGATGGAGAGCTGCAATATCGCAGAACGAATCAAGCAACTTGATCAGGTTGAATCGACAGCAAAGCCAACTTTTGGGATGGTACGGTGACACATGAAGATGGTCGAGTCTTCGCTGCTATTTATTCGATCTGTGAGACTGCTAATTGGAATTTGTACTTTGCAGCACTGGAAGACTATGTGAAATACTTTGTTTTAGATTTAATCAACTATTCTGCAATGCTTGCCTGGTACCTTGCTAAAATAAGAAGTGTGGAAGAGTCTGACACTGACATATGGGAAGAATTTTGAAAAGGAAATTGGGCAGTTAAAAGGTTGTCAGTTCCATTCTGTGCACTTGGTTCAGATGAAGTCCTAAAACATGAAAACAGAGCAACGAAAGTTGTTGGGGGTAGGTGGCCATAACAGCCACCAAATGTCTTTCCTGACAACCCCAGAACTCCATCGAATTTTGAACAAAACATTAAGCACGGAAATAACCCAGAAGTAACCAAGCACCATCTAGACTCATTAGGTACTGTTAAATGCCAAGAAAGGGCAATTTTTAAGCTACCGGATGAGCTTACTTGAATCGCATTAGCATATGACAGATCAGAGCTCATTACTATCATGATGAAAGCAGTATTCAGTGATAAGATAGCTGAAGATGTCAGTCGAATGGATACTTAGGTGAAGCCTTCAAAACCCAGAGTCATGACCCAAAGAATTATCCAAGGCTCTGTCAATCTATGGGGCCCAGTCAAGACAGACTAAAGTTGTGTTTGTATGCAAAGAAAGTCAGAGCAAAGGTGGCATGGACTATTACAAAGTTAAAAATAGGTCACTGTTTGCTTGTCCCCTGGTCTTGTCCAGATCTCATCATGATGTTGATCTACAAGATTGGGAAAGTAGTTCTCCATGATAGCACAATCGACGTTTGAATGCCACAGAACAATGCATGCATGCTAGGCGAAAAGCAAATTAATGCTCCTCTTGCATGGTCTTCCTAAGCCAGCACCTACAGACAACATGATCAGTATGTTATGCTAGCAAAGGCCTTTCAATGTAGCAATCATACATGATACGGCTGAAGAATAAGCTCTCAACAAACCAGAAACTGTAAATATCTGCCCCAGATTTGGCTGAATATTTCAGTATGAGGTTACAAAGAAAATACTGGACCTATGACTAAAGTCCACCTCATGTTTAACACCTGTGCAGAAGAATCAATTAAAAATATTACCAGAAAGAAGACACTGAGGTATTGCATCTGCCCAATACAAAAATCATTGACTCAACAAATATCTTCAATGTCACAGTGAAGAAGCTACCGTCTCATATTTGCATGAAGGAAGAGTTAACCACATACTTTGCAGAAAAAACACTATTATGCCTTTACATTGCTCAAAGAATTTTGCTGTTGCACGGAGTAATAAAGCTATGTCCTCAAGCTCTTCAGTGGTGTTTCTTTGTAGTTCCCATGAGGAGATTGACACTAAAATTATCTTTCATGCCATCAAATGTCACAAAGAGATGCTACTGTTCTAGTGCTCTCTGAGAGAAACTACCCAAGCCTTCAGCAAGATTCTGTTTCTGTTCCTCAGCAGGAGGAACAACATTGCTGTATATCCCTCAGAGATGTGTTCCTATCATTTGGACCTGCTGCCGCACGGCCAGGTTTCCATGCCCTTACAGTATGTGATGCTGGAAAGACCAAATGATCTTACTGAAAGACATTTGATTCAGCCTCCAAAGACTCTAAAGGTGCTCGGAATGGCTGAGACAGTCATTGATGAGTCAAATGAACTGTAGGCATTCCTATGCCAAGTTTACCATTTGAAGACCAACATTACAACACTTGCAGAGCTATGTTGATGGATGTTTTCCCAGAAATGGACAAATGGAGAAAAACTGCCACCAAAAAGGGGTGTATTTATACTTGCTATCAAGAGGGCAAATCATCAAGCAATGGCATGGCTCTTCGATGATTGAGTGCATCCAAAACTACTCTCCCCAGCCGACGTGGATGTGTCTTTGGTGTGATCAGTCCATCCTTCGTTATGTCTGAAGTTACACAAACTCCCAAAAAATCAATCCTTCAGTTAATCAAATGCTTGTGTACAAAGACCAGATGATCACCACTCTGCAAATGTTCAGCCAGCAGCCTACCTTGTACATAGCAAGGATCAGTGTGACAACATGTCTAGCAGCGGTGCTGTAGATAAGAGTTGACACTGACAATGAAAAAAATGTTTTCGGTTCTACATGCCCAGGCTAGCTTCCCTAGGATTAGCCAAGATGCATGTCTTTTATGTAAGCAATGCATCCCTGTGTGAAAGTATAATTTAAAAAAACAAACAAACGTTGACTTTTAAACATTTTCTCAACTGTTTATCTACATAATTGTTCTAGGTTTGTCTATTTTGTACCATTTAGTTTGTGGGAGATGGCCTTTTGAAAGAAAGAAATGGGTTGAGTTGGTTATCAGAGGACATTATTTATCAAAATTTCCACCAACCAGAAGACCTGAAGCTGGGGGAAGAGACTCCCAACTGCAACACCGCAAAGGGTGACATCATAGAAATTGACACCTCTCTTTCCCTTCTACCACTAACCGTGGAATGAGATTTTACCACATTCTGCTCCCAGACTATTACAACTCCTGTTGCAGTATGAGGAAAGTGTTCTGTGCAAGAGCCAAGTAGGTGTGATCCCCCAAAGATGGAGATGGGAGAGTAATATTTATCTTTCTTCTTCCAACTCTCTAGCAGAGGATCCCTTGTGCTTCCTCCCCAACCCACAGAACCCTTCCCTATACTTCAAAATGAGTAGCAGTGTAACTGACTAAGACATCATCAATTCCCCTTTACAGCTAGGAAAGTACTATGAACAGCAACAGCAGCGCAGGTGTAATCCTGAGTAGGAAAAAAGCAGGGGGGGTGGGGAGTAGGAAATGGCAGTGCAAAGACAAGAGGAAATGGGAGGAAAACAAAAGGGAAACTGGGTGAGTTGAACCCAGAAGGGACAGAAAATAGGCAACCTAGTGACAGCCTGTTAGAATCCCTTTCTCCCTGTCAGAAGAGGCTGGGAGTGCTACACAGGTAGCACATACTGCACTTATGGGAGATTATCTTGTGAGAGAACAAGAGAAGTCCTGTTTTCCAGCAACTAGCCTCAGGTTAACTGGAGCAGGTTCAATTTGATCCAGAGCAAGCAGCCACCAAACTTTCCCCATACAGTGGTAAGACTGTTGCGATAGGTGGAAGGGGCTCAATGGAGCTTTCAAAAGGGAAACAGAGCCACAGAAAACTGAAAAATAGGATGAAGGAAGGCAACTGTATTTGATGTGGATACCTATCCAATTTGTTATTTTAGTACCCCAATAACAGAAGAAATTCAGAAATAAAAAAATAAAATTTGAAAGTGGTTAAAAAGGTGCAAGGGTGAAGAATTTCACAAGTTATAATTCAGATTTTACTGCTTTCAGACACCTTTCCCCATATACAGTTTTTGCGCACACACACACACACACACACAAATCTCACACAGAACACTCTACAAGTCAATGCTTTATCCAGCAAGGATTACTTTGAAGTTGTCAGCTATACCCAGTCTTTCCCAATTGAGCTTTGAGTGGTCATAGGCATTATTTAATTAGTAATAAGTTAGAAATAGGTAAGTCAAGTAATTTATTACATCCCCCTATAAGAGCAGATTTCTCAGAGTATATTTTCTAATTGCAGTTTACATTTGTGACCCAGGGACCTCTTGATGCCAACTAGCAGAGTGCACTGAGGATGCAAAAAGTTCTACAGGGATCCCCGGGGTCACATACATGCATAATAATTCACAAAATTACACCAAAAGGGTGGCATATGAGATCTCAGAGCCAGTAGCCTACTGGCCATCAAAAATGTAAGTACAGATCATATTAAAAAGAGTTATGTATCTATACTGGAAGTCAACTCAAAAGGTTTTGAGAATGTAAGGCAGGTAATAAGTAATTGGGTTCCAGGCAGGGGATTAATAGAAGCTTTTTATTGTGTATTGTCTACTTTCCAATACAGGCCTATTTGCATATGGAACCAAAATACTAATCAAGAGAAAATTTACGGGAATAAAACAAAATAGCAGGAGGGGATCCTGTTTGAGTAAAGAAAATGGATTGTTGAAGTATATCTGAGGGACAAAGTTCCCCCGCTGGATCTTTTACTGCTGAGGAGTCAAGCTGATAGTGTGACTTGTCTTGAGAATGGAAGATCACAGCCAAGCCCGGCTGTAATACACTGGAAGGATTTTGGGTGAGCTTTGCCCTAGGAGACATGAAAGTAACTAGGTATACAAGTCTAGCTTCTAGAATGCGAGTTATGATTTTATATGTAACTATTTGTCTCCAATATTTCTACTTGCTATCATTTGAATCTCTACTCACTGTTAAATAAACTTTTGCTTGTTTTCACTATAAAAATATCTAAGTGCTGTCCGTTAAGTGGAGCTGCAATCTAAGGTGCACTGGTAAGCTGGGAGGTACCGTTTCACAGAATTCACAGGTAGGCTGCTCCCAAAGAGCATCCTATGGATCAAGGGCTGGACATTCCGGGGGATGCTCATAGCATGTCTATTGCTAACCTGCAGAGGGACAGCGGAACCTGTGTTGGCTAAGAGAGGAGTGTTTGTGTTCCCTATGACCAGTGGAGTCAGGGAGCTGATGGACAGCAGACACAGATAAAGCTTCTTCACACTAAGGGCAGGTGGTAGTGAGGTGTCTCACACCCTGACTTCCCCGGGAAGTGTCATAACACTTAAATACCATGTTTCTTCTGAGAATCTGGAAGCACCTTACTTAAGTATTAACCTCACTTTACAGAGGGAAAAACTGAAGTCAAAGTTAAGGGCCAATTGTAGGGACCTAAATATGCAGAACAGAATAAAAATTCCACTAGGCACCCATCTACATATTTATGGGCCTGAATACTTGTGGAAAACTTGCCCTAAGTGACTTAATCAAGATCACATTAAGTCAGTGCCAGTCAGGAAGAGGATCCAAATCTCCTAACTGCCAGTCACCTGCTCTAGTCACTAGTCCATGCTGCCTCCCTTTATTATATGGTCTTTCACTGCACATTCCAACAAGAACCCACCTAAATAACAAAGATAAATACTAGACATTCTGTTGATTTCCGCCTCTGGAGCATCGCTTTAGGGTAGAGGCTTATGTGATATTACCAAACAGGCAGCTAAGTAACCTTCCTTAACTCCCAAAGTGCATGTGTGTTTGGTTAGCAACAATTCCTACACCATTTCCTTTACATAAACACAGAAAACATGAAGCAAAATATTTAGAGGCAAAACAGGAAAAAACCCTACAACAGAACTGTAAAGTGTTTACAAAGTTGCTAAATGATTCACCCCACCCAAAACGGTATTTATATCTATTTAGGATTTTCACAAAAATTAATTATTTGAAAGACATGGAAAAAAGGTCACTAGTTTCTCTAAACTGAATAAAATTCATCAGTAATTAAAAATTAATCTTATACCAGTGCCTTAAATATGCTCTGTTGATGTTAAAATTCATGTATTTTGTAAGAATAAGGATTTTTAATCAATTATTGTACATAATTTTCCTGCTTCAAACTGTTTTGCAGCATAATGTATGCCAGGTGCCTGATACTTTCTCCGTAAACAGAAGTTGTTGCAGTTTAGCATTGTATATAACTGTGTACAGTTGTTTCAGAAACAAAATTAAGAAAGGTGCAATGTAAATCAGAAACCCACTCAACTCATCTCTCAGTGTCAACATCTGACATTTGGGTTTTGGACCTCCTCCCTCCTCTCAAGAACTATTTTAACGATTTACTATCCACAACGGTTTGGATCTTAGATCTGGTATATCCTTGCAGGTTACGTATTCTCTGCTGCACAAACCCAGGGGGACACGGTTTAAGTTGTCAACAGTTCTGAACAGGAATTGATATGATTGCAAAGAATCCAAAGTCAATATGACATCCAGGATGGCTGTTTTATACACCCTCTTTTACATAGAGATATACAGGATTATTGAGATACAAGGATAAAGTTAAGGTACCCCAAACCATTAACCCTGCATTTTCTATATAGTAACCACATTTTTTCCCCCTTAACTTGAGTTTCCTAGCTTTCAGATGTTCATTTTTAAAAGCAAAGATACTCTTAAGTTATTGATATTTATTTAGAACCTTAATTCTAATTCAACAGTGTTTGGGATTCTTGCAATAAGCCAACAGCTAAACATTTCCTATTTTATTCAGAATTAACTGGTTTTTAATTAATGTATTGCTGCAAACCTCCCCAGCAGAAAATCCCTTAAATAAATTTGATCTAAATACTAGAGACTTTTCCCACATGCCTCCAGTCAAATACTTCAAAGAGGAATACATTTGTTACCAAATAGTGAACAGGTTTTTAGAAGATGCTAAGTGATCTGCTTGTAGCAATCTCTCAGATTTCAATAACAGTTGCTCCATGTCATAAGGATTATTGGAGGGGAGGGGGCATGCAGTGATTAGCTACAACAGTTACATTGAAAAACTCCATGCACATCAATGAAAATTGTTTACTGTTAATTCCAAATCAGAAGCAGAATGTCAAACTAGTCTCACAGGAGGAAGTGTGCCATGAATTACAGAAATTTAATGCTTGCATAAGTGCTGAAAACAGTCAGATTCAGGATTGGTCCTGCATGATTTCTCCTTCTAACAAATGACAATTGAGGCATTCAAGACTGTGAAGGGTGAAATTAGTAAAGACAGAAAAGCATCTTGTTTTTCTCTTTCTTGTAGCAAAACAAGAAAGACTATGAAATTAAAAGAATATACTCAGAATAATGAAAATAGAAAAATTTTAAAAGGCAGTCTCATGGCAAATCTACTTCTGAGGAAGGCCATGGGTAAACTATAGCTTTATAATAAAGAGGACTGAATGATGTTATAAATCACATGAACATTTGCAACTACAAAAGTAATCAAATAATATGCTTCAGGATATTAGCCTGCAGGGGTCAAGAATTTTTTTTTCCAAGCTGTGGTACAAATATTACAATAGAGTAGGTGCTTTATATCTGTTCTTTGCCTCTCTGAAGCATCCAGATATGATACTGAAGGTAAGATACCATATTAGATTTAAAAAAAAAATTGACATTGATTGGTCAAACAAACATGTAGGATTACAATATGACCAACACTCCTGAGTGGGTATTTAAAAAAGCCCCTCCCCCAATTACAGCCTTACGTAGACTACCCTGACCTTTGTCTGGACACACAAAAGTAGGAACACAGCACACACAGCACAGCTAACCCCTTCAACACACACGCCTGCCAAGCTGTCAGGCAGGGAGTGGAGGAAAATGGATAGCACTTGGCACTATCATACAATCCACCAGCCATTACCATGGGTGTCAACGTGCTTGTGGTATAGGTGAGCGGCAAGTTATTACCACACCCTTCCCCCATAGTAAGAAGAAATGGAGGGAGTTGTGCCTTGGAGGTGTGTTTGAAGCACAGGCTATTCAGGAGATGTGCAATTTACAGACCACCTTTTGCTCAAGGTGGTACTTAGAAGCACCATTTAGCCCTAGTGATTTTCCCCATAGATGCTAAAAAAATTCATACTGGCATATGACTACTGGCAAAACAACGGGACAGTCTTCAGTCTGCAAACTAAAATAATTTGAAGAGAGGTTTAGACAATATAATTGTTTAAAACTGCTCTCTTCAAATGTCATCTAAAGAAATCCAGCATCAGCTGTTAAGCATACGTAAGATAGACACATACTTAAAGTACTAGTACAGGGATCGCGTGCCAAAGGTTGCTGATCTCTGTACCAGTACATCAATACTCAATGTTTTACCCAGTTAGTGTTATGCATGTGAGAATGAAGACTGTTAAGCCATCTGGTAAATATCAGCGTGCAAGCAGTGGGCCACTTTGCTGGTTCAATAAACCAGTGGTTCTCAACCCTGGCAGTATGCAGATGTTTTTCAGGGGGTATATCAACTCATCTAGATATTTGCCTAATTTTACAACAGGCTACAGAAAAAAGCACTAGCAAAGTCAGTACAAACTAAAATTTCATACAATAAAATGTTTATATTGCTCTCTATATATACTATACACTGAATTGTAAGTACAATATCATTCCAGTTGATTTTATAATTATAGGGTAAAAATGAGCAAGTAAACAATTTTTCAGTAACAGTGTGCTGACACTTTTGTATTTTTATGCCTGATTTGGCACACAAGTAGTTTTAAGTGAGGTGAAACTTGGGGGTATGCAAGACAGATCAGACTCCTGAAAGGGGTGCAGTAGTCTGGAAAGGTTGAAAGCCACTGAAATAAACAGTGAAATATAGATATGCAAAGGCATGTTTATCTGTTCCAGTAAAATAGTGACTACTATGTCCACTGGATAACAAATTCATAATGACAGCCTACGTAACTAATTTATAGTAATTAAAGACAACTGAGAGCAGATTTTGGCCACAGTAGTTTTAGAATATTAACATCTA
Source organism: Chrysemys picta bellii (assembly GCF_011386835.1). Classification (NCBI taxonomy): domain Eukaryota; kingdom Metazoa; phylum Chordata; order Testudines; family Emydidae; genus Chrysemys; species Chrysemys picta. The sequence continues at coordinate 235,167,470 of NC_088792.1, forward strand.
GCTATGTGTGTGCCAACAACATATTACATATTACTTTCAATATACTCTATTATATCCATTTTTTCAAGATACCAACCAAGTAATATGAATGCCTTCACCATCAGTAAATTAGCATACAAGTCAAATATGATTCAGAGAGTTCACACCCCTAAATAAGAAGAGTTTTGTAAATACATTAGGCACAGTAGAAAGACCACAGAAAGCGTAAGCCCATTACTTAATGGGGAAAGAGAGCTAACAGCACATGACATTTAATGAAGCATTTAATGCCCATTTTACTTCAGTTTTCACTACAGAGGTTAATTGAGATCCGATGCCTAGCACAATTAATATTAACAATGAGTGGGAAGGAACAAAATCCAGAATGCAGAAAAAACAGGCTAAAGAATATTTAGATAAGTTATATGTATTCAAGTCAATAGGACCTGATGAAATTCACCCTAGGGTATTTAAGGAACCAGCTGAAGCAATCTTGGAACCATTAGTAATTATCTTTGAGAACTCATGGAGCACACATGAAGTCCCAGAAGATTAGAGAAGGACAAACATACTACCTATTTTTAGAGGGAACAAAGAGAACCTTGGAATTATAGACTAGCCAGCCTAACTTTGAAACCTGGAAAGATATAATTATTAAACAATTTGTAAGCACGTCCAGGATAACAGGGTATTAAGTAATATCCAACATGGATTTGTTAAGAACAAATCATGCTAAACCAACCTAATTTCCTTCACTGACCAGGCTAGTGAATAGGAGAGTAGAGGGGGGAAGCAGTAGACATGATTTATCTTTATTTGAGTAAGACTTTTGATGCAGCCCCACATGGCAGTCTCATAAGCAGATCACATATCCATAGTTTAGATTAAATTACTAGAAGGTGGTTGCATAACTAGTTGAAAGGAAAAAAAAAACACTCAAAGTTTATCAATGGTTCATTGTCAAAGAGGGAGGATGTGTCTAGTGGCATTCTGCTGGGATCTGTCCTGGGTCCAGTATTATTCAATATTTTCAAGAATAACTCAGAAAATGGTTCAGAGAGAATGCTTATAAATTTTGTGGATGACACCCAGCTGGGAGAGGTTGCAAGCACCTTGGAGTACAAGATTAAAACTCAAAGTGACCTCAACAAATTGGAGAGCTGGTCTGAAATCATCAAAATGAAATTTAAAAGAGTCTAAAGTACAGCACTTCGGAAGGAAAAAATCTAAGGCACAAATACAAAATGGTGAATCTTTGGCCAGACAGTTGCACCGCTGAAAAGAATCTGGGGAAGCATAGTGGTACGAGCAGGGTCCTAGAGCTCGGGCTCCAGCCCAAGCCCAGAAGTCTACACAGCAATGAAACAGCCCGAGTTGTCTGGCACAGTCCAACCACAAGTTTTTCTCTGCTGTGTAGATGTACCCTACAAGGATAGCTAAGTACTGGATAGGCTTCCCTGTGTAATCCCAGTCACTGGAGGCTTTTAAGAACAGGTTAGACAAACACCTATCAGGGATGGTCTAGGTATACTTGATCCTGCATCTGTGCAGGGGAATGGACTAGATGACCTCAAGGTCCCTTCTAGCCCTATATTTCTACAAAATATTGATCAATAAACAAATAGGCTAGGTGGAGCAGTGGGCTAATGCATTAGCTTTTCACCTACAAAAGTATAGTTTTAAGTTCTGTTACATTCTAGGTAATTAAGTTTTAATCTTATTCTAGGTCCCACTGTCATTGGTTTACTTCACATAGTTACCACACAATTTCTTGTAAGTGCATTTACTGCTCAGTTCTGTTTCTCCTGAAAGATTCACAAAGATATTTAGGTTCCTAACTTTCACTGATTTCAATGCAAGTTGGAGTCTAGATAGCTTTGTGATCTGAGCTTTAGCGCAGATCAGGACTGAAGTACATTAGTAGAGCAGTGTGAAAGAAAATTCATACAGCTATTTGCAATTCAGCGAGCTCAAGGCTGGGGGCGTGGGGTCCAAATGCAGTTGGTTGGGGCTCAATGGGGTGAGGGTCTGGGTGCAAGGGTCTCGTCAGGGTAGTCCAGGTGCATAGGCATTGGGGCTTATCGCAGTTGGGTTTCCTGTATGTTGGGCTCAGCTGTCAGTGGTCTGAGTGCAGGGGGGGGGGGTCTGGATGCGGGAGGGGGCGCTTGGTGGAGAGGGCTGGAGGTGAGGGGAGGTCTTGGCAGGGAGGGCCGGATGGTGGGGGCATCCGGATGCACAGGGTTAGGCAGCTGAGGGAGCAGCTCCCCATAGTGACTGCTCCCCCCACGGCTGAGGAGAAATGGGGACAGGAAGCAGGGGCAAGAGGGAGGAGGGGTGCGGAGCCAGTGGAGGATTCTAGGGGTGGGTCTGACCCGGACCCAGCCACTCCATGCAGGGAAAGTGCGCTCCTTCCACACCCCCAGCCCAGCTGGGACTAGCCGCTGAGCCCACTGCAGGGTAGGAGCCACCGCCTGGGACATCCCAAGTCCTGGGTGGGGCTGGGGAGGGTTAGGGTTAGGGGCAGGGAGTAAGTCTTGACAGGGGTGCCCAGAGCTTGGGGGGAGGGTCTGACCCGACACCAGACAGGATGCCTTCAGCCCTCCCCTCACAGTGATTTACCTCTCCGCCAGCTGCTCCAGGTGCCCAAAACCACATGCCCACGTTGCTGGGGAAGGATACATGAACACTCTTGCAGCTTCCCTTTGCTTCCCCATCAGAAAGTCATATTTCTTCAGGGACGCAAAGAAATCTGCAAATTCTACATGCACACAATTGTGTAGAATTCCCCCTGGAGTATTATTTGTAGCATTCTAATTACAAACTGAACATTCGAGTCCAATCTGCCTTCATACAACATGAGAAACATGAACAATGATATAGAAATATTGTATCAAGAAAGTCTTCAAAACCAGTTACCATTTACATAGAAAGTTATATGCATACAGGTGATTTTCGGGGATGTGTGGAAGAATGTGAAGGGAATGGTCAAAGAAAATGATAGTGCATAAGGAGAAGACTTTTAGTACACTGTTCTATAAATACTGCGCCTTCAATCCTGGTATAAGTTATTTTCTGCCTCCTCATTCAACACAAAATTCTCTCTTGTTTTAAAGTAGCACCTGGCCACCGCTTTATTTCATTATACCAATGCCAAACCCAAGTCTTCCACACTCTTATATCTAAGGCACTGTCTATGCAGAGAACTTTATGAAGCTTTTCCCACCTGTACCATTCCCAACTCACTTGATCAGTGGCAGCCCTAGTACAGAGAAGGTTCAGATGTTTTCCAGCATTTTTACTAATACTACTGTCTCAGCTAAAGCCATTCCTCATTGGTAAAAATGCTGAAGTCCTCCAGAGCCTTGTCTATGGTAGGGCTCCCATTGATTCTAACACTGGCTCAGCAAAACTGATATGACTTTTTTTGTTTTTATTCCTGATGTAAATAAAACAGAATGATTGACAGAAGACTGGCACCTAACAGAAGGCCTGCTTCAAGATAAAAAGCATTACATAATGTATAAATAGTTACATAGTGTGAAGGCTAGAAGGTGGTATGGTGCACCACTCAAAGAACATTATGGTATTTGGATATCAAAGCATGAAGAGCCTTGTGCTATATATGATTTTCTCCCTTCGCCCAAGCATGAACCCTGTAGTCTAAATGCTTTTAATTATCTGCAAGTGATCAGAAGTGCGTGAAATAAAATAGGAAGGAAAGGTGTGTGGATATTTGTAGTTTCCCTTTAGTACCAGTCTTTACTCACAAGCTGTAACACAGATGCTGGATATTGCAACTTGTGAAACAAGACTATCATTAATGAGAAACTTTAGTTTCTCTTTTCTTCACACAAATACATTACTTTACTCCCTACAGATATTTAAGTGCATTTAGACTAGCCGATTCACGTTTAAAAGGAGGGAGACAATCACAATCCCATATATCGCAAGACAAATCTTACTTTGGTATCTAAGCACCGTAACCTACCTTAAAAAGGCTCCTAAATTCCTCCATCCTTGGGATTTTTGTAACCGAATTATTTCCTTCCCTTTAGGGAGGGGAGAGGAAGTAGGAGGCTCCCTCGTTGGTGGAGGTAGCAGTCAAACAGAGCAATAGTTACAGTACTGCTTTAGAGAGGGTTTTTGTTGATGGTGTGTGGAATCCAATGACTGTGTTACAGACACATGGGAAGGGAGCGAAATCGCCCCTGGCACACCCCTGAGCCTCCCTCAGGCCGCCCCGAGCCCTAAACACGCCCCCAGCCTCCCCCCGCCCAGGGATGAGTAATAAGATTTCCGCCCAGGGGGTGGCCGCTACTCGGAGCGGGGCCGGGGCCCTGGGCCGGCTACCAGCAGGCGAGGCCCGCTCCTCACTCAAAGGCTTCGGCGGCGACTCTCCTCCCCCCCGAGACGAAACGCGAGGGGGGGGGGCAGCCTCTCAGCTCGCGCCCCGTCCCCTCCAGCCGGCCGTGGCGGGGACTCACTTGTGTCAGCTTCGCTGCCTCCGCTCCCTGCTCGCAGGGCCCCCTGTTCCGGGCCAGCTGCCTCGCAATCACTTCCGATAGGTCAAAGGTTAGCGCCGCCTGCCGCCACCATAGTGACAGGCAGCGTTCCAGCCTCCTGCCCTTGGACGGTTTACCAAGCCCAAGTCCCAACATGCAATGGGCCACGGCAGCCCGTGTCAGCAGGAAGTAGTGCATGCTGGGAGATGTAGTTCGCACTAGGCACACTACGGGCCTGGAGACAGCTAGAAAGGACTGCTCCACCACTGTGGAAATAAGGGTAGGTAATGGAGGGCAGTGTTGTGTTCCCGTTGGTGGATGGCTGTATTGCCAGCCCCAACTAGCCAAAGCTCATGAGTCCAGCATTCAGCCCAAAAAATAATCACTGGCTTAAAAAAATTCTCAAGGATTTTAAGAATAATACATTTGGGTTCTTTTTATTTGCCATCTGGTTTATCAACCTTTAGAGCTCGCATTTTCAGGTTTTTTGCTGCAATGATACAGGGCTAGAAAGTTACTTTAAAAAAAATAATAGCTGAGATTCAGATCAATCTCAACAGATCAAAGACTTGTAAGTAAATTAAGCTGTCTTGGGACAGGAGGCAAGGTCCTCTTAAGATAGGAAACAAAAAGTTGGAATAAATGGTCAGTTTTCGCAATGGCAAGAGATAAATAACGGAGTCTCCCAAGGATCTGGACTGGGACCTGTATTGTTTGCCATATTTATAATTGATCTGGAAAAGGGGGGCAAACAATGAGGTGGCAAAATTTGCAGAAGATACAAAATTATTCAAGATAGTTAAGTACAAGGATGACTATGAAGAGTTACAAAGGGATCACATTAAACTGGGAGACTGGTTGCTAAAATGGCAGATTAAAATCAGTGTTGACAAATGCAAAGTAAAGCACATTGGAAAAAATAATCCTGCCACACATACAAAACGATGGGATCTAAAATTAGCTGTTACCACTCAAGAAAGAGATCTTGGAGTCATTGTGAATAGTTGTCTGTAAACATCTGCTCAATGTGTAGCAGCAGTAAAAAAACCTAACAGAATGTAAGGAACCATTAGGAAAGGGATAACTAATAACACAGAAAAAATCGTAATGCTACCGTATAAATCCATGGTATGCCCACACCTTCATTAATGTGTGCAGTTCTGGTCTTCCCATTTTAAAAAAGATATAGTCAACTTGGAAAAGGTGCAGAGAATGGCAACAAAAACAATTAGGGGTATGGAACAGTTTTCCTATGAGGAGAGATAAAAAAGACAGGGATTGTTCAAAAAGAACAGGAGTACTTGTGGCACCTTAGAGACTAACACGTTTATTTGAGCATAAGCTTTCGTGGGCTACAGCCCACTTCATTGGATGCATAGAATGGAACATATAGTGAGGAGATATATGTGCACACAGGGACCATGAAAGCTAAGCTAGCTTCTTAGAGTTGGTAGGATAACTCCCACCTTTTCATGGTCCCTGTGTGCACATATATCTCCTCACTATATGTTCCATTCTGTGCATCCGATGAAGTGGGCTGTAGCCCACGAAAGCTTATGCTCAAATAAATGTGTTAGTCTCTACGGTGCCACAAGTACTCCTGTTCTTTTTGCAGATACAGACTAACACGGCTGCTACTCTGAAACCAGGGATTGTTCAGTTTAGAAAAGAGATGACTACGGTGGGATATGATAGAGATCTATAAAATCATGAATGGTGTGGAGAAAGTGAATCAGGAAGTGTTATTTACCGCTTCATATAACATAAGAACCAGGGGTCACCTAATGACATCAATAGGCAGCAGGTTTAAAACAAACATAAGAAAGTACTTCTTCACACCGCACATAGAACTCATTGCCAGGAGATGATATGAAGGCCAAAAGTATAACTGGGTTCAAAATAGAATTAGATAAGTGTCAGAGCCCATAATGTAGGCTGTATGACCTTGTGGTTGGAACCACGAATAGAGTGAGGATAAGGAATGGGAACAAAGCATAATAGCAGGAACCAGTCAAGGAAGTAGGGACTTGGTCTCAGAGGTCTGAGCAGCAACAGATCTAGCAACTAGTTGCTCAGTCCAGGGATAGGAAAGAAACAGGAAGCTTTATAGGGGATGGTGTCCAATTAGCAGTTTTCTGTTAATCATTTGAGTCTCCTGAATCAGTAGGTGTAGTTTCTGGTGGTGGGGTATCAGCAGCAGTTCCCTTTGCAGCTTGGTGGTGAGGAGGATAAGGCTCCTACTTAGCAGCCTTATAGGCCTGAGCTTGAGGTCTGTGGCACCTGACTGCCCCAGGCAATCCCCAGATGCCACAGGGACAAGCTACCCAGGATGATTCCTGTGGAAGGCCTATATTTTGCAGGGACATGCATATGATGAGCCAGCTCCCAAGAACTTTATTTGGGCCCATAACCCGCCAATTGATCAGATAGTACAGAGTCCCTTTGCACATTTGAGAGTCCAGGATATCATGAACGAGATACCCCTCATGGTCTTGAAGTTGAACTGGGGGTAGAGGTGGCGTATGCCACTCGGGGAATAGATTGCCAAGGAAAGGCATCAGCAGGGAGACATGGAAGACTGGATGGATCTTGCAAGATCGAGGGAGTTGTAATTCAAATACCACTGGATTGATCTGCCAAGTAATAGTGAAAGGGCCTGCAAATTGATGATCTAATTTATGTGTAGTTCTACTCTCTGTAGGTGTTTTGTGAACAGTCACACTTTCTGGCCTACCTTTAAAGGCAGGCTTCTTGGTGGTGTTTGTCAGCATTGGGTTTGTAGGCAGTCTTGACCATTTCCCGGTGCTCCGTTAGGTTGGCTTACATTTCATATATAATCTGTACTAGATCGAAGGCAATGGGAACCATTGTTGACAACGGAATGGAAAGGTGGAAACAAGGATGAAAGCCATAGTTGGAGTAGAAGTAGCTGGATCAGGTAGAGCAGGGGTTCTCAACCTTTTCTTTCAAAGCCCCCCCCCCAACATGTTATAAAAACTCCAGATCCCACCTGTGCCACAAAAACTGTTTTCTGAATATAAAAACCAGGTCTGGCATTACAGTGTAGCAAGCCGGGCAACTGCCACATGCCACATGCCACAGGGGATCCCGCAAAGCTAAATTGCTCAGGCTTTGGCTTCAGCCCGGGGCTTCGCTTTCTGTCCTGGGCCCCAGTGAGTCTAATGCCAGCCCTGCTTGGTGGACCCCCTAAAACCTGCTCATGGCCCCCCAGGGGCCTCGGATCCCTGGTTGAGAACTGCTGAGGTAGAGGATGTTCTGTGTTGTTATATGTGAATTCAGAAAGCAGGAGTAATGCAACCCTCAGTTGTTTTGACAGTGATTCAGGAAGCAGTGCAGGTATTATCTGATTGATCCCTTCCGATTGCCCATCCGTATGTGGTAAATGCCTGGGGCTGGACATCTAGGAGGTTAAACACCTCCTTCCAGAACCTGGATATGAACTGGGAGCCAGAGTCTGTGGTAAGATGGGCGCAGAGGCCATAGTAGTAGAAGATATGTGTAACTAGAAACAATAGTTTCAGTGGAAACAGTGGTTTCCATAGTTGTGAGATGTGTGAATGATACAAAATGGGCCGTTTTGGTGAGTTAGTTGACAAGAGTCAGTATGGTGTTGTGGCCTTAGATATAGGCAATTCCACTATAAAAATCAAGGGTTATGTGTGATCAGGACCAGGAAAAGGACACAAATGGCATCAGGAGGCTAAAAGGCCTGCTCGGAGGGGGGAGTTGTTCAAGCACACGTGTTGCAGGACCTGATGTAGGACCAAATGTCATCCTGCGTTTGTGGCCCCCAGAATGAGCGGGCTACAATGTGCAAAGTCTTGGATTGACAAAGTGACCTGCCTGGGGGTATCATGATATATGCGCAGCACTTCTAGTCTTGGGGAACAGCTGAGGACATATAGGTGGCCATTGACATAGATGAGGTTGTTGACCCAGGAATAGTGGCATAAGGTGATACTGGAGAGACCCTCAGTGGAAGAGGTTATGAATTTAGCAAAAGGATCATTAGGGAGGGCTTCTCAAAACATGGTAAGAAAGTCTGAGGATACAGATCCACAAATGAAATGGCATGGATTTAATATGCCAGGTTCTTTGGCATTAGAAGGTTCTGTATAGTATTCCTCTTTTCATGAAAGGGCATCAGCTTTGCCATTCTTGTCGCCTGGATTATATGTGATTGTGAAATTGAATCTTAGGAAGAGTAGGACCCAGTGTAACTGCTGCTGATTCATCGCCTTAGCAGATCTCAGGTATTCTTGATTCTTATGGTTGGTTAAGACTAGGATGGGTTGTTTGACCCACTGATGGTAGTGTTGCCAAGTCTCCAATCCAGGCTTGCTGGTGAGTAACTCCTTGTCTGCTGTTTCATAATTGTGTTTGCTCAGGGTGAGTTTTTGTGAAAAATATGCACTTGGTTGCATCTCATGCTGGGGCCCCATTTCTTGGGATAGTACCACTCTGATGGCTACCTCAGAGGCATCAGCCTCAAGGATAAAGGGTTGGTCAGGAATAAGGTGGACCAGCACTGGGGCAGGTGTGAAAGCTATTTTCAGGTCTTTGAAGGTCTGGTGGTCCTTTAGGGGCCAGTAAAACCTTGCAGGTTTGCAGAGGATGTCAGTGTTACCTTTGAGAAGTTTGGAATAATTTGTAAAAGTTGGCAAACTCCATAAACCTCTGGATGTCTTGGATGCTCTGGTGTTCAGCTGAAACCTGCATTGCAGATGCCTTCTGAGAGTCTATCCATAGTCCATCTTTTGACAGAATGAATCCTAAAATTCGACAGATGATTGGTCAAACACACACTTTTCCAGTTTTGCATACACCCTGTGCTGGTGCAATGATGTGAGAACTTCACGGACATGGTGGCCATGCTTTGCTTGACTATTGGAATAGATTAAGATATGATCTAGATATGCCCCCATGTACTGGTATAGGATATCTCAAAATATGTCATTGATCAGATGCTTGAAAGTTGCAGGAGCATTAATGAGTCCAAAGGGCATTACCAAATACTGAAAGTGGCCATTTTTGTTCTAAAGGCTGTCTTCCACTTGTGCCTGGCCCTGATTCAAACTAGATAATACGCTCCTTTAAGGTCCAGTTTAGTAAACATCCTTACTGACTGTACTCAGTCCAGGAGATTGGGAATTAATGGTAAGGGATACTGCATATAGTTATTTGGTTAAGTGCCCTGCAATCTACATAGAGCCTTAGAGAGCCATCTTTCTTCTTCACAAAATGTATCAGGATGCCTGCATGGGAAGTGGAGGAGCCGATAAAACCTTTAGTTTGGTTTTCCTGGAGGTACTCCCTTCATACTTCTAGCTCTGGTGTAGATATAGTTTATATATGCCCAAATGGAACCAGGCTGAAGGATCCAGAGTGGAACCCTTTGGCTTAGTTTCTTCAGCAGAGGTCCACAAACTGTGGGGCACACCCCACTAGGGGAGGCATGGATAATGTTTGGGGGGGTGCGGTGGGGCCCGGCCCAGCCCCCACGGGGGGTGGGGAGGGAGTGCCACCCAACCCCTCTCTGGCCCTGCCCCCAGCCCCTGCCCCCGACCGCGTCTTTCTCTTCCACTCCCGGCCCCACCCCAGGGCCGCAGCTCCATTCCTGGCCCCTGCTGCGCCCCCAGCCTTGGCCCCCTTGCCTCTGTCCATACCCTGCCCCCGAGCTGCAGCCCACTCCCGGGGGGAGGGGGGCAAACAGGGGCAGGGGTGGGGGCGTGACCGTGAAAAGTTTGGTGAGCACTGTTCTAGGGTCTCAAGTTCTTGAACACGAATATAATGCTCCCTACACAATGCTCCCTAAGTTAAGTTTGTTTAATGTTTGTACAGTGATTTTGAAGAGCTAAAGTAGTACAGAAGTGCTAAATATTATGACTGGGCAACCATGTAAAGACCTGTGTCACTTCTAGCTGTTACCTTTTTCTTACAGAAAGCTTAAAACAAAGAAATGCAAACTATAGGGGCTGGTGCACACAGAACTCATGCTTAAAAAACCTCATGTCAGAGCTGCTGATCACACATTCTAGAATACTTAGTCCTGCCATGAGTGCACGGGACCGGACTAGATGATCTCTTGAGGTCCCTTCCAGAATCACTGGAGATTAACTACACAAACTGCGTATCATCCCACAAATAATATTTGGGTTCAATGTGAAAACAGTAATTTATTGTCCTCAGCTAGTGCAACACTGGGAGGCAGCTTTCAGAGCAAGACAGCCTAAAATACAGTGCCGCCCAATGTAATTTTCCCACTACTATTTCCTCTACTCCAGTGGATTTTACACCTGAGTGGTTTTCTTTTACATAATAAAAGCTGGCTGCTTCCCAGACTGCAGTCAGAGTGAGATAGGGTATGTGGTGTAGAATCCATAGCTTGGGGAAAACACCTGCAGGGTTTGGCTTTGCACTGTGCCCTGTGGAGAGATGAGGGTAGAAGCACAAGGTTGGAAGAGGTGAGCAGGATGGGGAATGTTGCAGTGTTCATCCTCATACAGATGAGCACTCCACTATTTAGGAGGAAGGAGGCCTAAGAGAAGGACAGTGTAGCATCCCTCTTGCTACCTCTTACTCAGAAGTATCTGTTTGAAGAATTGAGTGTAGTGAGAGTAGAATAAACTTGTTAATTTTACATAAATAAATAATATGTAAATATGTATGTAGAGAAATGTCTGATGACTTCATAATTTTTTTTGCAATGTGTAATTCATACTTAGGCCTTTCCCTCCCATTAGCCTTAGGCCCCTCATAACCTTAATCCGCCCCTGGTTGTAATGGGTCTCCCCAAGGTGGCTGTAATTGAAATGTAGCTAGCACATTATTAAAGTTCTCCTCTTAATGTTCATAGCACTCGGCTTTCAGACTGTTGGCAAACAGTTGTTGCAAAAATGCACTAGGTTACTGGTTTGATACAAGTATGAAAACCATGAGTCCGATCCTGCGCGTCACAGAAGTTAGTGGGAGTTGAAGTCACACAGCACTTGGTAGGTTTAGCAAAGTTCTTCCCAAATAACCCTGCAGACACTGGGGCTGAGCCTGTACCATTGAGCGAAGAAGCCAACGGGACTCGGTTTGCCACTAGCTTGAATGGGATTAGAATGGGGTGGGCAAACTACGGCCTGCAGGATTGCCCCCGTGGTGCTCTCAAAAGCAGCTGACACCAGGTCCCTGCGTCCCGGGCGGCAGAGGGCTCTGTGCGTTGCCATTGCCTCCAGGCACCACCCCTCGCAACTCCCATTGGCCAGGAACAGGGAACTGTGGCCAATGGGAGCTTCGTGGGAGGTACCTGGAGGTGTGGCAAGGGCAGCACGCAGAGCCCTGTGCTTCTCCTCCCCCAGGGGCCGCGCAGGGATGTGGTTCCAGCTGCTTCCCGGAACGGCGTGGCGTGGGGCCAGAGCAGGCATGCAGGGAGCCTGCCCTGCCCTGCCCTGGTATGCGCCGCTGCCACCCTGGAACTGCTTTAGGTAGCAGCGCAAGGCTGGAGCCCAACTCCCTCTCCTAAGCCCCCTTCCTGCACCTTGCATCCCTCCTGCACCCCAACCCCCTGCCCTGAGCCCCCTGCTGCACCCCGCACCTCTCCTGCACCCCAACACCCTGCCCTGAGCCCCCACCGCACCCTGCACCCTTCCTGCACCCCAACCTGTGGCTGGATAACCATACTCAGAGAGTAGTTATTAATGGTTCCCAATCCTGCTGGAAAGGTATAACAAGTGGGGTTCCGCAGGGGTCTGTTTTGGGACCGGCTGTGTTCAATATCTTCATCAACGACTTAGATATTGGCATAGAAAGTACGTTTATTAAGTTTGCAGATGATACCAAACTGGGAGGGATTGCAACTGCTTTGGAGGATGGGGTCATAATTCAAAATGATCTGGACAAATTGGAGAAATGGTCTGAGGTAAACAGGATGAAGTTTAATAAAGACAAATGCAAAGTGCTCCACTTAGGAAGGAACAATCAGTTTCACACATATAGAATGGGAAGAGACTGTCTAGGAACGAGTATGGCAGAAAGGGATCTAGGGGTTATAGTGGACCACAAGCTAAATATGAGTTATCAATGTGATGCTGTTGCAAAAAAAGCAAACATGATTCTGGGATGCATTAACAGGTGTGTTCTGAGCAAGACACAAGAAGTCATTCTTCCGCTCTACTCTGCGCTGGTTAGGCCTCAACTGGAGTATTGTGTCCAGTTCTGGGCACCACATTTCAAGAAAGATGTGGAGAGGGTCCAGAGAAGAGCAACAAGAATGATAAAAGGTCTAGAGAACATGACCTATGAAGGAAGGCTGAAAGAATTGGGTTTGTTTAGTTTGGAAAAGCGAAGACTAAGAGGGGACATGATAGCAGTTTTCAGGTATCTAAAAGGGTGTCATAAGGAGGAGGGAGAAAACTTGTTCATCTTAGCCTCCAAGGCTGGAACAAGAAGCAATGGGCTTAAACTGCAGCGAGGGAGGTTTAGGTTGGACATTAGGAAAAAATTCCTAACTGTCAGGGTGGTTAAACACTGGAATAAATTGCCTAGGGAGGTTGTGGAATCTCCATCTCTGGAGATATTTAAGAGTAGGTTAGATAAATGTCTATCAGGGATGATCTAGACTCTAGACAGTATTTGGTTTTGCCATGAGGGCAGGGGACTGGACTCAATGACCTCTCGCGGTCTCTTCCAGTCCTAGAATCTATGAACCCCCTGCCCTGAGCCCCGTCACAGTCCGCACCCCTCCTGCACCCCAACCCCCTTCCCTGAGCTCCCTCAAACAGCCCACACCCTTCCTCTGCCCCAATCCCTTGCCCTAAGCCCGATCCTGCACACCGCACCCCCTCCCACACGCCGCACTCCCTCCTGCACCCCAATCCCCTGCCCTGCATACAATTTCCCCATCCAGATGTGGCCTTCGGCCCAAAAAGTTTGCCCACCCCTGGATTAGGATGTCTGGGAGGCGCCATTGCCTCATTACAGGGGGAACCAAAGCTACAGGGCTGCAGGAGGTCTGGGTTTCTCAGCCTGAAAGCGCTCAGCTCCTGAGGAGAGTTACTATTGGAGGGGGAGAGGCAGCTGGCCCAATCCCCTGCAGCGAGGGAGGCAGCTGCGCCTTGGCTCCTCCCCTTCCTGCTGCGGTGCGGGGGATCCGCTGAGCAAGGCCGGGACCTGGTGTGAGCGATGCTGCTCCTGGCTGCGGGCGGCGACCGGGCGCTGGCGTTCTGGCTGCGGAGCGCTAGGCAGTGTGCAGCTGCCGCGCGTCCTCGTCCTCCGGGGATCCGCGCACCAGCGGCGCGCAGCCCCAGATGGGCGGCTGTGAACGACTCTCCGAGCGCGTCTAGTTGCGGGGTTCCGTCGCTGCCGCGGGCCCGAGGTCCAGGATCAGTTGGAGCCCTTCCCGGGGCTGAAGGGAGACTAGAACAGGTGCAGGAGCGTGGGACGCTTTCCTTGTAGCTGGGCTGCGGGCAGGGGTGGAAACCTCCGCTCAAATAGCAGAGAGAGAAGCAGGGGTCTTGGTTGAGGAGACCGACCCAGGGTCATCCCCGTCCCCAATTTACTGGACTAATTTCCCTGTACCTGAACAGCAAAAATAAATGCAAAATCTCCCCAATTTGAATCCATTTTAAATCCTCACTGTTAATGGTGCGTTTAACAAAGTGTTTGCTGGTGGATAACGTTAAAGAGGCAGAGTAGAGAATTGAAAAAGTGTCCAAGGTAATGTGTGTCCAGTTGCTGCTGTCTGTCTACCTAGGTACTTGCCAATACAAGCGCCTAGGTAGATAGACCGCAGTATAGCCAACCTCAAGTGTTTGGAACTCAGGAATCAGCCCTACCCTAAATCATACAAGATTAGCTTAAAAATAACGAGTTTTTAAAAAAACTGAATCTGGGTGTTTTTTGTTTTTTTTTTTTTTTTTACTTTTCTGAGTTCACATTCTTTGCAACCACGAGGGCTAGAAATTTTCTTTTAAATGAAAGATGAGGTTCTTGTGTAATGGCAGGACTCTAGGAGCTGGGGATTCAAGTAAACCATGAAATTTTATCACAACTCTCACAGCATTTGAAGAGCTGGCAATGCTGAGGATTGAGAGATAGGTGGCCAGAGACTTGCAATGAACTTGGAATGTGTGGCCTTCTGCCTGTATACAGAGCACGGCTGAAGTGTCTAGGGCTGAAGGGTTTTATGGCTGCATATCCCATTTCCAGTACCCTGAATCATTAAATCCTCTGTTTCCTAACATTTATAAATTAATTAAATTTACTGATATCTGTTAAACTACTTATTGAGTTTAGTTGTAATATAATTCAATTTTTAGTCTCTGTCCTAGGTATAAATTCAACATCTAGGTCAGAAGAAATCTGAAATGTATGTAGACGATGCGAATGCTTTATTTTCCATGTGCTGCTTTCATCCTGTAGATCATATTTTCTCATGTGGCACCTGTTCGCTGCTTCAGCACCTCCTCCTTTCATGGACAACCAGAAGATGGAAGACTAGTTTACACTGGGAATCTGGCAAAGACAGTGTTGGGTATGTGATTGGAATTGAAATTTGATTTGATTTATCTATACTTAAACATATCTTTATAACATAGTATGCTCAGGAGTGCCGCCAGCTTTTTTGCCGCCCTACTCAGCGGAAGGTCCCGCCCCCGAAATGCCGCCCCCGACAGAGGCGACAGAAGGTCTCGCCCCTGAAATACCGCCGCCCCCCAAATGTTAGCGCCCTAGGCGACCGCCTAGGTCGCCTAATAGATTGCGCCGGCCCTGAGTATGCTGTTGGGAATGGATCCCTCTGATTTCTTCAGATATGCACTAAGGACCACCTTGTGGTCCCCTATACAGTCGTATAACCAACCCCAAAGGTTCAAATAAAATGAGTCAGATTCTAAAAAATCACAAGATATGTTAAAAAATGAGCCATACTCTAAAAAACCATGAGATTGGCCCCAAAATCACAAGATATTTTGAGAAAAGATTATAGATGGACACAATATCTTCAGATTTTCTAACCCCCCTGCTCATCCCCAATGTGTGTATTTGACAGTTAGTGCTGCCAAATTTATTGAGATTGACTTTATTGATTTTTTTTTTTTGCCTCCACTGAAGGAGCTCTGACCCCTCATCTTCCTATCCATCAGCTCTCCCATCAATTCTCCCAGTACCCACCTCAGTTCTGCATACACCCCTACTTCAACTCTGCTCTCCTGCAGCTCCTTGGGTTCTTCACTCCCCCCTTCCAGGAGTGGGGGTGGGGCTGCAGTGGGGTCCCTCATCCTCCTTCTCAAGGCTGGTGTTGCAGGGATGGAGAGGATGGGAGGAACAGGAGCAGAGAGCAGACAGACTCATTTTTCACAGCAGGGGAGGAGGGAGCAGGGCTGCCCTGAGCTATTGTGCTCTTTCTGGTTCCCTGTCCCATCCTATGAGAATAGTGTCAGCTCCTGAGAGAAAAGGTGAGAACTGTGTCTGCTTTTTGTGGCAGTCCTGATTGGCTGCTCTTTCCCAAGAGATGGGCAAGTAGGGAAGGCAGGCAGCCAATCAGAAGGGCTGGAGCTTCTCACATCATGGTGAGGCTAGATCTAGCCCCGGCAAAACCCCTGTGACTTGTGAAGAAATCTTGAGATTTGGCAACACTGACACTGTCATTTAATCAGGATTTTTGACTTGGAGCCAGAGGTGGTTTAAGATTTATTGGGGTCCTGGGCACAAAGAATATTTGAGCCCCCCACACCCTGGGGGCCTGGGGCACAAGAACTGGGGAGTCCATGCCCACCTGGTTTTTAACATGGGCATAGTCAAGCGACACATAGCTCTGGCTAGTGGGGTGGGGCACAAATGAAAGGTTCTGGGGGTCATGTGCACCCCCATTTCCCAGGACCCCTTTGGCACAGATGCCCAGCAGTGAGGAGGCAGCGTTCCCCATGGCAGCAGCACTCTCAGTGTGTCCGTGCAGCTCAGGCAAGAAGCAGCATTGTGGCTGGCTCACCTTGGTGGATGGTCTGAAAAGCAGGCAGCAGCACTGGTACTCCAGCAGCAGGGAAAGCAAAGCAGCCCCATGTGGTGGGGGAGGAGCTCAGCTGGCAGCCAGGCACTCTGCTGCTTCCTCCCTCTTCCAGGGAGAGCGCCACTGCCAGGCGGAGTGCTGCCTCCTCGCTGCTAGGCATCCCTGCCAGAGGTGTCCTGAAAAATCCAGGGGGGCATGTGATCCCCTCATGCCCCACGCATCACCTCTGTAGATTCAGAATGGCGGCAGCAGGGGCTGGGCTTTGTGGCAGGGCAGCTGATAAGTGCAGCGTCTGCTAGGGGCACCAGCCTCTTCCCAGTGGGCCTTAGCCCCCCCCCTCACCATGGGGCCCTGGCCTGTGCTCCTCCTTCCCCCCCTGAGTTCTCTAAGAGCTGCCCAGGGAGCCTGGGCTGCTGTGGGGAACCCTGGACCTTCCACTTGCTCTTGGCAGCGCACTCCAGGGAGTAGGGACATGGGCCGGGGGCTGCTCTCGGGTACTCCGGGGCCCCGCCCAGGGTAGGTGGAGGATCTGGGGCTCCCTGTAGCAGCCCAGGCTCCCCGGGTGGCTCTTACCTTGACCTGGTTCTGGATTTCGGCCTGGCCAGGGGGCGGGGCTCTGGGGGGAAAGAGGCGGAGCAGGGGCAGGGCCACAGTTCTGGTGCTAGTAGCCCTCCCCCCTTCTATCCAGGGTTCCAGCATTCCTGGGCCCCCCGAATTGGCTGGGAGTGCTGGGCCTGGGCCCTGTGGGCCCAAGCATTAATCAACTACTGCTTGAAGCACAGCAAAGTTCACCATGGGCTGGAATAGGTCCTACTTCATCTATGTTCCTCTACACCCACCCATCCACTCCAGATTTGCTGCATGCTGCTATAGAGCATTGCAACAGCACCAGGGGTGTGGAGTTATTCTGTAGAGCACAACTTGAGCTCTACCACTCTTTGGGACCTGGGCAAGGCAAGGGACAGGATTTGACCCTGGATTAATTGGATAACACAAACCCTTATGCTAACTAGCTTTCACTACAGGTATATTGGTGCTGTGAATTGAATGCAATATTTTTAGATATACTATGCAGTGATTTTTAAAATCACCTTCTCAGTTGTGTTATGAGCAACTGTGCAGCCAAACAAGCATGCACTGAGCTGGTGGCTGAAGTCCCATTAGAGATCTGCATTGGAATGGGGACTCTGCCAATAAAGCAACACAGGATGGGTAAGTCAGTTGTAGTATATTTTTGTCTATTGTGCTATTACTGTATTGTTACTTTTAAGGATGAAATGAGAACAGTCAGAAAATCTCAGAAAATTGCAGAGCCCACATGTATCTGCAGCCTTCCATATATGCCTCTAACACCATATGGGTAACTGTACAAAGGCTGATTTACCTTTACTCGTGAGATAGAGTCTCCATTCCATCTCTGACTGTTGGTGCTGACATCACTAGCTTGGTACATGCTGCATATGTGAGTAGAGTGGGATGTCCATCATGAACATGAAGCAGCTACTGTGCCCACTCGCAAAAGTCTGGGGAGAAGCTTAGAAGATAAGATAATGAAATATAATATCAGTAATGAAACTCCTGCTGTTGACAGCTCTTTGGCTAGTCACCTTCCCTAGGGCTTATTTTAAGACTTCATGCAAGGGGAAACTACCAGATGGCCTTGACATGCGTCCCAAAGATTGGGAGGTGGTGGGATAATGATTGTCTTGATGATGATTTCAATAACAAATGTGATCAGTTTGCATTTTTTTTAATTGTCAGCCCTGCAGAGTTTTAATCTGAAAATGCTCCTTTTCTACTCATATGTCCTTACCAGTAATAAAGATTCTGCAGACCATGGGCTGAATCAGCTCCCATTAAAAGAATCCCCTTGAAGTGAATGGGAGTTGGACCAGGCCCCAGATGCTGCCTTAGTTAGCTTGTGCAACTGCTTTGCATTCACAAGGTTTTAACAGGTGTAAGTGATTAGAACTTGTAAAGAGTGCTTTTGAGGAAGTGTGGGTGAGAATCTTCCTCTCTCATTTGTGTTGGCTTTGAAGGGTTAAAAGGAGTAGGAGGTAGTACAATTTTATCACTAAAATATGCAGACATGATTCTAAATATACACAGAATGGTGAGAAGGTGCTGTTTTTACTTTTCAGAATAGAACTGCACTTTAAAGCATTTCATTTTGGATAAAAACTAAGGGCTTGTCTACACTACCGCTTAAGTCGCTGTAACTTACGTTGCTCAGGGGTATAAAAAAGCCATCCCCGTGAGTGATGTAAGTTACATCAACTTAGCACGGTGTACACACCACTTTATTTTGGCAGGAGGCGCTCCCCTGTCAACATAGCGCATCTTCACCAGATGCAGTACATCAGCACAGCTGTACCGATGTCGCACTGATGGTGCCCGGGTGTCCAGTTTTTGACCGGAACACCTGGTCAAAAAGGGATCCTGGTGACTCGGGTCAGCACCACTGACTGGGCTGTTGACTGTCTGGTTGGCGGTTCTGCGCCACGGGGCTGGCAGGTTCCCTGCTAGCCTCCACACAACACGGCTCCTGGGAAGCAGCCAGCATGTCCCCCCTCCAGTTCCTACACGTAGGGGCAGCCAGGGGGTTCCACCTGCTGCCCCCGCCCCAAGTGCTGCCCCCGCAGCTCCCATTGGCCGGGAACATTTGCCAATTGGAGCTGGCGGTGGGAGGCGGCGCCTGCAGACGGGGCAGCACACAGAGCTGCCTGGCTGCACCTTTGCATAGGAGCCAGAGTGGGGAAATGCTGATGCTTCCGAGAGCTGCTTGAGGTAAGCGCCACCTGGAGCCTGCACCCCTGAGTCCTCCCCCCCGCACCCCAACCCTGATCCCCTTACCACCCTCTGAACTCCTCAGTCCAGTCCGGAGCACCCTCCTGCACCCGAAACCCCTCCTCCACAGCCTCACCCCAGAGTCTGCATCCCCAGCCAGAGCCCTCACCCCTGCCCCGTACCCTAACCCTCTACCTCAGCCCAGAGCCCCCTCCCGTACTCCGAACCCCTCATCCTGGAGCCCTCTCCTGCACCGCAAATCCCTCATCAGAGCCCCCAGCCCGGAGCCCCCTCTTGCACCCTGAACCTATAATTTCTGGCCCCACCCCGGAACCCACACCCCCATCCCAGAGCCCATACCTCCTCCCACACCCCAATCCCCTGCCTTAGCCTGGAGCCCCTTTCCATACTCCAAACCCCTCGGCTCCACCTCCCCAGCTCGGAGCCCCCTCCTGCACTCCAAACCCCTCATCCCTGGCCCCACCCCAGAGCCCTCATCCCCTCCCACACCCCAGCCCTCTGAGCCAGCCCGGTGAAAATGAGCGAGTGAGTGAGGGTGGGGAGAACAAGCGACCAGAGGGGGTGTGTGTGGAGTGAGCGGGGGTGGGGCCTCGGAGAAGGGGTGGGACAGAAGGGTGGCAAGGATGTTCGGTTTTGTGCAAGTAGGAAGTTGGCAACCCTATGTAGCACAGTAGTGAAGACAAGCCCTAAGTTCAGTCCCCTGTGAACAAAGTACATTTATTCCCTCCCAGCTAAACTTAATGGAACTATTACTCTTCTCTAGCAATATACAATATTTGATAGTTATAGCTGAGTTCATAATAGCTATACTTTTGCATAAGCAGTCACTACAGTATCGGGATTTAACTTCTTACTTTGTGAAACACTTGATAACTAGAATATTAAAAAGAACAGGAGTACTTGTTGCACCTTAGAGACTAACAAATTTATTAGAGCATAAGCTTTCGTGGGCTACAGCCCACTTCTTCGGGTGCAGGAGGGGGTGAGGGCTCTGCATCCGAAGAAGTGGGCTGTAGATATGCATCATGGAGGTGAATGCCTGGTGTCGCCAGGAGGGCTTTGGCTTCCTAGACCATGGAATGCTATTCGAGGAAGGACTGCTAGGCAGAGATGGCGTTCACCTTTCGAGGAGGGGAAAGACCCTATTTGGATACAGACTGGCTAACCTAGTGAGGAGGGCTTTAAACTAGGTTCGACGGGGACAGGTGAGCAAAGCCCACAGGTAAGTGGGGAACATGGAGACCTGGGAGATGGGTCGGAAATGAGAGGGAGTGTGGGCTATATTGGCAGAGAGAAAGGAGGGTCAGGACAAAACTGGGAGGAAAGATCAAACCAGTATCTTAGATGCCTATATACAAATGCGAGAAGTATGGGTAATAAGCAGGAAGAACTGGAAGTGCTAATAAATAAATACAACTATGACATTGTTGGCATCATTGAAACTTGGTGGGATAATACACATGATTGGAATGTTGGTGTGGATGGGTACAGCTTGCTCAGGAAGGATAGACAGGGGAAAAAGGGAGGAGGTGTTGCCTTATATATTAAAAATGTACACACTTGGACTGAGGTGGAGATGGACATAGGAGACGGAAGTGTTGAGAGTCTCTGGGTTAGGCTAAAAGGGGTAAAAAACAAGGGAGATGTCATGCTAGGCGTCTACTACAGGCCACCTAACCAGGTGGAAGAGGTGGATGAGGCTTTTTTTAAGCAACTAACAAAATCATCCAAAGCCCAAGATTTGGTGGTGATGGGGGACTTCAACTATCCGGATATATGTTGGGAAAATAACACAGCAGGGCACAGACTATCCAACAAATTCCTGGACTGCATTGCAGACAACTTTTTATTTCAGAAGGTTGAAAAAGCTACTGGGGGGAAGCTGTTCTAGACTTGATTTTAACAAATAGGGAGGAACTCGTTGAGAATTTGAAAGTAGAAGGCAGCCTGGGTGAAAGTGATCATGAAATCATAGAGTTTGCAATTCTAAGGAAGGGTAGAAGGGAGAACAGCAAAATAGAGACAATGGATTTCAGGAAGGCAGATTTTGGTAAGCTCAGAGAGCTGATAGGTAAGGTCCCATGGGAATCAAGACTGAGCGGAAAAACAACTGAGGAGAGTTGGCAGTTTTTCAAAGGGACACTATTAAGGGCCCAAAAGCAAGCTATTCCACTGGTTAGGAAAGATAGAAAATGTGGCAAAAGACCACCTTGGCTTAACCACAACATCTTGCATGATCTAAAAAATAAAAAGGAGTCATAAAAAATGGAAACTAGGACAGATTACAAAGGATGAATATAGGCAAACAACACAGGAATGCAGGGGCAAGATTAGAAAGGCAAAGGCACAAAATGAGCTCAAACTAGCTACGGGAATAAAGGGAAACAAGAAGACTTTTTATCAATATATTAGAAGCAAGAGGAAGACCAAAAGACAGGGTAGGCCCACTGCTTAGTGAAGAGGGAGAAACAGTAACAGGAAACTTGGAAATGGCAGAGATGCTTAATGACTTCTTTGTTTTGGTCTTCACTGAGAAGTCTGAAGGAATGCCTAATATAGTGAATGCTAATGGGAAGGGGGTAGGTTTAGCAGATAAAATAAAAAAAGAACAAGTTAAAAATCACTTAGAAAAGTTAGATGCCTGCAAGTCACCAGGGCCTGATGAAATGCATCCTAGAATACTCAAGGAGCTAATAGAGGAGGTATCTGAGCCTCTAGCTATTATCTTTGGAAAATCATGGGAGACGGGAGAGATTCCAGAAGACTGGAAAAGGGCAAATATAGTGCCCATCTATAAAAAGGGAAATAAAAACAACCCAGGAAACTACAGACCAGTTAGTTTAACTTCTGTGCCAGGGAAGATAATGGACAAGTAATTAAGGAAATCATCTGCAAACACTTGGAAGGTGGTAAGGTGATAGGGAACAGCCAGCATGGATTTGTGAAGAACAAATCATGTCAAACCAATCTGATAGCTTTCTTTGATAGGATAACAAGCCTTGTGGATAAGGGTGAAGCTGTGGATGTGGTATACCTGGACTTTAGTAAGGCATTTGATACTGTCTCGCATGATATTCTTATCGATAAACTAGGCAAATACAATTTAGATGGGGCTACTATAAGGTGGGTGCATAACTGGCTGGATAACCATACTCAGAGAGTTGTTATTAATGGTTCCCAATCCTGCTGGAAAGGTGTAACGAGTGGGGTACTGCAGGGGTCTGTTTTGGGACCGGCTCTGTTCAATATCTTCATCAACGACTTAGATATTGGCATAGAAAGTACGCTTATTAAGTTTGCGGATGACACCAAACTGGGAGGGATTGCAACTGCTTTGGAGGACAGGGTCATAATTCAAAATGATCTGGACAAATTGGAGAAATGGTCTGAGGTAAACAGGATGAAGTTTAACAAAGACAAATGCAAAGTGCTCCACTTAGGAAGAAAAAATCAGTTTCACACATACAGAATGGAAAGAGACTGTCTAGGAAGAAGTACAGCAGAAAGAGATCTAGGGGTTATAGTGGACCACAAGCTAAATATGAGTCAACAGTGTGGTGCTGTTGCAAAAAAAGCAAACATGATTCTGGGATGTATTAACAGGTGTGTTGTGAGCAAGACACGAGAAGTCATTCTTCCACTCTACTCTGCTCTGGTTAGGCCTCAGCTGGAGTATTGTGTCCAGTTCTGGGCACCGCATTTCAAAAAAGATGTGGAGAAATTGGAAAGGGTCCAGAGAAGAGCAACAAGAATGATTAAAGGTCTTGAGAACATGACCTATGAAGGAAGGCTGAAAGAATTGGGTTTGTTTAGTTTGGAAAAGAGAAGACTGAGAGGGGACATGATAGCAGTTTTCAGGTATCTAAAAGGATGTCATAAGGAGGAGGGAGAAAACTTGTTCACCTTAGCCTCTAAGGATAGAACAAGAAGCAATGGGTTTAAACTGCAGCAAGGGAGGTCTAGGTTGGACATTAGGAAAAAGTTCCTAACTGTCAG
Organism: Chrysemys picta bellii; assembly: GCF_011386835.1. Classification (NCBI taxonomy): domain Eukaryota; kingdom Metazoa; phylum Chordata; order Testudines; family Emydidae; genus Chrysemys; species Chrysemys picta. Next base: position 235,190,768 of record NC_088792.1, read on the forward strand.
GGTGGTTTAACACTGGAATAAATTGCCTAGGGAGGTTGTGGCATCTCCATCTTTGGAGATATTTAAGAGTAGGTTAGATAAATGTCTATCAGGGATGGTCTAGACAGTATTTGGTCCTGCCATGAGGGCACGGGACTGGACTCGATGACCTCTCGAGGTCCCTTCCAGTCCTAGAATCTATGAATCTATAATAAATTTGTTAATCTCTAAGGTGCCACAAGTACTCCTGTTCTTTTTGCGGATACAGACTAACACTGCTGCTACTCTGAAACCTAGAATATTAAAGGTGTTTCATAAGACCTACCTTTTAGTTTATTAACCATAGAGAAGGAGAAGGGCTGAGGGCTTTAATTTCCACATGATGACTTCAGAAGTTCCACGATAAGAGAGGATTAACTGGATCATCATTGAATTTATCAATTAAAGTAAAGCAGTGGGTATATAAGAACAGTGTGTATAAATGACTATAGGGATAACTTTGATCATAAACATTAACCTATGATTTTCATCTCTTATACAGGTGTGAAGTTTTTCTCTTACTCTACGAGCATGTTTAGCTTTTGCATGATGCCCTACATCTTCAAAAATGGCATTGGAGTTGAAAGTGTGTTTTTACAAACTGCCTTTTACGGCATTGTAGGATTCTTTACATTTATAACACCAGTTACCCTGCATCTGCTTACAAAGGGCTATGTGGTTCGACTGTATCATAATGCTGAGACGGACACATACACGGCTATTACATATAATGCTATTTTGGCAGAAAAAAGAACTGTGTTCCATCAGAGGGATGTCAAGGTTCCAGATATCAGCAAGATGTTTACAACATTTTATGCCAAAACTAAATCAATGCTTGTTAATCCAATGCTTTTCACATATCCACAGGACTATAACCATCTCATGGGCTATGACAAACCTTTTTATTTTGACTTGGAGGAACAAAAAGAATCCAGTGAAAACAAATAGAATTAGACGATAACGTGAAGGTGACTGTCTTTTTTTTGTATTTGTCCAGTGTATCATTTCTAAAACCACACACAATTCTATAACACATTTGTAAGTGTCAGATAATTTAGAGTTTCTTTATCATATTTCAGAATGTATAGAAACTTGAAGCTTTTTTAATTTCAAACAATCTGAAGTGTCTTCTCAGAATTAAAATTAAAATAGATGCTTATTTGGTCTCAGTTTGATTTCTGTTGTTACAGTCATGAAGAGAAGGAATATGGATTTGATCTTAGTTTTATGCTGCAAGATCCCCGATATAGTATTATAAAGGAACCATTCCTTAAAAAAAGCAACATTGACTAATCAAGTACACGAATAAGAATTTTGAAGCCCCAAAAAGGGTCTGTGTCTAAAAAGTGAAAGGGCCAGATTTTTTGGCTTGTCTTGTTCAGATGGTATAAAGCAGGGGTGGGCAAACTATGGCCCGCGGGCCACATCCAGACCGCCAGCTGATTTAATCTGTCCCTCAAGCTCCCACTGGGGAGCAGGGTCGGGGGCCGCTGCACGTGCTGCGGCTCTGCACAGCTCCCAGAAGCAGCGGCATGTCCCCCCTCTCGCTCCTATGCGTAGGGGCAGCCAGGGGGCTCCGTGCGCTGCCCCTGCCTCAAGTGCCACCCCCGCAGCTCCCAGTGGTCAGGAACTGCAGCCAATGGGAGCTGCAGGGTGGCGCCTGCGGACGGGGCAGCACACAGAACTGCCAGGCCGTGCCTCCACGTAGGACCCAGAGGGGGGACATGCCACTGCTTCCGGGAGCTACTTGAGGTAAGTGCCGACCGGAGCCTGTACACGTGAGCTCCTCCTGTGCCCCAGCCCCCTGCCCCAGCTTTGATCTCCCTCCTGCCATCTGAACCCCTTGATCCCAGCATGGAGCACCCTTCTGCACCCCAAACCTCTCATCCCCAGAGCCTGCACCCCCAGCCAGAGCTCCATACCCCCCAGTGCCCCAATCCCCATCCCGGAGCCTGCTCCCACACGCCGAACCCCTCGATCCAGCCTAGAGCACCCTCCTGCACCCCAAGCCCCTCATCTCCAGCCCGCACCTCCAGCCAGAGCCCTCACCACCCCCAACCCACTGACCCAGCCCGGAGGCCCCTCTCATACCCTGAACTCATTTCTGACCCCACCCCAAAGCCCATATCCCCAGCCAGAGCCCTCACCCCCTCCTGCACCCCAATTTTGTGAGCATTCATGGCCTGCCATACAATTTCCATACCCAGATGTGGCCCTTGGGCCAAAAAAGTTTGCCTACCCATGGTATAAATGGAGTAAAGACTGTCCATAAGTCCCCAGGTTGAAATATTCCCAGCATGAAGGAGTCCCCAGGAAGCAGATAGCTACTGTTTCTGGGACTACAGCTCCTTCCATGCTGCCCTCTCTGGAAGGAATAGAAGGAGTATCTGGAGCACAACGCACTCTGGCTGTCCCTAGCTGCTGGATGGTCCCTTGGAGATTGTGCAAGTTAGCTGGAGCAACTCCCAAGTTACTCTAACCTGTAATAAGGCTGATGTGGAGAAACTGAGCCCATAGCAATGCCTGAATAGCCCCTCTGCTGTGCTCAATTAAAAACAGCTCAGCAGAATCATAGAATATCAGGGTTGGAAGGGACCTCAGGGGGTCATCTAGTCCAACCCCCTGCTCAAAGCAGGACCAATCCCCAGACAGATTTTTACCCCAGTTCCCTAAGTGGCCCCCCTCAAGGATTGAACTCACAACCCTGGGTTTAGCAGGCCAATGCTCAAACCACTGAACTATCCCTCCCACCAGAGAATCTGGTCCACTGAGATAATGCAGCATGTATATTTGACAACAGAACGTAGTTAAATGCGGTCCCATTCCATGCTAATGAAAGCTCTGAAGCAAAAGAAATCTCCTGTGGAGTACTCCATGGTCTTTTGGACCCTATTTTCTTTGGAATGATTACGAAGCGGGTTAGGCCTCTGAATCTCTCTGTCAAAATGGATTGCTTAGATCAGTTTTACTCTACAGAAATTGGATTTCAGTGTTTCTTTTTTAGAAAAAAGGAAGGTTTGGAGATGTAAGCTGGTTTTTGTTGGTGGATAAATATTCAATTCCACCTAAAAAATTAAGATGTAATGAAAGGCTTAAAATACTTTGAGGTTTAAAAAATCGATTGAATTGACAAATAATGTAAAAGAAATTCAGATGAATCCTTTTATACCAGCAATACACTTTATATTAGGGCAGCGGTTCTCAAACTGTGGGTCGGGACCCGCTTTGAATTGCGTCACCTGGGCTGGCTTAGATTTACTGGGGCCAGGGGCTGAAGCCTGAGCCCCACTGCCCAGGGCTGAAGCCAAAGCCCGAGGGCTTCAGCCCTGGGCTGCAGGGCTCAGGTTGCAGGCCCCCTGCCTGAGGCTGAAACCTTTGAGCTTTCGGATTTGGCCCCTGTGCCCAGAGTAGTGGGGCTCGGGCTTTGTCCCCCCCTCCCCCGGGGCAGTGGGGCTTGGGCAGACTAAGGCTTCAGTCCCCTCTCCTGGGGTCGTGAAGTAATTTTTGTTGTCAGAAGGGGGTTATGGTGCAATGAAGTTTGAGAACCCCTGTATAAGGGGAATCTCTTGGTGCTAACATACTAAATAAGTTACCTTTATGAAGAAAAAATAATTAAGATATTTTTTCTTTTTAGGTTTCTCCTAAGTTCCAATTTGTCAAAAAGGCTTTTTGAGTGCAGTCTTTCTTATTTTAATGTCTCACTAAAGAGAGACAAAGTATCTATATTTTATATACTTTTATTCTATGTATTGATCTAACTCTGGACACATTTGTTGAATCATTTAAAAGCAAACCAAGCTCTAGAAGGGTTTTGTGGAAACTTTCTTGTTTCAGAATGGTTATACATCTTAAAAACCTGTTCCAACTCTCAGTGAAGAGACACTTCAGGTAAGCAGTAAAATGCAAGAGGCAGTGCATCCGTAAATGATGGTGAAAAAGATGAGACCAAAGACAAATGATTTAGACCACCTGAAACGTATAATAATTGCTCTGAAATCCACTGTTTCAAGTGTTAGTGTTGAGTGAAATAGAATTTTATACATAACTAAAAGAAATCTATACGCTCTTGCATTTGCTTGGTCTTACAAAGGAGCTCCTAGTTCCAGGCGCTTTAGTGTCTGCTGTCATGGAAACTTACTTTAAAAAGATATCTGCTATGTTCAGTCTCCTGCTCTCCTTTTTTGATACCTGTTTATACAGGTTGAAGTTGGCTTGAGCTCTTTCAAAGGAGGGAGAAATGGGAATTTACAAAGGAAGGAAAAGAACATAGGAATTAAAGGAAGGGACTTGTATTTAAACGCTTTAAATCATAGCAAAATTGTCAATTTTCCTTCCTCACTCTGCAACAAAATTTTCACTGCCATTTTAAGATTTTTGACAATTCAGAATTTTACTGATTAAACTTAAAATAGCCATACTGAGCTATCAAATCCCATGACCAGCTCCAATTTTTAAAATGAGGGGGAAAAGTGAAACTCTGTTTTATCTATCTAGTTGCATCATAGCTGTGACACATATAAACATAGGCTAGTTGTCATGCTCTTTACTTAGTGTATATATATAAACTCATCTATACTAACAAAAGTCCCAATACCAGCAAGTGAAAAATTACGTCTCATGAATATGGTGTAATCAGAGGTTGATATATCATAGTTATGACACTAATGATTGATGGCAGTGGTAATCTTGCATCTTATTTGTTGAATTAAGACATTAAAACACAATTTTATTAATATCACATACAAAATATGTCTTTGCCTTTCAGCATTATATAAGATCACATTTACTAGAGAAACAGTTAAAATATCTTAGATGGTTTTATACTGAGAGTTTGCAGAATAGTTATACAGGCGAGTCTCATCTTACGCGGGGGTTCCGTTCTGCGGTTAGCGCGTAAAGCGAAAACCGCGTATAGTCAAAATTACATTGAGTTGAATGGCGGGCGGAATCGCCCGCACTACAAGTACAGTACTAATTTTTTTTTTTTTTTTGCCGACCGCATAAAGCTGAAATCGCGCATGTTAAATGCGCATAAGATGCAACAGATCTGTAAACAAGTTATGGAGCAAATTGTGAATTCAGAAATATCTCAGCCAATTATAGTTGACTTTAATTTCTTGGCAGATTGTAATCCTTTGCACGATTACAGGGCTAACTACACCTTTGATCCCCCTCTCTGATTTTAGAGTGCACCCCTTCAGGTGCTAGGCCCTGCACCTGCATTTCTATCTGGGTGGAATCCTGAGATTCTCCTACTCTTAGACTGGATTCCCAGGTTACAGCACCTTGTGTACCAGCTGTGATTATTCAGCAGAACGGACTGGTTTCAGCACCTACATGTCTTTCCCTTCGGAGCTGTGACCAGTGGGAAATAGTGATCCAAAAACAAAGTATTGTTTAATCTTAACAGTAGGAACAAAACCCAGTAAAAGGCATTTTAACACAATGAAAGTTCTACATGCCTATCTATCTAACCTATAATCATAGGTAGGACTGTCTTAACCTAGACTCCTCAACCTCTGGAATCTAAGTTCACGTCTACTCACTCCCCTTCACGGAGTACGTATCTTCATAACCCCAGCCAAAATCCTTTGTTCTCTCTTGTGCTTCCTGAGCCTGGTCAGATTGGTTCTGTCAGCTCCACAGGTTATTGGAAGCATGTTTCCATTTGGAAGGCTCTGTGTTGTCTCTTGTCCCTTGAAATGTTTTCCAGGAACCAATCCCTACTTCCTGGGTGAATTTCCTGGCAAAACTTGCTTGTGAATTAGCTTGATACATACAAACAGTAAGTAGTCAATAACCCAATCTAACTATCCCAATAACCAGGTTACACACAGGATTAATAAATTATTACAGATCAGCCCATGTTCTTTAAAATCTTAAGTACTGCACTGTAAATTGTCATCTCATTTAAGAACTTTTTATAGGTATGATATAAAATAAAATCCTAACATCCATAAATTATGAATTATATTTTCCCCACTAGCTGCCAACATGATTTCTGTGATATTTGTTACATACCTAGAGCTTGTGTACATCATGCAAAGACCAAAAAGCCTAAAGTTATGCCTAGAGAATGTTCTTGGGGAATTTTGCAGCAAATAGTGGTTTGCAAGCACAATCCGTTGAAATGTGTGCTTGAATTGGCCTCAAATTGTGGCTAATTATTCCATAAATGTTAAACTCTGTATTTTCCCCTCATCATTGAGGGAGCTCGTGTCCCTGCTTGCCACCCCTTTGTGCACGCCCCGATCTTAAACATCATCAATCCAGAGTAACTCTCGTGATCTTCATATAGTTTTGAAAATATTTTAGAACAAGCTGTTGTTTCTTACTTGAAATTTGTAATCTCCTTTAGAAATTCATATACTTCACTAACAATCAATTAGTTGGTAGCATCTCATATTTTTATTGAAGTCCCCACTGTTCCTACCAAGTGTTGTGGGCATCTAATGGATTCTATCACTCTCTTACCACTTTGGGGTCACCATGAAAGTTGTTTTCCAACCCTCTTGGATTCCAGGTATCATGCCTTCTGAAACACAACCTCTGAAAATCAAGCTTTTAATCTCGCTGTGCTTGTTCTCCATATATAAAATGGGTAAAATACGCCTCTATATTACACATATGTTGTGAGAGATTCATACTTGTATTAATACATTAATTCTTGTGAGGCACTCAGATACTATGGTGGTGGAGGTCAGATAAAATTATCATAGTTGCTTTTTTGTATGTAATCTTTTAATTGATTTCTTATGTGCAGAAGAAATCAATTAAATGAAAAGAATAATTAAATATATGTATTTACACTATAGAAATCACTGCTGCCTAGTGATAAGTACAATTTATGATCTATGAAGGGCATGCAGAAATATTTAAGAATCAGGAAGGTTAATTGTGATGAAATAGTAATATCATTAATACAAGGTTCCAGGATAAATATATTTGGAAGAAATTTGTACATATAGTTTCAGTCAGACAATAGTTGTCCCCTCGTAAAGATGGTGATAAGCTTTGATACCCATATAAATAGCTGAGAACTGAATTAGTCCTGATTTTGTTGAGTGAGTATTGATCCAGTCTAGTCTTCAGAATTGAGGTAATCGGCGTAAGTGAAATGTGTTGCATAAAATTTTTGTCTTGTCCTTGTAGATAGAAAGATAGAAAGAACTATAATACTCAAGGTACTTGAAAATTTTGGACTATTGGTTTCAAACTAGTCTTAAATCTGGAATGTAGGCTATGATTTTCAAAATTCTAGCATAAAGTTAGGCTCCTAAATTATATGTAAGCTCCTAAATAAGTGATCTGATTTTCAAAAATACTAAGCACCCAACAACTTCTACTGAACTCGATGAGAGCTGTTGGATACTCAGACCACTGGAAAATCAAGCCACTTATTTAGAAGCCCAGAATAGATTTAGAAGCCTATAATTAGGATTCTATTTTTAAAAATCTTGACCTTAAGCTCTTTACTAAGTCTGGCCGAAATAAAAAAGTGCAAAAATTAATGAGATTATAGAAATATTATAGACATCTGTTTAGCAAATAGTCATTAGAATGCAGTTGGATAAGACAGTGAAAGAATCACCTAGCTTCTCAGGTCTCAGAGCCATCCCTCTCTTGAAGACAATAGACATTGGCCTCACATGACTGAGTGTGCCCCATCCGTGGTGACTTGGGTATTGTCTAGTGGGCTTATTAATGCTCATCTGCATCATATTCCAAATCTCATTTGTAAGTACCAACAATGTGCTTATCATTAAGGAAGACATGAAATAAGGAAAATCTGTGCCCCAAAGAAATTCTAGTATATTGTAAGAGAGAGAAGGCCCAATACAGTGAGAAACACAGAAGAGGGAATAATGTAGAGGTGAGGGGTTTTATTTTCATGTATTTTTTAAATGTTGGTTAACTTCTTGTGGGCACTGCATCAGGGGCCCCATGTTTGATGGTCAAGGAGGTCTTTCCTATAAAAATAGCTAGGTCAGTCTCATGCCTCTTACTGATTATACCAGGGGTCAGCAACCTTTCAGAAGCGGTGTGCCGAGTCTTCATTTATTTACTCTAATTTAAGATTTTGCGTGCCAGTGATACATTTTAACATTTTTAGAAGGTCTCTTTCTATGTCTATAATATACAATTAAACTATTGTTGTATGTAAAGTAAATAGGTTTTTAAAATGTTTAAGAAGCTTCATTTTAAATTAAATTAAAATGCAGAGCCCCTGGACCAGTGGCCAGGACCCGGGCAGTGTGAATGCCACTGAAAATCAGCTCGCATGACGCCTTCGGCACCTGTGCCATAGGTTGCCTATCCCTGGATTATACCACACATCATGTCCTTCTCCTACCCACTCTAATTCCCAGTTATTCAGGCCTGGTGCTCTTTTGCAAAGTGCATTCTTCAGGCAAGAGTACAGGAACAGTAATGATAAATACAAAGAGAAATCAAAAGAGAAGGGGGGGAAAGGCTAAAGGAATAGCCATGTGTAGAGGACATGCTGCTAAATGATATCAAGTTCATGTGCTTGTAGGCTTTGTCTTCACTAAATTTAATTGTGTTAAACATGATTGTGATGAGTTAGCTGACATGGTCATCTTCTGCATCACGTCAGCTAGTCATGGCCAAGTCTGGTCTCAGCTAGGTTTGACATTGTCATCTAATTAGATTCCTCGCAATTTTATTACAAATACTAAGATTTCCTAGTGATGGTAAGCTGTGTGTGAAATATGTTCTTGGAAAATCTTTGGCTAATGTATCTCAATAAGAAAGTGAAGTTTTTAAAATCAGTTGAATAAAGATTCTCTAAATTTCTTATATTACACAGCAAAGCTCTCCTCAGCCATGGTAATTATGCTTTGAGACGCTACTTCTGATAAATCAACTACACTTCCTTTTACGTAATTGTGGTAATCATCTATTTAGATTTTTTCAACTTCCCTATTTGGTGTAAAATATTTTCTCTTTCATTATTCGTTTGTGGCTTAAAACCACATTGCTAATACAATCCAAAATGTGATCACCTTGGAAAAATGTAACAGTAGATGCAGAATTTCCCCTTCTTCCCATAACTTTATTACAAAGATAGCTAGCATAAATTCAATAAAATATCAAATTAAGTGTACAGAGAATTTGAGGAAATGTAACAACAACAACAAAAACCAACCCCCCCCAATAATCATGTGGCTCGTGATGACTAAGTCTAACTTTGTTCCTCTTTCCTGAAAACAAAGTGTTCAAGTAAAATATTCACCCAGAAGTACCCCCTTTATTTTTGAAAGGCTTGAAGATATACAAGCATGTTTCAGCTTGTTTTTTTCATTCTGTTTACTTCTGGATTCACTGAATCACAAGGAAAAAAAGTGCTTTGCAGCTCCTCAGATGTAGAAATATCGTATTCCTTTTGCGGTAAGTAAAGGATTATTTTATTTTCAGTGGTGTTTGCACAAGAATGGATATCTCTCAGCAAACACTTGTCTTCCTTTCTCTTGTATTTGCTTCTTTGAGGAGTCCAGAAAGATAAAGAAATGACTCACTAGAAATTTAAGAATAATTTTGCTCTTTTTTGGTAGCTTGGATGGTATATATATTTTTGATATTCTACAATTTCTGTATGATAGCAATTACACTGTGCATCCATAGATATTACCAGTCCATGTTGGGGAAGGTATGAGATGGGAGAGAGGTTAGCTTCTGATCTGGACAAGCATGTGTGTTGGTGACTTTGGGAAAACTTAAAAGATAAATTTAAATGTGCTTCTCTAGTGCTGTGATTAATCAAGTTAGACAAGAAATGCAACAAAGATTGTCATAGAACTTGAAGTTTAGCTGTATGGAAAATAGGAACACTTCATGTGAGTTTCTATTGGCCCTGGAAACGGGTGAAGCTGTGGGACAGCTAACTCAGTACAAGTTGTGTGTGTGTGTGTGTGTGGGGGGGGGAAGTGCAGTTTTCCACTTTGCTCTCAATTGTTTCTCTTCTTTTGCCCCTACTCCTTTGCTGTAGTACATAGGCTCTAATTTAGGCCATGATCTGGCACTGAGTCACCCAAAAGGAACCCCACTGATGTCAACAGAACTCTGTGTGGGCAGAAGAGTCTGCCCACATGGTGCTTGATGTAGGATCAGGGCCTTAGACTGTACATTCCGTAGGGCAGGTGTCATGTCTTGTACAGTTCCATACGCATCACTCATGCTGTATTATTAGTAAGAATGAGCTATAGACATAGAGAGAATATTTGCTGTTACAACTGCTTTGCATTTATTTTCTTTTTGTTAAAATGTTAAATGCCTATGCATGAGCTTTAGGCTCCCTGACAATACAATTTACAATATCTTAGGAAAATCAGCCACCTGCAGAGTACAGTAAGAACAATTAGCATAGCAACCAGTAAATACCACCGTACATTATACCCCAACCTATTCCATATCCTCAGCACTCCCCAGATACTCCATCAGATTACAGTAACTCCTCGCTTAACGTTGTAGTTATGTTCCTGAAAAATGCGACTTTAAGCGAAACAATGTTAAGCAAATCCAATTTCCCCATACGAATTAATGTAAATGGGGGGGGGGGAGGGGTTTAGGTTCCAGGGACATTTTTTTCACCAGACAAAAACCTCTATATTATATAGATATACACATACACACAGTATATATTTTAAACAAACAATTTAATACTGTTCACAGCTATGATGATTGTGAAGCTTGGTTGAGGTGGTGAAGTTAGAGGGTGGAAGAGGGTGTGATATTTCCCAGGGAATGCCGTACTGCTAAATGATGAACTAGCACTCGGCTGAGCCCTCAAGGGTTAACACATTGTTGTTAATGTAGCCTTTCATCAAGGAAGCACGAACACGAGGGAGGGGAGACAGCATAGCAGACAGAGACAGACACACACCTTGTGTGCGGGAGAGAGAGAGATGCACATTGCCCCTTTAAGTAAGCTGACCCACTCTTAAGTGCATTGTCTTTTTAAGTGGATCAGGAAGTTGAGACAGCAGCTGCTGCCCCAAACTCTCTGTCTCTCTCTGTCCGTGTCCCCTCCCTGCTCTATATGGAGAAGGGGTAAGCGGGGTGCAGGAGCAGGGGGGAGAGGGACAACCTGACATTAGCTCCCCTCTTTCCCCCCTGCACATCAAGCAAGAGTCTCTGGGAGTAGCTCCAAGGCAGAGGGCAGGAGCAGCACATGGCAGTGGGGGGAGGGACAGCTGAACTGCCGACTAATATCCTGCTGGGCGGCTGCAGCACAGGGAACTTAGGGGAACGAGGAGCTGATAGGGGGGCTGCCAGTCCACCCTGATTCCAAGCCCCCACCAGCTAGCTGAAATGGGCTGCTCTTTCTGCAAGCAGTGGACAAAGCAGGCGGCTGCCAAACGACGTTAGAAGGGAGCATTGCACAACTTTAAACGAGCATGTTCCCTAATTGATCAGCAACATAACAACGAAACAATGTTAATCAGGATGACTTTAAGTGAGGAGTTACTGTACGTTTTCATCATGGATAAAATAGTACATCATGTCCTGCAAAGACAGTACAAGTAAACTAACCTGGCATCATTTCTGTCATTAAAAGAAAAGTATTGAACTGGATTCCCTCTAGAGGTGGGGTGGAGATGGAGGTGGGTTGATGACTTCTTATAAAAATTTGAAATAATAGGCTTTCCAACACTGAACAGGCAGTGCATTTTGTACTATATCCTGTATTTTACACTGACAACTGCATCTTGTAGAATGTACAGCAGTGGTCACTCAGAAAACAAACCATGATACAGAATAATCTACTAAGGTTCCAGTACATTGGAAGCCATGCTAGTGACAACCAAGTTTAAGCCCTGTTGTTGCTAGCAGGCTTCCAGTGTGGATAGGGATATTGTTGTCTGACAATTATGTTAACAGCCTCCCTTCAATGATAGTGTGGAAAATGCATGTCTTCAAAACATACATAGATATAGCAGCATGTGTTTGTAACAAATATCCTCAACCCAATCAACCTACTGTTCTTAATACTTAATTTCAAAGTGGAATGATGTTATTTCTGCCTCTAAGAAGGCATCTAGAAGGATCATTTACAAACATTTTTTGATGGAGAGTACTATTCATGCTGACTTTATTACGTATTTTTTTATTTAGATTCTATGGACCATGTTTTGTTCCTTAGTATAGTCCCTTGTTCCTTTAGCGAAAGTCGTTGGAAAGTTACTCTTTTATGGATTCCAAGTAAGTCACTTTTTGTTATTTCCATCCAATTTGCGGGATTAAATTCTGTATTTGCAGGAGGATACGTTACTTCTATCTCTAAACTTCTATCCTAAATGAGAAGGCTATTTAGGAGAAATTTTTCATGATTAAACATGAAAAGATAAATCATGATGATATACAAAGAACCTGATTTTCTAACACATTTATGTAAAGATGTATGCACTAAAATGTAACTCACTTGTGCATGCAATTACCATAATTTTACACACTAATAAAGTAGTTGTGTGTGCAATTGTCAGTTAGACAAACAACTGTCCATTTGCTCATGCAGTTACTCAACCATTCATGACTATTGCGCATAAATTAGGCACACAATTGCTCACATACAATTTAGAAAACTGGGCTCAAAGTATATTCCTGCATTAAATGCCAAACTCAAATCAATCTTCGCTATGGAGCCATGACTGGTGCCTCAATAATATGAAAAACATTACAAATACACAACAAAGTTTGGTCCTTAGAACTTACACTTCATAACCGAATAAGATGGAGTGGCTGTTTATAGGGAAAGAAGAGACTTTTGACAGATGCTGTATGTGCTAGGAGGAGAGTGGAAGTGCCAGGAGAGTGCCTGTTCCTATGTGTCTGAGATTTTCATCATTCTACCCAAGGCCCTGTCTAAACTAGAAAAATAGATTACATTTAAAAATGTGTTAGCTAACACATTTAACTCACAATTTTGAATGCTAGTGTGGATAGGATTTAACACCTTTAAAAATGTGTTAGCTCATTGTCGTCTACCCAAGGCCCTTCGTGGCATGATTCAGTGTCACCCAGCAGTCCCCTCATAGGGGATATGTGATCTTGGTGGATCTCTTTGAAGGGAGAGAGATACAGGGCCTGCTACAACCAGTACCATACTCCTCTGCGTAATGATCACCTCCTGAGTTTCCTCTTTTTAGCAGCAGCCACCTTCTTTAGGCAGTTGAGATGTTGAATGTAGCACCTAATTCCTGCAGAAGTACAGATAAGACTGCTATGTGAAGATAGAGTACTACTATAGCTGAGGAGAAAAAGGGATTGAAGTCTTCTACCAATTCATTGAGCTACCTGATTAAACAGAAGGAGAAGCAATCCAGTGTCCAGATTGTGGGCATCCCAAGAAGAAGGAACAGTTTTATAACTTAATTAAAAGCATTCCCCCACAAAGTAAAACTACTGATTAATTTTAGTTCACACTCTGACTTAGACAGTAAATATATATTAATAATTTTCCCGGCTCTGCTATTCCACTTCGTGTCTTTATAAATACCTAAAAAAGTAGCACCAGATTGATGTTCTTAGCTTTCATAGTGCCTTTCATTCAAGTATATAAAATGGTGATGGGTGAGGGTGATGATATTTAACTTGCAGGGTTGTTGGATTCATTTAATTTAAATTCATACATCACTTTGAAAATATAAAAAACTGTAGCACCAATTCAGCAATGTAATTAAGCATGTGTCTAATTTTAATCAACTGTGTAGATCGTTAACTTAAATGGAACAACTTGGGTGCATATGTCTAAGCGCTGGAGATGGTTAAAAACTTTCCATAATTCTTTTGGATGGAAAATAGCTTTTCAGTTATAACAGATTTCTTTCAGTGGAAACTCCAGTTTTCATTTAATATATTTTTTGGCCAAAAACTTGAAAATTTGCCATTTTAAACCAAAATTTTTTCCATTTTTTTGTTTTTCGACACCACTCTCCAAAAAAGCTGAATAATTTTTTTTTTTTTGGGTGGGGAGTAAAGAATAATTTCCCAACCAGTAGCCACGTACTTAACCATCTTGCTGAGTTGCAGCCTATATGAGTACTAAGATTAATATTCTAGTCACCATTAGTGTGCATGATTCTCACCTCATGTTGGGAGTGAATGTGTTTTGTGGAGATTTCATCAGTTTATGTTTTGCTTATTTTTAATAGGGAGTGATATCATCTTTTTGGAGAGCAGCATCCATGTATGGTATGATGCTGCAAATTTATTAGAATGGAAAAAAGTTATTTGCAGTGGATTTGATGATGACTATTCATTTTGTGGAACTCTGAAGGGAGGTAAGCATAAACTTGAGAGTTCTCCTTTGCCAAACAGGGAACAGAACCCTGCTAGCTACAATTCTGTTTAAACACTGTTGTTGCTAGCAGGTTCATTAGAAAGCTGTTTAACTGACCAGCATGGACAGGGATATTTCTGTGTCTGTGAATAGCTCTAGATGCTGATATAAAACCATGGTAACCACAGCCAGTTTTTGCAAGCCCCCTAATTTGGGGGACCTAGAAAAGTAAAGGAGAATTTCTGCCCAGACTACCATTGATAGCACTAGAGACACCACAAATTGCATACCAGCTGGTTGCCTCTAGCTGCGCCAGTGCAACTGCTGAGCAGCCAGAAGGGGGCAGGCAGCTCAATAGCAGTAAAGGCAGCATGATAGGCTAAGCAAGGGGCTGAGGGCAACTGGCAAGGGACTAATCCTAGCGATTGCACAGACTCTTTTTGGCATTGTTCAAGTCATGCAGGCCAAAGCTTTCAAACTTGAGCACCTAAATTTAGGCAACTAAATCCACAGGAACGAAGACTCTGTAGTTCTTTCTCATGTCAATGAGAGCTGCATTTGCTCAGCACCTCTGAATATCGATTTAGGTGCATATGTATATATGCACCTAAATCGATATTCAGAGGTGTTGAGCAAATACACACACACACACACACACACACACACACATACACACACACACACCAAAGTTAAAACTTTTGACTTTAACCTCCCTGGGCTTCTCTACATCTGTAAAATGGGGATAATATTGTTTACCTGCCTCACAAAGAATAAATTACATTGTTAACATTTTTAAAATGTCAGACAAGTCTCAAACTTTGCCAGAATGCACATGCAGGCCTTACAGACCCTAGGAACTATAACTGCCCCTAGAACCCCAATTTATTTGGACAATTGTTCCTTGTAAACTTCTCTAAATGTTGGTAGCACTACAAAGACCTCAGCACAAGTAGCAGGGCTCCACATCTCCTGCATTGAGGTGCTGGGGGGAAGGATGTGACCTAAAGACACCTCATCACACCACACAAACATACACAATTTATTATGGTTAGGGTAGTACCAACAATATGCTAGGTACTATCCAAACATATAACATGAGTCATGATGCAGTCTTAGACTCAAATAACTCAACATACAAGAGTACAAGCAATGAAGGATGAGGGATAAATCATGTAATCAACATTTGCCTTTAAAAAAAATGAATATCTGCTACTCCCAACCGATCCTCAACCTAACTATTATTTCAGGCTAATCTTTTGAAGGCATCATGGTAGGAGTAGGTTTGGAGGAGGTGAGGGTGGTAGCCTTATGGTTTAATTCAGTTTACCAAAGGGGAGAATGTATAAAGATGGTTGTGGGAGAGGCAGATAAATGTGTTGAAGATGGCATCATGGGCAGAGCAAAGGGAGCTGGTGATGAAAGTGTCAGAGACAAGTAGATTAGTAGAGGGGTCAGAGTTATATAGTGTCAGTTAAGTTTTGAATGTATACACTAATGATCTCCAGACCACTGACACAAGCCAGACAAATTTTCCAGTTGCATTCTGTACTTTAAGGAAAACCTAAATAGAGTAAGAAATAAGGTCTCTATCCAACTCCCTCTGAAGTCAATGGAAATTTAACTGGCATGGTTTATTTTATCATTAAGGACCAAGAATAAATAACCGCTTCTTTTATAATTTTCCCTATTTTGCAGAGACGCTCAATACAGCATTTGAATTTAGCGGTTTAAAGATGAAATTGCCGAAGGTACTCGCCAAAGTATATATACTATATCTAATATATATGTTAAAGGTTACAAAAATTTGCCAAATAGCTTGCTTACATGTATACTTCCGCTGAAAATAGTATTGCACCAAAACTATACAGAACAACTTCCTTACTGAATTTTTGTTTTTTTCTTACCTCAGGAATGACTGTACTTGAGTGGTAGGTGAACTCAAGTTGTTCCTCTATATATAGCTTTCTGAAAACTTTATTTTAAGAAATAAAATTAGCACAGGTGATATAACAAGTCCAATGCAAGCAAACAAACAAATCATTCTTAACATATTGGAAGGATAAGGGATGTCGTGTAACTAAGAAAACAAACTGCCACTATAGAACACTAGAACATAAGAATGGCCATACTGGGTCAGACCAAAGGTCCATCTAGTCCAGTATCCTGTCTTCCAACAGTGGCCAATGTCAGGTGCCCCAGAGGGAATGAACAGAACAGGTAATCATCAAGGGATCCTTTCCCCATTGCTCATTCCCAGCTTCTGGAAAACAGAGGCTAGGGACACCATTCCTGCCCATCCTGGCCAATAGCCATTGATGGACCTATCCTCCATAAATGTATGTACTGGTAGTTCTTTTTTGAAGAACTATAGACAAAGGGATTAATGTGTGTATCACTGTAATGACCCTATATGTTTCCTATTAACATTTGGTGGTTTACATTAAGTAGGTAACATCCCACCTATTTCCTTGCCTTCCATCTATAACCAACTCATTCCATCAAGATTTTTAAAATGCTGTGACTCTGAAATTTACAAAAATGGATGGTGAATTTGATCTGACCCTAGTTATTGTGGATCCAGATTTAAGTGACTTAGCCAGCATCACACAGAAACTGTGGCAGAGGCAGAGAGAAAACTGAGTTCTCCAGTGCAGCACTGAACTGCCTTAACCACGAAACCACCTTTTCTCTTCCAACAGTTCCCTTCTTAATTCACACCTTCCAATTTTTGCACTACATTTTTGCACTACAGACAATAGTCTCCTTTACTCACAGACCTGTTCCACCATCAGAGCAGGCCCACCAGTGACTACATGAGACCGGGATCCTGTGCAAAAAATATGTGACCATGTAATTAAAGGCTGCATCATAATGCATATGCCCAAAAAGGCAATTCACAGGTTATCTTAATTCTTCATTTCCTAACATCTGAGTGCTTGATGTTGCAACCTTAATAAGGTCCTTTTAACACAGTGTTTTTTTAATGTAATTTCCCAAGTTTTTAAAAAAGTTAACTAAAAAAACAGAAATCTCATCGTACTGGCACCCACATTAATTATCAGCAAGGTTGGAACTTTAGATCCACCACACAGATCTCTGCCACTTGAGCAAATGAAGTAACTGATAGCAGTAGTAGGTTGCCATTCTCTATGTGGACCAACACTAGAGTGGATGAGACAGACACTTTGCCAGTGAGTTTCACAACTTTTTGCTGACAGCAGTGGAGTTTTGAGACTTAAGAATTGGTTTCTATTCCAGGCTCTGGAGGGGAGTGTGTTCTGATGCTTGCATAACTTTCTGTCTCTGTTTTCACCCAAACCTGACTCCTTCTGCCATTGTTAACTCCAGCCTATCCTGTGCCAGACCTGTCTCTCCCCTCCCTGGGCTCCTCATCCTAGTCTTCTCCCCTCCAGTTTCTGGTCTGAAAAGTGGCAACAAGATTATGTGTTTTTTTTTCTTTGTTTTAGGGAATATATACGATTTTTTTAAGATTATTATCTGGTCCTTCTGAGAAGAACTTGCTCCTGTGTGCGAATGTCACCTTGTTAATAAAATAGCACGGTTAAGGAATTTCTGAATAAGATGATTGTTTCAATTCATTGAGGAACACAACTGCTGCTGCCAGGAACTGGAATTTTATCACTGAAATAATAAACAGACTGATTTTGCATGGGTAAGAATGCAAAATGCACTTTACTGTACGCATAATTATAAGGAAGAGGAATAGTCTCATCCATTCATATACTTGCTATAATCAAATGGCCAGCCAATTTGTGCAAAATTTCTATGTGAAAATTAGGTACAAATGCATACTGTTTAATCTACAGAATGACCCTGAAATGGTGTCGTAGTTACAACTGTATTTCAATTCTATCTCTTGTGTTATGCAGAATGTGTGTATTTCAGATTCTGCTAAGCTAAGACAAGAATGTTTGCCAGAATTTATTTGATATAAAAGAAAAAAGAAAATCCTGTATATTCTCTTGTTCATTCTGTCTGTTTAGCTTCAATAGCTATTCTATACTCAGTCATTTATTTGCACCACCACACGTAACAGTGCTTAGCCTCCCTCTCCACCTGAGCATTGGGCCCTCTGTGAGAGGCACTTTGTGTCAGCTCAGCATAGGTCTCCATGTGGAGGGTGCCAAGAGCCCTCCGTGGGTTGGTGGTGTCAGAGGGAACCAGACCCACAAACAAGGTTCTCTCTTCAGGAAGAGTGCGTGTGGTGACCTTTTCTCACAGGGCCACTGTGTGGGGACTTGATGTCATCCTCAGGGATTTTGTTTTGAACCATCCTTTGCTCCAGCCAAAGAGGAGTAGCAGAGGAGGCAGCAGTGGCAAGGTGGTCCAATGGACACAGCAGTGGGCTATGCCCTCCCTCTGTCCTGGTCCATCAGGGAAACATGGGAGGAAGCCAGGGTTCTCCTCCTCTCCCTTGGTCACTAGAGAAGGAGAAACAATGGCAGACCAGGGAGGAGGGAGATCCTGATCTGCAAGAGGAGCAGCCTGCTGCATTTAGGGTGACCAGACAGCAAGTGCGAAAAATCGGGACAGGAGTGGGGGGTAATAGGTGCCTATATAAGACAAACCCCCAAATATCGGGAGTGTCCCTATAAAATCGGGACATCTGGTCACCCTAGCTGCATTGGTAAGCAAGCCCCTCTTCCCTTGGCCCAGCTGGAGAGTGAAAGCCAGGATCGTAGTGGCAAAGGCCATCTTCCACACTAGTGAGGGCCCCCACCCAGGAGCTGCTGCTGCTGCAGCAGAGTTTTGGTCCTTCCATGCTCCCAGCTAGGATTCTTTTCACCATGAGTTGCTGTGCAGTGGCTGTGGTGGTCTGAACTGCCTCCCCACTGGAAATTGTGTACTGCTTTGGTTTACCATCTTCAGGGGATCTTCCACTGCTTGGGGTGGGCCTTGGTCCAGTCAAGTGTGTTTGGTCAGCAGAGCCATGCAGTCTCCCTGGCTCTTGTACTATAAGCAGGGTCTGAATGAAGCTCTCCCTGGATGAGCTGGAGGAAAAAGATCTCAGGACCAGACTATATTTACATGAACACACTTACTCTGCCTAAGTATTCAGCACACAAAGTCTTGTTGCCAAAGTGATCAATTTTGGCTGGTGGTTGGTTACAAATCACTTTGTAAGCAGAGGTAATTAAATGTTATTCTGATTGTTTTATTTAAAGGGCAGCATAACTGTACTTGGCAGTTCTGTACTTAGCAGAAGGGGTCACCCTCAACTGAACTACACTCACTAAGCAGGGAGTAGGGATGCCAAATCCCAGTGAGAGGGGAGAGGGAGAGGGAGAGTGGGAGGGAGGGAGGATAGGTGCCCCTAGCCTGGTGTAGGCTTTGCCTAAGAGTCCTAAATGCCATTAGACCCTCCCCTCTCCATTGTTTAAAGACAGCTGATTAGATTCAATTGAGAGTCCTTTGTTTTGTCAAGTGATCACTAGAGCTGAAATGACTGATAACTAGGTCTAAGTGCTGAGACTTAGACCTGCTGTGGGGTCGTGTTTCAGTGGAAGAGACTGCCCACCTTGCACTAGCAGCGAGGTTCCATGCTAACTGGGGAAATCACTGATGAGCTGGGTTAAGTGATGGGACATGGCAAAGATTGCAGTAGAGAGGCAGGTGGTTGCAGAGAAAGTGACAGCACAGCAGCCAATGGTAGCAGAGTGAAGGATGGCACAGCAGCGGTACTGGGCAGCGATGAAGAGTGAATAGCAGTGGTGGATTAGCCACTAGGCTAATGGGGCCCGAGCCCAGGGGCCCCGCCAATTGGGTGGCCCCTGGAAAAATGTGCACCCCCGACCTGCTCCGCCTAGCGCTCCTGCCAGAGAGCAGGGTCGGGGCGTGGAGCTTGCCTTTCTCCACCTGCTGGTCACTCCTGCCAGGGAGTGGGTTTGGAGCATGGGGACTTGCCCTGTGCTCCCCACCCATCTGGCGCTTCTGCTGGGGATCAGGAGAAGCCCCTGCACCCTGACTCCACTCCCTGGCAGGAGTGCCAGGTGGGAAAAGCAGGTCAGGATGCGGGGCCACACATTTTTCCAGGCCCCACAATTGGCCGGGGCCCCTGTTGGCCTGGTGGCTAATCCACCACTGCATGTACTACTATATCTTTTGTGATTAAGTTCCACAGGTCATCTTGCCTTCTGTATTTTCACAATAAATAGTTTAGGGCTAACTCCTGCAGCTTGAAGTCAGACAAGATCACTACTGACTTTGATGGGAACTTTGCTGGAGTAAGGACTAGAGGATTTTGTCCAAGGTGGACCAAAAAGTATTTCAGTTCACCTTAAAGTTTCTTAATGATTCTACATCACATAACGATCCTTAGGAAATTAACAGGAACTAATTGTCTTAAGATACAGTATGATTTGGAAGTTTCCTCTCTGCACAGACCAACACCAGGCTTTTGTTAGGCTAGATTCTCAGTCAGATGTTTCCTAATGAGTTAACTTTGGGGATTTTGAGCACATATTTTGTGGAATAATAGAAAATTCTGTGTTAAAGCAGTAAACTGATTAATAGCCACTAGGCTGTGCTGTCTCGCACAGATTACTTTCAATCCCTTGCTGACTATTACATAAACTATCAGCAGACAGACGAGCAGAATTAAAAGTTTTTACTTTTAACTTACAGTGGGCGGTCAGTTTTTCAAACTGGGTGCCAAAAAAAAAGCATTTTGGCACAATTGTAACCACTCCATTTAGAATTTGGGCCCCAGTAAATTTTAGTTGGAAAATCTGAAACAAAAATCACAAAGAATCATTAGATAAAGCAACAGAGGGTCCTGTGGCAACTTTAAGACTAACAGAAGTATTGGGAGCCCCATATTGCTCCTAATACTTCTGTTAGTCTTAAAGGTGCCACAGGACCCTCTGTTGCTTTTTACAGATTCAGACTAACACGGCTACCCCTCTGAATCATTAGATAGTGTAACAAACAGAGGTGAGGGACTAATTGAGGAAAGATGTTATAATTACTTCAGAGCTGTAATGATGAAGTATTTATGCTTGCATTAAATTCTGCAGACACTAACAGATGTGTACAAACAGTTCTTATTTTAGGTCTGAATAGAGCTGTTGGATATTAAAGTTGATTTCCTTTGAATTTATTCTATAAACAAAAAAAAAAGGAGCCAGAAAATTTGGTAATTGATTTCTGCCTTACTATATATGTTTATCTTCATTTTGAACTGTACAGTTTGCCCCTATGAATGTTTCTAGTGACTATCTGAAATCTAATACTAAAGTCACAAGTGTTCAGGGACCAGTAAGGATTATTTATTTTATCTCAAGGCAGTTTTGCTTTTGCTTGGAATGTTTTCAGATACTAAAAAAATAATTTAGAATGAATATGTTCTGATCATTAATGTAGGACATATCCAAAAGTTGACAGAAGCTAATAAGTGATGGGAAATAAATAAAGATACTTACACATCAGATTTTTGTTAGCTTATCTGGTTAATACCTTGTAGATGTTGGAGCTTTGTAGTACAGATCTGTGGAAATACATAAGAACATAAGAATGGCCATACTGGGTCAGACCAAAGGTCCATCCAGCCCAGTATCTTGTCTACCGACAGTGACCAATGCCAGGTGTCCCAGAAGGAGTGAACCTAACAGGTAATGATCAAGTGATCTCTCTCCTGTCATCCATCTCCACCCTCTGACAAACAGAGGCTAGGGACACCATTCCTTACCCATCCTGGCTAATAGCCATTAATGGACTTAACCTCCAAGAATTTATCTAGTTCTCTTTTAAACTCTGTTATAGTCCTAGCCTTCACAACCTCTTCAGGCAAGGAGTTTCACAGGTTGACTGTGCGCTGTGTGAAGAACAACTTCCTTTTATTTGTTTTAAACCTGCTGCCCATTAATTTCATTTGGTGACCCTTAGTTCTTATTTTATGGGAACAAGTAAATAACTTTTCCTTATTCACTTTCTCTATACCACTCATGATTTTATATATCTCTATCATATCCCCCCTTAGTCTCCTCTTTTCCAAGCTGAAAAATCCTAGCTTCTTTAATCTCTCCTCATATGGGACCCGTTCCAAACCCCTAATAATTTTAGTTGCCCTTCTCTGAACCTTTTCTAATGCCAGTATATCTTTTTTTGAGATGAGGAGACCACATCTCTACGCAGTATTCAAGATTTGGGCGTACCATGAATTTATATAAGGGCAATAAGATATTCTCCATCTTATTCTCTATCCCTTTTTGAATGATTCCTAACATCCTGTCTGCTTTTTTGACTGCCGCTGCATACTGCGTGGACGTCTTCAGAGAACTATCCACGATGACTCCAAGAGCTCTTTCCTGATTAGTTGTAGGTAAATTAACCCCCATCATATTGTATGTATAGTTGGGGTTATTTTTTCCAACGTGCATTACTTTACATTTATCCACATTAAATTTCATTTGCTGTTTTTTGCCCAATCACTTAGTTTTGTGAGATCTTTTTGAAGTTCTTCACAGTCTGCTTTGGTCTTAACTATCTTGAGCAGTTTAGTATCATCTGCAAACTTTGCCACTGTTTACCCCTTTCTCCAAATCATTTATGAATAAGTTGAATAGGATTGGTCCTAGGACCTTGGGGAACACCACTAGTTACCCCTCTCCATTTTGAAAATTTACCATTTATTCCTACTCTTTTTGTTCACTGTCTTTTAACCAGTTCTCAACCCATGAAAGGATCTTCCCTCTTATCCCATGACAACTTAATTTACGTAAGAGTCTTTGGTGAGGGACCTTGTCAAAGGCTTTCTGGAAATCTAAGTACACTATGTCCACTGGATCCCCCTTGTTCACATGATTCTATGATTCTATGTTTGCTGACCCCTTCAAAGAACTCTAATAGATTAGTAAGACATGATTTCCCTTTACAGAAACCATGTTGACTTTTGCCCAACAATTTATGTTCTTTTATGTGTCTGACAATTTTATTCTTTGCTATTGTTTCAACTAATTTGCCTGGTACTGACGTTAGACTTACTAGTCTGTAATTGCCGGGATCGCCTCTAGAGCCCTTTTTAAATATTGATGTTACATTAGCTATCTTCCAGTCATTGGGTACAGAAGCCGATTTAAAGGACAGGTTACAAACCATAGTTAATAGTTCTGCAGTTTCACATTTGAGTTCTTTCAGAACTTTTGGGTGAATGCCATCTGGTCCCGGTGACTTGTTACTGTTAAGTTTATCAATTAATTCCAAAACCTCATCTAGTGACACTTCAATCTGTGACAATTCCTCAGATTTGTCACTTACAAAGGACGGCTCAGGTTTGGGAATCTCCCTAACATGCTCAGCCATGAAGACTGAAGCAAAGAATTCATTTAGTTTCTCCGTAATGACTTTATCATCTTTAAGTGCTCCTTTTGTATCTCAATCATCCAGGAAGTCTGTAGCTGAATGCCTATGATTGTATATGCTAACAGACAGAATCCTCAATAAATGCAGAATGCTTGAGCCCCCAACTGGTAAATAAGACACATTGAAGACCTTTCTAAGAAATTTTCAAGATATCTTAAGTATATGATCAGAGGTTGCTAGCTATTGTATCACTGATGTCTACATAGATCCAGTCCTTATTTTTGTGTTTTATCATTACACTATGGGCCAAATTCTGTCTTCAGTTGAACCTGGGTTACCCTGAAGTTATAACTGACATCCATATAGGGTTCATGGCATAACTGAGGGCAGAATTTGGTCCTGCATAACTTAGTGTATGTCTACATTACGGCGTCGCAGCTGTGCTGCTGTCGGCACCATACTGTTGATGTTTCCTACATCGACATAAAGGGTTTTTCCATTGTTGTACTTAATCCATCTCTCCAAGAATTTTTCCATCGATCTAGCTGTGTCTACACTAGGGGTTAGGTCTACTTAATTACGGCACTCAAGGCACAAAATTTTAACAGTCCTGAACGACATAGCTAAGTTAATCAAATTTTTAAGTGTGGACCAAGCCTTCTATTATTTTGATACACTCTGTGGTCCAAATCATGCCCTTGCTCCTCTCTAGAGTGCTAGGATGCAGAGCTCATAGGCTTTAAGGCCAGAAGGGATCATTGTGATCATCTAGTCCAGGGGTCGGCAACCTTTCAGCAGTGGTGTGCCGAATCTTCATTTATACACTCTAATTTAAGGCTTCGCGTGCCAGTAATACATTTTAACGCTTTTTAGAAGGTCTCTCTATAAGTCTATAATATATAACCAAACTACTGTTATATGTAAAGGGTGGCCTGCTGGGACTCCAGGCCTGAAAGCAGGATGAGCAAGGGCTGGAAACCAAGATTGGCAGCTGAGGTGAGTGGAGTAGGTGGCTGGTAGGCCTGAGCAGGGCTGGAGGCCTGGACCCTGTCTGCAAGAAAGCCTCCAACCGGAAGCAAAGTGAGTGGAGCTGCACGGTAGAGACCCCTGCTGGCGAGGGGCCAGCAGCCAGAACCCCAGAGCAGTGACTGGCTCGGCCTGCCGCCAGTCTGGGGTTTCTGCCCCCAGCTCCTGCCAGCTGAGGTCTCAGCCTGCTGCCAGCCTGGGGTTCCTTCACCCAGGCCGGCAGCAGGTGCTGAGTGGGACCCACGGGGACCCGGCTGGCAGGAGCCGGCAGCGGGAACTCCAGAGCGGGGCGGGCTGAGCGGCTCAGCCCGACCCCCACTCTGGGGTTTCGGCTGCAGGCTCCTGCCAGCGGGGTCTCAGCCTGCTGCCAGCCTGGGGTTCTTTCCCCCCCAGGCCAGCAGTGGGTGCTGAGTTGGACCCACGGGGACCCCGGCTGGCAGGAGCCGGCAGCGGGAACTCCAGAGCAGGGCGGGCCTGTACATTGCAGGTCATAAACCTTTACCCCCACACTCTTGTAATAGGCCCATAACCACTGAGTTACTGAAGTCCTCAAACCTTGATTTAAAGACTTCAAGTTACAGAGACTCCACCATTTACTGTAGTTCAAAAGAGCCAGTGACCTGTGCCCCATGCTACAGAGAAAGGCAAAACCCACTCAGGGTTTCTGCCAGTCTGACGTGGGGGAAAATTCTTTCCTGCCCCCAGATATGGTGATCAGTTAGACCCTGAGCATGTGGGCAAGACCCATCAGCCAACACCTGGGAAAGAACTCTCTGTAGTAACTCAGAGCCCTCCCCCCGTAGTGTCCCATCTCCAGCCATTGAAGATATTTACTAATAGCTGTCGCAGATGGGCCATATGCCACTGAGGGCAATCTCAACACAACTTCTCCTCCATAAACTTATTAACTTGGGTTTTTTACACCCACTACTCCCCTTGGAATACTGTTCCAGAACTTCTCTCCTCTGATGGTTAGAAACTTTGGTCTAACTTCAAGCCTAAACTTACTGATGACCAGTTTATATCCATTTGTTCTTGTGCCAACATTGGCCCTTAAATTAAATAGCTCCTCTCCCTCTCTGGTGTTTATCCTGCTAATGTATTTATAGAGAGGAATCATATCTCCCTTCATCCTTTGTTAGGATAAACAAGCCCAGTTCATTAAATCTCCTTTTGTAAAGCAGGTTCTCCATTCGTCTGATCATCCAAATAGCCCTTCTTTGCACCTGTTCTAGTTTGAATTCATCTTTCTTAAACATGGGAGTCCAGAATTGCACACAGGATTCCAGATGAGGTTTCACCAGTGTCTTGAACAATAGTAATAACATCTCCCTACCTTTACTAGCAATAAGCTTGCCTGATGCATCCTAGGATTACAATAGCCTTTTTCATGGCCATATCATATTGGCAGCTCATAGTCATCCTGTGATTGACCAATACACCCTGGTCTTTCTTCTCCTCTGTCACTTCCAACTGGTACATCCCCAGCCTATAGCAAAATTTCTTTTCATTAGTCCCTAAGTGCTTGACCTTGCACTACTAAATTTCACCTTATTTCTCTTACTCCAGTTTTCAAGATAATCCTCCTCTGTATTGGCTATATCTCCCAACTTTATGTCATCTTCCAATTTTATTGGCGCACTCCCACCTTTTTGTGCCAAAGTAATTAATGAAAATGCTAAATGAGATGGGTCCCAAGACTAAGCTCCTTGAGGAGCTCCACTAGTAACCTCCCTCCAGCTTGACAGGTCACCTTTCTGCATGACCCATTGTAGTCTCCCCTTTAACCAGTTCTTTACACACCTTTTGGTTTTCATATTAATCCCCATATTCTCCAATTTAACTAATAGTTTCCCATGTGGAATTGTTGCAAATGCTTTACTGAAATCCAGGTAGATTAGATCTACTGCATTGATTTTGTCTAGAAAATTGGTCATCTTCTCAAAGAAAGAGATCAAGTTGGTTTGGTATGATCTACCTTTTGTAAAACTGTTGTATGTTATCCCAGTTAACATTTACCCCTATGTCCTTAACTACTCTCTCTTTCAAAATTTGTTCTAAGACCTTGCATACAACTGAGGTCAAATTAACTGGCCTGTAGTTTTCTGGATCACTTTTTTCCCTTTCTTAAATATAGGCACTACATTTTCAATTCTCCAGTTATAGGGTATGACCTCCCAAGTTTATGGATTAATTAAAAACCCTTGCTATTGGGCTTGCAATTTCATGCACTAGTTCCTTTAATATTCTGGGCCGGAGATTATCCATGCCCCCCAGTTTGGTCCCATTAGACCAGCAGTTTTAAAACTGTGGGTCAGGACTCCAAAGTGGGTCATGACCCCATTTTAATGGGGTCACCAGGGCTGGCTTAGACTTGCTGGGGCTCAGGACAGAAGCCCAAGCCCCACCACCTGGGACCAAAGCCCAAGGGCTTCAGACTTGGGTGGTAGGGCTCAGGTTACAGGTCCCCTGCCTGGTGCTCATACCCTCAGGCTTCAGCTTTGGCTCCTGCACTAGGGGGGTGGGGGTGGGGCAGGCTCAGGCTTTGGTCCCCCCCCCCCCCTCCTGGGGTCATGTAGTAATTTTTGTTGTCAGAAGGGGGTCAAAGTGCAATAAAGTTTGAGAACCCCTGCATTAGACTATTTGAGTTTGGCTTCTGCCTTGGATGTGGTAATTTCTACTGTTGAAAGTGAGCAGTGGGGTCCTGGAGATTCTGCCACAGCAGATGAAGAAAGAATGCTGAAGGGAGCATTTTTTAGTGTGCTTTTTACTGCTGGTGGTACAAGGTTCAGCATGTGCTCACTGCATTGTCTGCTGCCAGATGCATCTCCTGTAAAGTGCCATGGATACAACAGTGGGCCCTCCTTCACAGAGCTGGGGACTCTTAGGGCAGGTCTACAGTACGGGGTTAAGTCAACCTAAGTTACGCAACTCCAGCTTCGTGAATAACATAGCTGGAGTCGATGTACCTTAGGTCGACTTATTGTGGTATCTACACTGTGCTGGGTTGATGGGAGAAACTTTCCTATAAACTTGCCTTATGCTTCTCGTTCCGGTGGAGTATCGGAGTCGATGGGAGAGCGATAGGCGGTCAATTTAGCAGGTCTTCACTAGGACTCGTGAATGTTGAAAGGTGACTTGTGGGGGGCTAAGTTCCCTCTAAGCTGCGCAGTTGTGCAGCAGGCTATCAAGGGCTGCACAAGCGGGGAGATGCGCTCTTCCCCCGGCTCTGCCCAGCCCAATCCCGCTGAAGGTTTCATGGCTGGGGAGAGGCGCCCCTTCCCTGGCCCCGCTGGAGCTGCCGGGGCCAGGGAGAGGCACCCCTCCCACAGCCCAGCCCTGCTGGAGTTGCTGTGGCCGGGGAGAAGGGCCCCGCCCTGCTGGAGCTGCCACGGCTGGGGAGAAGTGCCTCTCCCTCAGCTTAGCCCAGCCAGAGCTGCTGCGGCTGAGGGGAAGGCGCCTCTCACCAGTCCCCGACCTGCTGCGGCGAGAGAGGGCTGAGGGGAGTCCTTTCTCCCCACCACAGCCCTGAGGCAGCCTGCACCCCAAACCCCTCATCCCTGGCCCCACTCCAGAGCCCTCACCCTCCTACCCCCAGCCAGAGCCCGCACCCCAACCCTCTGCCCTAGCCCTGAGCCCAATCCCCTCTTCCCCTTTCCCCACCCATAGCCTGCACCCCTAGCCAGAGCCCTCCCCCTCCCCCCGAATCCCAACCCTCTGCCCCAGTCCTGAGTCCCCTCCCACACTCCAAACCCCTTAGCTCAACCCCTGCCACGCATCACCTCCATATTGGTGTCCATTACAAAATTCATTTTGCACAGGGACGTAAAAAGTTAGAGGGAACACTGGTGGGGGGTATTTATCATGAAGCCTTGGAGATATGTCTTCAGGTTTCAAATCTGTTGTTCTGGTGGGGTCTGGTGCCACTTTGAGTAAGTCTGTCCTGGTCTGTGCGGAGTTTGCTTCTGATGGTGAGATTGGAAAAGTTGGGGGGTTGTTTGAAGCCCAGAAAGGGGATTCTGGAAAGATTTCTTTCAGGATGTGATCCCCATCAAATGTGGGTTGAAACTGTTTGATGATACTCTATATGGGCTCCAGTGTAAAAAAAAAAAAAAAAAAAAACTGAATGGAGTATATTTCTGGCATGAATGTAAACATTAAGAGCCCTAGATCCCACGAGACACCCATTATTGCCAAGGGTTCTAGCATAGTTTTGCGGATCCCAAAGATTTAGTATAGAGAAGGTGAGGATAAGTTTTTTGGATGTTTATCTGAACAGAACCTCTAAACCCTTCACAGATCTTTCTCTCTCATTACTATTGCTTTTTAAGCAGCTGTCAGGATTTACTGCAGATGGAAAAATAGCTTTCCTTCACCCCCTCACCCTCTGTTGCCAAATATGTAATTAGCTAAAGAAACAGTTCCTGTAAAATTGTTTTTCATTAAGCACATACACGCTTTGAAATGTGCATTAAAGTTCAGTTCCAATCCAGCAAAACACTTAAGCACATCAGTAACTTTAAACCTGTGTGTAGTCCTGTAGGCCACAATGGTGTACATGTGCGCTTAAGTGCTGGATCAGGGCCTAACATACTTTGTGATACACAAACAAACAAAAAGCCTAACAATCTGTACTGTCTTGGTACAACACCATGTTTCCAGGGCTGGACTGGAAGGTACAAGCATCCTAAATAATCCAGTCATACTGCCCATTCAATTTACCAGGTCAAACACACACACCTATATACATATTCGCACACACACACCACATTGAGTGGCTCAATCCTCCTCTTTCAATGAGAATTACTTATAATGTATACAGGTAAATGCAGGAGACTAATACTTAATTTCAGGAAAGATATTAGGGGCTGTATCCTAGGCTTTGTCTACACTAGAAAGGGTTTGCTAGTATAACTATACTGGTATAGCTCTAGTAGCAAACACTCCTAGTGGAGACAGTTTATATTTGCAAAAGTGTTTGTTTTCCAGTATAGTTTATACCAGTTCCATGAATTAAATATGCTATTGTGACGGTCTAAACCTCTGTGTTCATCCTTTTTACAGGATTATGAAAATTTTTGTACAAAGTATGCCTTGTTAGGTATCATTTGAAAACACATATTTTGCTGATCATTATTGTCCTGGTAAAACATGTGTGGCAACATTGTATGTAAGCTTAAAAGATTCCTCTGTATGGTATTGCTCTGACACGCTCAAAGTCTGGGGAGCAGCCACAAACCAATTCCTCAGAGATAAAAGGTAAGCTGACACCTCAGCCTGGTGTCAATGAAATCAAATGGACCACCACCTGGTTAAGTGGCCACTCTTCGGCAGAAAAGAGAGTCTGGGGAAAAAAATCTACATCTTGACAAAGAAACAACTTGGGGTTCCTGTCCTGTTTCTGTCTCCTGAACCCCAGCTGGGGATGCTTCTTGAAGAAGAAAAAACTGTAAGAAGGGAAAGCAAATGCCTCAAAGGATTTCTCTCTTTCTTTCGATCCATGGCATCCACTTTACCTGAAGAACAAAGGAAGCGGCATTGGACTGGGGGAGGAATCCTGACTGAAAGAAGTTCAGCCAGTAAGACTGCTGAAGCATGTGATGAATTCACTCTAAGTTGTTAAGTTAGGCATTTGTTACATTTTATTTTTATTTGTCTTCTAACCACTTCTGACTTTTATGCCTTATTACTTATACTCACTTAAAATCTATCTTTTGTAGTTAATACACTTGTTTTATTGATTTATCTAAACTAATGTGTTTAAATTGAAGTGTTTGGGAAACTATTTGAAATAACATGATTTGTGCATATCATTTTTTTCATATAATGATGGATTTTATATGACCTTATATTGTCCAGCAGGGTGGTGGGCAGCATAAGACATACATTTCTGGGGAAAGTCTGGGAGTGGGAGTTTGCTGGTGTTGCCCTGCAGTGTAATTCAAGAGTGGCTGACAGCAGCAATCATACACTTATAACTGGGAGTAACTTACATGCTGGAGGCTGTGTGTGAGCGGACCGGGAGTGGTAAAGCAGTGTAAAGGGCACCCCAGACTGGAGAATTGAGAGGACACAGCTACCCATCAGTCCAGATTGTACCCTGGGCATGTCACAGCTATCCTGGCAAAAGGACCTTTCCAGTATACCTGCATCTATACTGGCAAAAAGCCCTAGTGTAGCTGTGTTTGTTAGAGGTATGATTTTTTTTCATACTCTGAAGCGACATAATTATACTAGCAAAACTTTTAAGTGTAGAGCAGGCCCTAGTCACATTACAGACGTGGGAGTTTTGTCTAAGTCAAGAAGTTTCTTCCTGCATGGTACCTGTGGGTAGTATGGAGAAGATTGTTTTCCTTAGATTATATCCAAAGTTGTCCAGGCAGCCTCCACTATATTGGTTTGGGAAGGTCTATTAAGGTTCATTACTTGGTATAGTTTCTGGTCTTCCAAGAAGTGAGACATTTTCCCCAAGATATACCTATGTATTGATTATGAATGACTGGGCTAGTTCTGATTTGCACTGCATTCAAACAAGTTAGTTTCCCTTGTTTTGAGTTGATACCTACACTGAGTTTTTTACTACAAAATAAACCAATATAACAACTTCGGTAATGCAAGTAAAAAGGGAAAATAATAAGTGTACACACATTAGGGAGGCTTTGCCAACGTTTTTGTATTCACTAGTACTAGGAGAGCAGCAGCAACATAAATCAATCAATCTAAAGTGTGTGTGTGTGTGTGTGTGTGTGTGAGAGAGAGAGAGAGTGTCCTTGCACACTTTGCCTCCTGATGAACTGCTCATGAGTTACCTGACTCATCTTCAACTGTCTGTCACCTGAACAGACTGATAATTATTCCTAATGATCACTGTGACGTTCCCCAGGGGTACCCAGGGTTGTGAGGCACCTCACCACCACCTGCTCGTAGCATGAAGCAGTCTTGTCTTTGTAGGGTGACCAGATCACTGACGGGAAATATCGGGACGTGGGGAGGGGGGGGGGAGGGGAGGGGGGAGAAGGGGGGATAGCGGGACGCGCGGGGGGAGGGGCGGAGCAAAAAAAAAAGTTAAAAAAAAAAAAAGCTGTTTTGCAGGTGCCGGCTGCGCCGTGGCTGTTGCCCCTCCCCCCCTCCCCCAGGGCACATGGGGCATGTCCCGCCACCCCATGGGGAAGGAGTCGCTGGAGCGAGAGGCGCGGGGCTCCGGACCCCGGCAGAGTGTTTTCTTCCTGCAGTGTCTAGCCCCCATCACTGGACACTCTCAGAAATTACCAGGTGAGCCATCCCTGAAGGAACAGTGTACAAATTAAGCTGGTCCAACTCAAGATCAGACTCTTTATAACATCACAGCACTGCAATATATTTCTAGGGAAACAATCATCAGTTTATTATCAAAGGTTTAGTTTCAAGAGATAGTGAGCAAGGACAAGTGCAAATAGAAATGGTTATACATAGAAAACAAAACATAAAACACAATTCTGGGGCTACACTTATCAATGTAGACTTAATAAAGGAGATTTTCTCCCAAGGATTCAGTCTTTGGCAGAGTTGCTAGTTTTCAGTCAAAAGCAGGATCCACGCATTCATGAACACCCCACACTCTCCAATGGGGTGAATAGATAATAAAGGTCTGTCTTGACCCCCCCCCCCAGTAAACTTTTCATGTGCACCCTCAGATAAGATTCTTCTCCCCAATTGTTATTTTTCTGGTTGATTTCACATCTCTGTTCTTTATTAGCATTCAGTTCAGACCAGTCGTAGCACGGCGCAGTTCACTCCTTGCCCTAAAGAAACAAGTTCAGAATTCATTAGTTGGATATCCACACTGTGCTGTTTGTTTATGTTCCCTCCACCGATATCTTTACAGTTTCATGTGACGATACTATATACAATGTCCCTTGTATCATCAGCCCTTTTCTCAGGGCCCAAGAGGAGAAAAGGTCTCCTTTGGTTAAGATCTCTCTGTCTCTAGGCTCAGCTAGCCTAGCTCAGACTCTCCCTTGCATGGCCTTCCTGTGCCTTTTTATTTATCAGTCCTCAACTGATGGGCTAATTAATCCTTCAATTCACCCAGCCTACTATCCTGATTAATTACATTTCATTCTCCAATCAGACCTCTCTCGGAGAGCCAATTAGTGCCAGAGTGATCAGAGTGCAGGCTCACCTGTGAACTCCCTGCACTCTGTCGCACCAGTGATGGGAAGCCCATTGTGAAACAATACAATACTTAGTTTACATGCCAATTAGCTAGATGGACAAACATTCCTAGTCTGAGAGAGAACTTCTCTCTGCTGGTAACTCATACTTTGAGACAGACTCTCAGGATATATTTTCCTTAAATATCATCCACAAATACATCATGCAATGTTATTAATGACAAGCATGATCCTGGCTTTCATTAAAGATCTCACATGACATCCTTTATAGATAAATACTATGACAGCTATGTGTTGAGTGCAATGAGTTTGTCAGAACTGTTAGGAGTTGTTGACACAGCAAAGTGAACCCTTTTCCAGCTGGCAATGGGCCTCTCTGCGTTTCACTGTTGCACTGAAAAATTCTGCCCTGTAGAAAAGGTGAACCAAATTTCCTACGCTGTCATGTATTTTTGTATCAGAACATTTGTGGAACTTTGCGGATATCAGTAATGCATTTAAAAAAATATTATTGATGATAAAATGACACACATCCAACTGTCAGAAAGAAAGAAATTGTCAGTTTCAGTAATAATTTTGACTAGGTTTCTGCATTGAACTCCATCTTTTTTGCCATTGTCATACATGTTTCTATAAGACACGGTCTAGATCACAGTTCTGTGCCCCATTTGTATTACTTCTCTGAGGATGTTAGGTTAACTTTACTATCTTTTTCATTCCCCACTGCAGCAAACCACCTGGCTTTGTTAGGAAATATGGCATTACTTGTGGCACTCATTCTCTGCTGTTCACGGCCATGTTTGTATGACACTGATTTAATACTGACACTGGATTAATTCACTAACATTTTTTTCAATTATTTTTCTTTGTATTTTCATACTAAATTCAGAGGTCAGAAAGAGTCTAATTTTAAACAAGAGCAATGCAATCTAAGGCTTTTTCCCTTAGGATGTTCATTATACCTTTTTACCTTGCTTTGTGCTTCCCCTAATCTTCAAGAAATTGTTCATTGTGGCCATGGAAGACTATCAACACCACTCCTCAGTTGGCTGGAGAGGTTGATGTTGACCAAAGGCCCCATCTTCTCACCAGCGCTGCATGAACCATCACCACAGCCCTTCTATGAGGTATTTTAATCTTCTATATTGGCCTGATTTCCCTAATCTCATCTCAACAAGCAGGAAATGATGCTATCCACCCCTTGTTAGCTCCAGGGCAGGGAAAGATGACCTTGGAGGAAGTGAATGATGGGAAGGGATAGGAAGAAGGGCATTTTCCTCAGTTCTGCTGTTTTTTCCAAGGATAAACTAAATATCCTATATTCACACGAGTTTAAAATAAACTACGGTGTGTAAATTGGCACATACAAACTGTCAAGAGAAGGTCAGTGTGTAGGATAATGAAGTTCGAGACACCAGACTATACAGTCAGAATGTAGAAAAGTGAATATACATTCTGGAGTGTCTGAAGGACTGTGGGTCCTGTTACGTGCGGAATAATGCATAAAGAGTTTAGTAATGGCATAGCCAGACAAACTTTCTATGTGTTGATCAAAGACTTTCTACCAAAGGAAGAATAACAAAAGATTGACCTTCCTGTTTTACCAAGTGTGTCCAGCTTTTCCAAAGGAAATTCTTGGTCTTAACTTCCTTGTGTATTTCCTTACCACTTCCTTCTAGCCCGCACTGTTTTAAAAATGAAGTCTGTGGAACAAATTACCTACTTAATAATGAAATAAGTGCTTCACATTTGAATAAGATAGACTTGTGTCGGTGTGTATTTTAATTATAAATAGAGCACCAATGTTTACCATATGAGGTAGGGGTTGCTATGGTACGTATCCATGTTTATTAAATAGTAAATAGCAGAGTACATTTTTTGGAATTGTCTCCCTCTGGGAGATGCTTATTTTCATAAAAGGTCAAACTGCACAGTGTTAAATGCATATATGTAATTACACTAACAGCTTCTGTGGAAAATGAATGGGACTTTCTTACCTCTTCATTATTCAGTAATGAAGAGGTAAGAAAAATTCCAAAATATTCATAATAGAAATGATATATATCCTTTTCAGACTTTAAAGTCTGATTAACTCTGCTAAAGCTGCCCCAAGCTCACAGGAAAAAGGAGGAGGCTTGGCTATAAGGTAATCCCTCACTTCGTAAATTCAACAATTACTACCTAAATGATAGTGTGATGGGGTGTCTACCCCATATAGGTGTAAAAGGATTTACTTCCGAGTGTGAGCAGTGGAGGTGAGTCCTCCAAGCAGCCCAGAGAGGCTGTGTTGGGCACAACCAATCAGGGCCCAGTGGGCTCACATAAAAGAAGCTGCTCGGATGGAGTAGGCAGTGGCTGTTGGGAGCTCAGGAGTCAGGAATTTGTCTCTAGCAGGCTGAGAATCCTGTGGCACCATGGACAGAGTAGTTGCTGGCAGGGAGCAGGGGAGCAAGAGGGAGTTACTGGCTGGCTGCTATGACTGACATGCTGAGGCCCTGAGGTAAGGGTGAAGAAGGTGGCTCAGGCAAACCTATTGAACTGTTGGAGGGGACACAGCACGTGGTTGCCATCTACAAGGTCTCTGGGCTGAGACCAAAAGTAGTGGGTGGGCCTGGGTCTCCCCCACTCACCATTGCAGGAGTGGCTGGACTATTAGAATAAGATACTAACCCCCAGAAGGAGGGAACACAGATGTTGACACAGCTAAAGGGCTGAGTCGTGAAAAGGCGCTGCGGTTCCTGGTGCTGTGAGAGGGGCTGCAGTCAAACTCAGACAGGGAGTGGTGGCGTGCAAGCTGCAGACAGGGGCACCAGCCTCTAGCTAATCCCCAGAGTGACCAGGAGGAGGTGCCAATCCAACAGTGAGAGATGTGCCCCGTGACAGATAGTGCTATGAGAAGCTGATCTGGGTGAGGACTAAGAGCCTATTATCTAACTGAATATAGAAGAGCAATCAAACCTGAAAGGAAGCTCTGTACTTAGGGTTTAATCCTACAAATCCATACTCATGAGTGTGTTCCCATTGACCTCAGTGAGACTATCTGTGCAAGGGCTTACAGGATTGGGCTTTGATGAGGTTAGTACTCACTTCCAAGGAAAGAATGAGACCAGGATTCTGGATGGCTCTAGCGTTTGGTAATATGACACAAAGCCTTTCACCTGTAGACCACTGCTTTGAATCTGTCACAGATGATTGAAAGTCTTTGCTATAAGAAATTTCATACAAGAAGTCCCAAACCATGTTGGAAGAACAGTTATGTACTTAAGTTAGGAAACGCCAAAATTAAGGTTGTCGCTCAACTTTAATTCTGCCCCCTTGTGCCAATGCCTTACAATGAAGTCTTTAATTATGGGATCACATATTACTTCTCAGACAGTACAATATATCAAATGGCTTTTTCATCTGCAGAAATCTTGCCTTGTTCCACAGGAATCCTATTTCAACCTCAGTGCACCTAAAAAGCTGCACAGGGACTAAGTCAAGGAACCCACAAGCTAAGCAAGTATTTAAATGTGGCATAGCACATCATGTCATCATGATCAAAATTTAGCTCAGTTGAAAACATCTTTCATGAAACCTGATATATGTGAAAATACCAGACCAAAAAGGATGTTTGTATTTGAACTATGGAGAAACTTCAGTGCCTTAAGTAACCTAGAATGACAATGTTAGTGAATGCTAGTGATGGATGAAACAGTTTAAAAAACAAATAGGATTCAGAGTGCCATGGGGTCAGCTAACCCCCTTCTTAGCATTTGGTGAGTCTTGTCTCAATGTCCCCTCTTGGATGAATTCATAGAATCATAGAATCATAGAATCATAGATCAATTCATATGCTTCCAGGCATTTCAAAATAACTTTCTCCCTCTTAGAGTCTCATTTATTACATCACAAAACAAAATATACATTGACTATTCCTTTGGCCCTTCCAGCACCGGTACTTCCCCCCAATTCTCTCTTTAACACACAATTGCTTTCTGTTTTGCAGCACTGGACATAACAGAACACAGTTCTGTCCCAAAGTCAGGTCCTGTTGGCTGGCCTTTTCTAAAGCCTCCCCTGCAGGTATCTCCCCAGCTCTCTTCACTAGGAGCCATTTGAATCTTGGCAAGCTTCCTTAGCCTACCAGTATCCTGGCTAATGTTAGAGACTCTTCCTGCTCCTTGTAGGTTTCCTCTTCTGTGTGAACAGGTAGCCCCTGTACAGGCTGGGCTTGGTCACCTGACTTGTGCACAGGCCTGAGTTTTGAAACAGGACGCTGAAACATGCACAAGAAACCTTGGTTCTTACACTAGTTATGAATAAACCATGAATAATGGATACTAATATATTGAACAGACAGTAGTCCAATATGAGCCTTCTGTTGGAGTAGGTAGGATTCAGGTAACAGATACACTTGTTCTCTGTAATAGTATTGGAAAATAAAAAGTGTCAGTGAAGCCATATTGTGCGCTATGAGAAAGAATGCATTTGTAGGTAGAGGACAGCCTAAACATCCTATGATTACTTGGATTACAAAAAGCCAGTGAATAGCATCTAAAGCTTTTATAGAACTGTAGCATACAGGATGGCTGTTTGCTGGTGTATAGGAAAAATTAGTAGGCTTAAACTTTGGTCAAGAGAACTGTGTACATGGTCAGGTGGCTAAAGGAGAGAGAGGAAAATTACTAACAAGACACAATTGCAACAGCTAATCTAGCTCAATGTAACTGCAATAACTAGCTTTAGGAAAGCCATTAACTTCAAAAGAACAACCTGTAAATAACAGGAAATGCTTGTTTTTGCTGTATTCCTAATAAGGGAAAATATTAATAAAGTATGTGTAACTAAATGTGGTTTTCATCTATATAATCTTGTGTGTTCCCTTTCTCGGGAGAGCAGCTAAACTGGCTGGCTCTCTCTGCATGCTTGTAATAAAGGAGCCTCAGGCTGTTCTGATCCAAACACAACGCGTGGTAATTTTTCCACAACAATTCTTGTTGCCGTGACTCGGCTCCACGGCATGCCACTGGACAGGAGGACTGCAGACCGTTCCCCACTGGACCCAGGCGCCGTCTGAAAGGTAGGAGACCTTTTAAATCTCTATGTTGGGTACTGGTGGAGGACGGCCTGTAGGCTCTGGTTTTGAGTGAGTTGCACACTGGATCGGGACCTTTTGCTGCCAGACATGCCTGACACCCTTCTGGTTGCCCTGGGAAGAGCCAGGTGGGTGGCTCAGTGGGACTTTGTTTCTGTGTGCCAGCGTGAGTGAGGGTCACAGGAAGACGTCCAGAGCTCTCTGCAAAGCCCACCAGCTCGTAACCGGAGATGTCTCTAATGCAAGCCCTGGAACCGCAACTAGTAGGGCCGAAGAGAGGGCCTTGACCGAGGCAGTCTCGCTCTGCATGGCTTGACCTGCGAGGGGCCTGCCTGGGTCTAGGATTGTGTGACCCTATCCTTTCCCGTCCTCGAACGGCCCTTTCCCGTGACCTCTTTCCTCCCCTGTCTCTGCCCCCGCCTGAAGGTGGTTCATAAGCCACTGACTGGTCTGATCACCTCACCTGAAGCATCAGAGTAAGCGGCGCCATTCTCTCTGAGACTAGCCGACGCTCTTTGCTGAAGGGGGCTGTAGAAGAGTCGTGGATGTCCTAAATAAGCCTTCCCTGTGTAAGTGACTCGAGTGAAAGTAATCCAGATACTGGGGGCCAGAGGGTCCAAGGTGATATGTGCCTCACCAGGAACTGGGAAAAATGGGAGCCGGTGGGTCCAAAGGGACAACCGCCTTGCCAAAAGGCACACCTGTGTATTACATGTACACAAATTACAGTCCTTTCACTTGCAAGTTTCTGAACAAATGGAATTGGTATACCAAAGACGATTCAAAATTGCAGTTTTCCCTAGGGGGAAGTTTTGACCTTGACAAGATTGTGCACCTCAAAGGCGCACTTCTGGCCAATAAAGTCGGGCAAGGTCAGTTTAAGGCATATTTCAATTGGTATGGAAAAACAGAAAAACAGCGCTGTAAATCTCAAATGAGGAGTCTCAAGGACTCCCAGGAGAAACTTAAAACACAATTAAAAAAGGCAAGGGAGAAACTGGCTCCTCCCCAAACTCTTGCTGGCCAGCAGATACCTCTCTACCCTTCAAGGCTTCTTCGGGGAACCCCCTCAGCCCCACCTGAAAATATTATAGACCTATATTTAGAGTCCAGACAATTGGTTGCACCACCTGCTCAAGTTGGTGGTGAACCGTCCAATCGGGCCGGAACTGCGCAGGGCGGTGAAGGATCGCCCGGCCAGGCTGGAACTGGTTGAGAGGCCCCCAAGCGACCTCCACCGCCATATAACCTGAAAGCTGACTCCACTGTCCAGGAGCTCCCACCCCAAGCAAAAACCTCGCTGTCATCTTCTGTTTCACGTTTAGAGTCCTCAACAAGCCCAATCAGTGCCTTAGAACATACGGCTCACTGTCTGTATGACCAGTTAAAAGAACTGATACATTTAAATTCAACTGGGCCGGTGAAAAATACTAGATGACAAAAACTCCTCACGTCCACCCCTCAAACCCTGTGTCCCCATAATAAAACAGTATTCCCCTTGCGCCAACTCCCGGGCATAGGCGCTTCGGGTCAGGGAACGTTGGTGTCTGTGCACGCACCTTGGTCTCCCACAGATTTGTATAATTTAACTAAAAAGTTTCCAAAAATACGAGAAGACCCTGTTAGTTTTTAATTCTTTTTGGAATTTGTCATAAGCTGTTATAACCCCACCTGGGCAGACTTAAACCAACTCCTAAGAGGAGTCTTGCCCAGGGAAACATTAAATCGTATTTATAAGGTAGCCCGCGGATGACCCAGGCCATGATCAGATCAAAATAGATGAAATTTGAGACAGACTGCTAAATGCAGTCCTCACAGTCTCCCCAAAGAAAGCAGACTGGACCAAAATTAGCACCTGTAAACAAAATAAAGGAAAAAACCCTGCTAATTCTATGCAATGCCTCAAGCAAGTATTCAAAAGACATTCCGGTATAGACAATGCCGAGCAAGATGCCAGACAAGCCATGGTAACTGCTTTTGTTCAGGGACTCAATCCACAAATTGACATTGTAGAATGGGAAGAAAAAAATCTAGATAAAATTTTAGCAGCTGCCCAACATTATCACTGCCAACTAAAACAAAAAAAGGATGCCACGAAAATTAAATTAATGGCCCTCCAGGTCCAAAACGTGCAGAAACCTCGCAACAATTGCCCATTGCGGGGAAAAGGAGGGGGGGGGGGCAAATCGTAATTCCTTCTTCTGCCCACCTTCCCAAAAACAAACTAATAGCATGTGTCACTATTGCAAGCAAAAGGGCCACTGAAAAAATAATTGTCCCTACTGGCCTAACCAATCCACTAATCCTGTCTTTCCACCGTCATCCTCTTCCCCAGCCCCTTTACTCCATCAAAGCTGTTAGGATAGCCAGGAGACTGGTAACGTCATCGCTTTGCTTATTCTGTTGAACCAAATTGGACCATATGTAACCTGTGTAATTAATGGCACCCCTACCTCCCGCCTGCTAGATACTGGTGCTTCGTGGTCTACTCTCTGTGCCAGCGACTTCCCCTCCCTCCCTGTAATGTCTGAGATAGTGAATGCAGTAGGGGTGGGCAATACTCCTATTCCCCACCCCGTTTCTTCACCATTGTCTGTTTCTATCGGTCCTCTGCCTGACCGTCATGCTTTCCTCCTCAGTTCTTTCTCACCGGTTAACCTTTTGGGAAAAAACTTGCTCTGTAAATTAAATTGTACCATCTATTGTACCCCAGGAGGCGTGTATTTAGATGTGCCTGGTCCTAGTCACGATAAGGTCCTGGTAGTCTTACAGGTGGATGCTAAAAAGGAGGAAACCGACCCCAGCCCTTCCTTGTTGTAACAAAAATTGCTGGCTAAGGTCCCTCCCTCCTTGTGGGCTAATCATGCCAACCAGGTTGGGTATATTGTGTCTGCCCAACCAGTTAAAATTCATCTAAACTCAGCAAAACCCCTTCCCAGGGTGCAGCAGTACCCACTCTCAAAACAGGCCGAGGAAGAAATTCAACCAGTAATCACCTCCTTAATCGTGCAAGGAGTCATTATACCTATGGTCAGTGTATGTAACTCCCCCGTTTTACCTGTAAAAAATCCTTGCAAACAAGCTTGGCATTTTGTCTAAAATCTCCATGCTGTTAATGCTGCTGTTCTCCCTAACTTCCCCGTTGTCCCTAATCCTGCTACTATCCTTTCCTGCATTCCCCTTTCCGCCGTTTATTTTATGGTTATTAACCTCTGTTCACCTTTCTTCTCAATCCCTATTCATAAAAATAGCCAGTATCTGTTTGCCTTTACTTACCAAGGGCTTCAATATAGTTGGACCAGGTTACCCCAGGGCTACACCAAATCGTCCACCTTGTCCTCCCAGATCCTCAAAAAGAATCTGGACAACATTAAATTCCCCATGGGGTCCCCTCTGGTCCAGTATGTAAATAACCTGCTCCTGGCATCATCTTCACTAAAAGCCTCCAAAACCGATTCCCTTGTACTCTTGCAAGCTCTAGCCCAGAAGGGCCACAAAGCCTCCAAATCTAAACTACAGCTCTGCTTGCCAAGGGTCCATTATTTGGAACATAATATTTCAGCTGAAAAAAGGCACTTGTCCTCTTTGCAAGTACAAGCCATTCTCCAGGTCCCCAAACCAACTACTAAAAAGCAAATGCGTGGCTTTTTAGGCATGGC
The DNA here is from genome assembly GCF_011386835.1 of Chrysemys picta bellii. Taxonomy (NCBI): domain Eukaryota; kingdom Metazoa; phylum Chordata; order Testudines; family Emydidae; genus Chrysemys; species Chrysemys picta. The sequence continues at coordinate 235,232,321 of NC_088792.1, forward strand.
CGGGTATTGCCAACAATGAATCCTTGGGTATGCAGCCCTTGTCAAACCTCTGCAAAAACTAACCCTTAACAAGGTCCAAAAGCCCCTTCCATGGTCCCCTAAAGCCAAAAAAGCCTTTACTCAAATTAAAAAAGCCCTCACCAAATACCCTGCCTTGGGCCTACCAAACTATCAAAAGCCCTTTACTTTCTACTGCCATGAAAAGGAGGGAATAGCCTTAGGGGTCCTTACTCAGGACTTAGGGGTCCTTACTGTCCATGTCCATGTCGACACTAAAAATTCCCCATTGTGCTCTATTACAGGAATGGGTGGATGAGGTTCTGTGGCCAGCAGTGTGCAAGTGGTCAGACTAGATAATCATGATGGTCCCTTCTGGCCTTAAAGTCTGAGCCTGAGATCCACTCCAATTTCAAAGAGGAGTAGATCAAAGCACTTAAGGGGGCTTTCAGCATGTGGCAGCAGGGGCCACATGGACAGTGAGTGTGAGACAGGCTAGTAGTGGATGGTAGGTTTGCACCCCAGCATGCCGTACATTAACTGTTTGTACAGACAAGCCCTAAGATATTTGTCACAGCAGAGTGCTCTGCTTTATCTACTCCATGAGCTAAACTTGCATTGTTCTTCTATATGGATGTTCTGCTCTTATTTCTCAGGCTTTTCTGATCACTTTGATGTGATGAAGCAGTATAAAAGTAGTACAGAGAAGAAAAAAGCAGATTGGCATATTTTTGCTTTTAAATGGAGAGTCACTCTAGTTATTAAAGAACACTGCTAAATTTAGACATAAGATCAATGTTCACGTGCACGGCTTAAATTACCTGTAAATCATTGGGGATTTAGGAATTTCCTAAAAATAAAAAAATACAGATAATTACTGGCTTCTCAGATAGCTAAGAGAGAGCCAAAATTCTGAAATACAAATTTTGCACTCTCATTTGAAAGGAAAAGGGTCTGCTCTTTCTGTTTTGTTGCTATAACTGTAGCTGTTAGCCAATTTGCCTCAAACCTGGATCCTGTGTCAGGATCCTGGAAGAACAGGGTATTGAGGGAAGTTAGGGGTGCTTATAATGTTGCCCATATGTGTATATTTTGGATTTCAAATGGGAAGGCACTTTATTCTAGTTTTAATTTAGCTTTAGGAAACTTATTCATCAAAAGTACTATTCTAATCCCAAACCTCTTATCTCTTCCACAGGTCATATGCTACTGTATGTATGCTTTTTCACTTCTTCCTTCCTTCTCTTCCTGAATGCTGTCCTTATCTAGGAAATTCCCCCTTGCAAAGCCAGACTACAATGCTTCCAGCATGCCATGCATATCTTACATACTGTCCCAAGAGTCAGCTGCAGAATTGCCATTTGTCTGTTGTCAAATCAATGAAAATAGATTTTCAGTCCTCCAAATATGAATAATATCAGTTCTTGAGCTGTGATTGGCTTGATTAGCCTGTTCTGCATGTGCCAGGAGAAAACGGAGGGGATGGAGCTTCAAAAATATGGCTAAATAGTTTGCTGCTCCTATTAAACCAAATAAACCAGTTCTGAATCCACTCATGGATTTCAGAGGAAAGTTCTCTGCCACTGTTAGGCAAAGGCCAAATGCTACAATTCTCTGATGTTTAACAAGAATGTTCAGAAGACTGGCTGGATGGAGGCATTCTGAGACCTAGCAGTTCTGGGTCTTTGATGAAAATGTCCATGAAGTAGTTGATAACATTTCATTCAACTTCCTCTATTCTTTCCTACTTTCTTTACCGTTCTACTTATTATAGCATGATGAGTGGCAGTCAGTGGCTCTGAGGATTGGGAAATTCTGGGAGCAGGCAGCAGAAACTTCTCTTCACTTGCTGCTGATGAGAAAATTGGTGATTCATTATAGTATGCCTTGTTGTGAAGTATCCTGGCCTTTAGAAATTGTTGCCTAATTTAATAGAAAAAGCCATTCTCTGAAATGAAATGAAATTTGATTCACTTTGTCTGGAAGATATTCATGTTTAGCTAATTGTTGCTATTGTATTTATGTAAAGGTTATGCCAAGCCTGGAAGAGGGTTGTAAGGAATATGGGTTGTAAGAGAAACTGGTTATGCAAGATCAGTTGCTTGATTAAAGGCATGCTGAATCCAACAGTTGTTTTATATCTGTCACTGATATATAGTTCATGATGATCATATTGGTGTTGATGGTGGATTAATTCCACAGTGACTCATCATCTCCCTCCTTGCTTTTTATCTGCACCTTCTGTGGCTGTTCCTCTTTGACTTTATTCATTACTTGGCAGTGAACATTGTAGTGAAAATGTTGATATAACTCTTGAGGTGTATTTTCTGCATGTTGTAATTTCTGCACTCACCAGTAAAATAGCATCTGTAGGAAGCAAATATGCAGCCCAATGACAAAATGGTAACTGTAGTAGCAAACAACCAACCCCTGGACAACAACTCACAAGGCAATTGATGCTATGCATATTAGAGGAGCTTACTCTTCCATTGTACAGACCAACTGTTTCCAGTAAGCAGCCCGTGGGGTCATCAGAATTACACTGGGCAACGAAATGGCACCAGTAGGGGAACAGACATGTGTAGATGCAGCAGATCACAGCTACATACAAGCAGGCCTAGCTGGAGCAGCAATAGCAAGAGAGGTATGGGAAATCTATCAGCAGCAGGGCCGGCTCCAGGCACCAGCTTAACAAGCAGGTGCTTGGGGCGGCCAAGGGAGAGGGGCGGCATGTGCGGCAATTCGGGAGCGGCAGGTCCCTCACTCCCTCTAGGAGCGAAGGACCTGCCGCCGAACTGCCGCCGCCGATCGCAGCTTTTTTTTTTTTTTTCCAATTGCCGCCGCTGGTTGCGATTGCGGCTTTTTTTTGTTTTTTGCTTGGGGCGGCAGAAATGCTGGAGTCAGCCCCTGATCAGCAGGAAGCCCAGTGTATTCTGGAAGCTGGGGGTATCTGGTCCTGGTGTCATTGCAAGCCTCTCAGATGTGTCTCTACCTTTCAGATTGAGGTGAACCTGACCTGGGATGCCCAAAGTCGAAGCTTTAGTTTGGGCCCATTGCCAGTAAAATCATTTGAGTGAACACTCTGGTTAGTCTTTGTTGCATTCTTTCCTGGTTGCAAATATTTTATATAAGGTTCTTTTTCTTTAAGTTTATTTGCCTGGGATGATGCCTCAGAGTTTGATTTCACTCTTACATGTCTGAGGAAAGATGATCTTTGTGAGCATTGTTTGGTGGTGGTGGGTGTTCACTTGTCCTACTGCTTTGCTCCTCCTTTTAGTGTCAAAGCAACCCTTTTAATGTCAGATAGGCCCCTCTATATCAGTAACGGGGGCTGCCATGAAAACGTTGCATGTGTCAGGGACCCACAGCTGAAACCAGATCCAGCTCACAGCCCCCAGCTGATTCAGTTAATGAACCTGGCCTCCTGATTGGCTGAAGACTTCAGCAGGCACATTCTTAAACCCTGTGGCAGGTCTAGGTTCCTGGCTCCTCACTAGTGTTCTGAGGCTGTAGCTGTGCTGCTGGTCTTGTTCTCAGCGTGCTCCTGGTTCTTCCTCCTGTCTCTGGTTCCTACTCCTGACTACTGTCCCTGTCTCTGGCTCCCGGCTCTTTGTTCCTGCTCCCAATCTCCTACTTCTTACTCCCAGTTATTGGCTCCAGCTGATTCTGTGGTTCTGAACTCTGAGTGCTGGCTCACTCCCTGGACTTGGTATTCAGCTTCTGAGCCTGGGCTCCTGCTTCCTGGCTCTCGACTCTGCCTCGCTCCCTGGACTGAGTAACCCTGCTTCTGGTTTGGGTTCTGGCCACTAGGCCTGGTCACTCCTGTTCCAACAACTAGATCAACTTCCTGTCCTAACTGTTAGTTAAGGCCTTCCACAGTCTGGTCCTTAACAATATGTTCTCAGAATCGGAGTACGAGACCATCTACAGCATCTGTTGACCACAGAGCAAGAGCCCTGTTCATGCTGCTCCCCAATGTGGGTCCCTGACCTGGAAACACAGATTGCCAGTGGCAGCAATGAGTCAAGCTATTACTCCAAACTTGTCATGAGCTGTCTCCCCTAAACTGATTCTGACAAAAATCACTTCATGTTCCTACTTATCTGATTTGTTTGATATTATTCCTATGAATAAAAGGAATTTTGCATTTTTTTAAACATTAAAACACATTTGTATCAGAATATATGGCTTCATGAAATCATATTTTAAGCATATTGTATATGGTCAAACTACAGCCATATTTAGCAGTTAGTCATTAGTGGGGCAATTCAACTTGGAAGTTAATATTTTAATTTAATTCATAGTTTTCAGAGGGTTTGCTCCTTTCCACTAAAGTCAATGGAAGGCTTGCTTTTTTTAAATGTGGAGCAGGATGAGAGCCATAAAATGGGAGCTTATATGCCTGAATCTTGAAGGGTAGAAAGCCTTCTTATCTACCACTGAGAGCAGATGGCGCTCAGCACATTGTGGGGTTAGGCTACAAGTCCCAAAACACACATGAAGATCTTCCTTATTGGTCGCATGATGTTGATTTTTTTCCAGCAAGTAAATGTTTATGAAGAACATTTATCTGCTAGTAAAGGCTTTATGGTGTCTGCCGCACAAAATAGCTAGAGTGGGATAAATGATTCACAGCCACTGATATATTTTGTGTATTTAGCTGCTTATTCTGCTCCTGACATGTTCATAAGCAGAGTGTAATTTTTTCAAATTGATTTAGCATGTGAGTGTATTTAGGGCCAGATTCTTCCACCTGTATATCCAGTAGGCCCTTACTCTGGCAGTCCCATTAAAGTCACTGGGGGTACTTCTGAGCATAAATGTGGCAAAATCTGACCCTCAATGAATTTGTGTGCAATTTTGCTGCCCCTCTGTGGATTGATCATAAACAGTTCACTGTGGTAATTCAGTGCTCAATATTTAGTACTTGAGCCATGTTGTTTTGTTGTGTTTTGTCACATGGTACTGTTTCTTTTATCATATAGAGCTCCAGTTGTCTGACAATCAGAAGGAAACCTGACTAATCACCTGGGGGCTTTGAATATCTCAGGGGGAGGAAACGGATAAACAGGATTTAGAGTATTTTAAAAAATGTTAAACTCTTTCTTTTCTGGACCAGGAAGGCTTTGCCCAAGGCATAATTCACAACAAAATAAGACCTCAGTAATATGTATTAGCTGGCTACAGCTTACGTTGCATTCACATAATGTAATTGTATGTGTGGTCCAAGCTGAGAAAATCATGGCTGTGTCCTTGTCTGGCTAACAATTCCCTCAGTGCCATGGTATTGGCAAGGGCTTTTGAGAATTCTGTCCCCATGCTGCATTAAGCAGTGGCTTAGTTGGAGAGTGGGATTTTCAGAAGTGCCTAAGTCACTTAGGAATACATGTTCCATTGAATTTCAATGAAACACGTACTCACTTTTGACCATCCCACCCATGGTCCCTACATCAGAGCCCACTGTCTAAGAGAACAAAAACATACCCATCTAAGGAATCTTATATGACCCCTATTACTACAGTATCTGAGCACTTCAGTTTTTAGTGTATTTAGCCTCACAACATCCCTGTGAAGAAGGAAACTATTGTCCACATTTTACACCTGGAGAACCGCGCCACAGACAGGGCCAGCTCCAGGGTTTTGGCCACCCCAAGAAGCCAAAAAAAGCCGCGATCGCGATCTGCGGCGGCACTTCGGCGGGAGGTCCTTCGCTCCGAGCGGGAGTGAGGGACCGTCCGCCGAATTGCCGCCGAATTGGTGGACCTGCCGCCCCCCTCCGGAGTGGCCGCCCCAAGCACCTGCTTGCCAAGCTGGTGCCTGGAGCTGGCCTTGGCCACAGAGACTAAGTGACTTGCCTGAAGTCTGTGGCTGAGTGGGGAGTTGAACCCAGGTCTCTCAAGTCAGCACCCTCACCACTGGCCCAACATTCCTCTTTACATGTGAGGGAGAAGGATGAAATATATAAAACATATACTTTTACTATCTGTGCATTTTGTTTTCTACTCTATGCTTTGGGCCACTATGCTTGAAATGGAAACTACATAAAAAGATACCAACCAGAGGAAAGCTGAGCACTCTGACTTCATGCTTCCACGTGAAAGTTGCAGATCTGAGCCTTGAGCTCAGTCCCTCATACTTCAGGAGCAACACTGTGGTGTATGTCATGCTGCTGGGTAACCGAGAGAGTGATTTGTTTTTCTGCAGTAATGAACCCTGCTGACTCTCCCCTGGAGTGGAATTAGATTCCTGAGGAAGACTTGGGCTGTGGATGTGCTGCTGAGCATTTGCTAAAATTTCCCATGGTTGCTACCCTCAGTTTAGCATCGTTGGGAGTGCTAGTACAGATAGGTCTGCAAGAGGCTCCCAGCATTTTAACTACTGTCATTTAACTCTGTTCAGATTAGATCTACACAGCACAGTGCTTAAAATATTGTTAGTCCCTTCTCTACACTAGTGCTCTCACTATTGTTGTAGCTGATTGGAAATAAGACCTTGTCTACTTTTTTAGCAAAAATTCCCTTTCTTGTTCGTGAGGGAGGGTGCCCTATATGGTGATGCAGAACCTATTTTAAATAAGGAACCATGGCACGCTGTTGGATGTCTTTTGCTGTTCCATGTCAGGCTGCAGGAATAAGTGGGAAAAGGGCTGTACTATTACTTTGTATTGCAATAAATCATTTACAAACACAGGGGAATGTGTGTAGCTTTCATGAATGACTATGTGGATGAACCTTTAGAACTGCTGGCAATGTCCTAATTGGGTAAACTCTTGGTTAATTTCACCATGTTGGGCAGGTCAAACGGAAGCCAGATAGCAGACACTGAGGGTGGGTGGGGGGGAAATGGGGTTGCTTACCAGAGTCTAAAGATTGTTTAAGTGTCTGATTAAGATACTTTCAATTTCATTAAAAGCGGAAACCTGTTTTAATAAGGTTTTTGGGCTTTCTCGAGTCACAGGCGAAAGAAAAACTTACCATGGCCTCTATATGTTGTCCCCCATCTGCATGAGATTATACACCATGATGTCCTGTCAATCATGCAATGTATGATTTGTGTTGCCAGAGGAATTGTTTGGACAGAGAGGGGAGATTTAATTAAAGAACAAAATTCCTCCAGGAAAAAAAATGCTCTATATTAGTGTCAAACTGTCTCTTCCCAGCACTGCTAAGTATAGGATGTGAATTAAATATTTAATTTGATGGAACTGAGGTTATTAAAATCATACAAAAGTAGAGCTATTTAAATTTTTGCCTTCAGGCCCTATGAATTTTGCTCTCTCCTATAATTATATTTCCTCTATACATAATTCGCTTCTCCCTGCTCCTCTCTTACTACCATCTGTTTCCTCCACCCCTCTGGGGGCTGGATCCTGCAAGCTCTCTCTTCCTCTCCTCCCTTCTCCATTAACTTCAGTGGGAATGCAGGATTGGGTCCTGGAAGCTGACATGCTAGGTAAAGACACTTAATTTCAAGCTCTAGCAAATACTGCATAACAACCGGTGCAAACAGTTAGTAAACCCCTACTTGTTTCACAGTGGCCCTGGATTCTCAAAAGCTGGTGCTAAAAAAAGATGTGTGGAATATGATCCTGTATGCCATCAACTCCCTAGGAGACTGCAAGAGGGACACAGGAGAACTCAAACATAAGTAGAGTGAGTCTCCTTGCAATGGTCCTAGTTAACACATTTGTACAATAAAAAGGAGGTAATGAGAGAAAGCGGATATGCGTATTTGATGCTGATGGAAACTGTGTGCCTATTTCATTGGCAATACTAGTCAAGAATGATTTGTCCATGGAAAAAATGACAGTTGTAATATAGCCAAGGCCTTTGCAAGCTGTAGTGCCAGCTGTGTAGACCTGCTTGGGGCTGTAAGTGGACCATCTGAGCAAGTTGCAAGAAAATCTCTGCAAACGTGTTTCATGAATTAGGCTCTGTGTCTTCTGCCAGAACTCTTTCCATATCAACTGTCTGCTTTTTCATCAGAAGTACTCTTTGTCCCTCTTCGGGCTGATGACCAACTTGTTAAAGATGGCAATATGGGGAAACAATGTCAGCTATACTCAGCTAGGATGTATTGAAATAGAACATTTTGGATTGTGCAGTATTGAAGAGGCCTGGTTTTGGGAGTACATCACGTGGCTTAGTCACACTCAGTGAGTGACAGACTTTAAAAAGACTAACCCTTTGGTTTGGATAAGCACCAGGAGTTTGGATGTCTATCTGTCCAAAGCTCATCCAAACCCAACCATCTTCTATTTCCTTTTTCTCATGTTTGTGACTGCATCCTATTCACCCCAATCTCCTGTTGTCCTCTCTTTCCATCCTCTTGAACACCATGATGATGACCTCCTGAGGTTCCTTCCAATCCTGATATTCTATGATCCTCTCTCCAGTCTTGTCTCTGTGAATTTCCCCATTGGGCTTCAGGATCCCAGTAACATTTTACTTGTGGGTGCATGTGGACCCAGGCTCTCAGCAACCTCCTTCACAGGACTCTAGTTTTGTTGTGGCAGTCTCTCAGATAAGATATGGCTCCTTTTAATAAGTGTCTTGTACACAGAGAGGTGTGCTGTGTCATGGCATTGCAGAGTGTGTTGTGCACTATTAGATTGAGTTGAGCATACCCAGACCACATCTGAGGGACTGCCACACTTACAACCATCTGCAATTTTATTAACAAAGGGTGGTGGCAAATGAGCTTTAAGGATGGTGGGCACTTGACTTAAGTGAACATTATTCTTCCTATTAAAAGACAGGCTGCTGAGTTGCTCACCAGAAAACCTTTGTGACTGCAACGGAAAGAGAGCAAGAAAGCAAAGGAGAGACCTTTGAAATCATGTCAAGAATGTTTTTTCAGCGTGAGTGCATCTAAAAACTGTATCAGTTACCCTCTAGCCCTTGAGGATTTGGGTTCCCTTTCAGCTGGAGGCATATACAAATACTGGTAATGCTTCCTATTGTTAGAAATACTTCCAAGTTTGTTTAGATGGCAGGAACTTTTAAATTTATATTTTTACCCTCCCTGAAATCTGTGAACCATAATCAACGGGGTAAGGTCCTGTAGGAAAATACCTGAGAAGAAACACTGAAAGATTGTGGGATTTGTTTCACAGTCCAGCAACTTTAATGTGTGTGGTAAGTAGCCAACAGCCGCTTCAGTTCAGCACTCTGTACTGTAATTAGCTTTAAAGAGCTCTGACAAGCTCAATAATTCACCCATTGATCTTTCACATCCATTATTTTATATCTCGGGGTGTCTGGAATCTAGAATTAATGAGCAAATTACCTAGACTGTGTCCCAAGAGATCATCAGTTCCTTTCTTAAAAGGAAGGAGAACATGTCTATCTCGTTCAGGTTTTAGATAAGTTACTTGTCACCCAACAGGCTGCGGTTGGCAGGGACCAGCTACAGGGAAGTTCGTGCCACGCTCATCACTATTAATTTTAGCCAGCACTATGCTCTCTTTAGGCACCCACTGATCTGTATAAATCTCAGATGCTGACCTACTCTGTTCTCTGCTTAAAGGCTTTTGGCATGAATGTGTCTTTCTGAAAGCTTTGTTTGCTGGCCAGTGCAGATGAATTGAGGGTGCATGGCAAGGGAGGAGGGGATGGCATATCAATGCTTAATCGGGTCAAGTGAAGGACGAAAGGTAGGTGGCAAATCAGACACTGACTTTTTCTGTTGGAGTCACAGCTGGCTTTCCACACGGCAGAGGGCGTAGCCACTGGGGGTTTGTTCACACATGGGCAAGTGCACTGCCTCCCATCCAGAGTATGTCCATAGTTTCCTAGACTAGAATATTTGTGCCATTTCACACAATCTGATCACCATCCCAGTAGCTACCATTAGGTATATAAATATCTAAAAGTGTATTAATAAATGGATGGCTGCAGAAGATTAACAACTAGTCTGTCAGTTTGCCTTAAGGAATCTCAACCCCCTAAACTAACTAGTGCACACCTTGGTACATGTTTACTGTGCTTTTAAAAATTTATGAGGCAGCCTCCAATATGGTATCAAGATGCCAATTAAACAATACAATAAGAACTTACCCCAATAGAGAAGTGATTAATATTTCTCTTCTATACCAACTCCTGTCATCCAGCATACCTCCTGTCTTCCCTCAGCCTCCCGCACAAAACTGGAACTAGGGGTATAACCACCAAGAAGAAGAAAACACAAACACCTCTCTCCCTCCCTCCCCAGAAACAGAGAGCCAACAAGTAGGATTACTCAGGGCCAAATGTTAAATAAATACAAGCAGGCATATGTGCCTGTAAACCAGAGGGAGTGAGTTTAACTTGCGCTCTGGAGTAGCAGAATAGTGGATTGTAACAAGAAAAGCTATTGCCAGGAGGGTATAAGATAAAGCAGGCCCCTTTTATCACCAGGGTCTACTCTTTTACACATACAGTTGGGTGCTTTTCTAGTTACAACCCCATCCTTCTGCCTCATCAATGACTAAAGTGCACTCTCTGGACCTGATTCATGCTCATGGACGTAGGGTGGATGCAAACTTCCAGGGGGAATTTGTGGTAGGAAAAACAACCTACAGGGAGGGCAGTACTTTAAACTAACACGAGGACATGTGCCTGGAAGCCTATTCCCATTTCCTTCCAGCCAGCCCTGTCCACTTTCAGGCCTTTTGGGCTCCCTGATGGTATAGATAGCTTGTGCTGCCATGCTGCAGGTGGACATTCTGCTGCCAAAGGCCCACAGTCTGGTTTCCACCAGCTTCTCTGGGCCATGTTGCAGTCATTTACCAGTGTCACCTTTGAATTTTTCACCCCCACCCCCTGCACTTCACACTGGAGCTTAACGGCAGAAGCACTTGCCTGGCACATCCTACACCTATGTCTAGCAAAGGATGCTGGACAGGGTATTCATAGGAATGAAATGTCTGTTGTGGAATCTACGCTGAAAATTCCTCTGTGAGTTAGTTCACAAAGCTTAGTCTGAGAAACGCTTCCCGATTTTGTTACAGAGATGACCTCAGTCTATTGTCCACTTCAAGGTTTTCTTTTTCTCATTCTTAGGACGACTGGTGAAGTGACATTTCAGTATCTGTTAATATAAGCCCACACAGGTAAAAATAATGTGTGATCACTTATTATTGAAGTAGTTCCTTAAAATGTTCATGTATCTGTTTTCTTATGAGGTGGAAAGACACTAGTTCTACCCTGTGAGGATTACTACAAAATATCAACAAAAATTTGTTGGAATTTTTCAATGAACTTAACTTGACTGCATTGGTATCCCTTTTGTGCTCACTTTCAATAATTTTCTTACAAACCAATTCACTGGCAGCTATATTACATGAGTGAACATAAAAGGACAGGATTTCTGAAAGGCTAATCTTGCAGGATACTTTCACGCAGCAAATTTCAAATTGATAATTACAAGTACTTGCACTGGAAACTTGATTCTCAGATCATGCAAAACTTGGGTTTGGAAGTTTTCTACCAAAAGCTACACAATCCCCCTGGTTTTACCTGAAAGTTGAGTCAGGTTCACTTACGGTCCAGTTAAAACTCCTCCGACTTTCAGCTAGGAGGGGAGATGTGACGTAGGGGGGATTTTCCCTTGTTATGTTGTATGTGAGCCTATGTGAGTCTAACTGTTTTGCATGAATGCTGTGTGTGCTTCAGTTTCCCTTTGTATTGCACCAACGTCTAGGTGGTGGGAATAAGGGTATGTGACTTTTGCGGGGATACTCCAGCTGCCTGCATGGATGCTATGGCTGCCCCTTCATAACCTGAGACCCAGGACGGGGATGTGACCAGGTGACTCTTGGCCCAGGAAGCAAGACAAAGGCCGGAGGAGGAACAAGGGGCAGGGCAGGGGAAGCGAGTCTGTCTCGCCACAGGGGGAGAGCCAGAGCCCTGGCTCTGGGCTCCCCTCCCCCCACAAGATGGACTTTGCTGAAAGTCACTGATTTCTGTGCTAACAAGTTCTGTCCTACGCTGTGTTCCTGTTGACTAATAAACCTTCTGTTTTACCGGCTGTCTGAGAGTCACATCTGACTGCGGAGTTGGGGTGCAGGGCCCTCTGGCTTCCCCAGGAGCCCCACCTGGGAGGACTCGCTGAGGGAAGTGCACGGTGTAGAAGGAGCTGCTGAATGCTCTGAGGTCAGACCCAGGAAGGTCAAAGCTGTGTAAGCTTCTTGCCTTGGAGACACTATGCTCAGAGAGGAGGCATGTTCCCCCAGAGTTCTGGCTGGCTTCATATGGAGTAGTTCCAGAGCATCGCCTTGGTGACTCCATGACAACTGGTGAAAGACGTGGGATAAACTGCACCCCGTGGACAGAACATCCTGCAGTAAGTGACTGGGGAGCAGTAAAACGAAGGGGGATTAGCGAGAGATGGGTGTGCTGAAGAGTCTGAAAGGTGCAGTTCCAGGCGGTGGGGGAGCCTATGGCTTAACCCTGAGAGAGGTGGACGCCCGAGAAGTACTGTCGCACTGAAGGGGTTCCTCCCAGAGATCGTGGGGAACTGAGAGAGCACAGGCCTGTGAGTCCATGACCACTTGGGAACAGCATGGAGATAGTTATAGGCTATCTCCTTAAGAAGGACATTATGGGGCTGTGCAGAGAGAGAGGGCTGCGCATTGAAAAGTTCACTAAGGCGCAGCTGATTGCTCAGTTGGAAGAGGAGGATTGCTCTAAGGAGCTGGTTCCTGACCCAGCTGGGGCTGTGAGAGAGCCTGGGAGCAGCCAGGCAGCCCCAGGGCTCGCATCGGATCCTGACCCAGCTGGGGCGCGAGAGAAGCTGGGAGCAGCCGGCGTCCCAGAGACCCATGTCAGCGATCAGCAGGGGGTCTCCACTGGGTTCTCCGTCAGTGGATCTGAGACGGATGGAATTGTAGCTGAGATTGAAGGAGTCAGAGGACCATGAGAGACAGGGAAGGCATGAAGCAGAACAGCAGGAGAGACACAGGGAACATGTGGGAACACAGGGAACTGATGATGGCTGAGTTGAGAAGCAGAAGGACCTGTCCAGGGGTGAGTGGGGATGAACCATGGGATACCAATTCTGCAGGGAACCTCGACACTAAATTGCTGCCCCAGGTTAAGGAGGGCAAAGATATAGATGCCTGTCTCGCGGCCTTTGGGAAGGCTGGCAATTGGAACCAGGCTGGCCCTGCAGAAAGGCTCCGGTGTCTAGATCCCTTCCTGGGTCTTAAGGCCATAGAGCTATTTAGCCAGATGGGTGGGGTGGCAGACTGGCTCCCACTATATATGGCTGTGTGGACTTTCCTGGGCTCAGGCCCCTAGGATCCCCAGTGGGAGTGGAAGGTGGTGATCAATGGGGAGACATTCCTGGGGTGGCAAGATCCTGGGACAGAGAGAACTGTTGTCAGGCCCTGGGTAGTGCAGCCTCACCAGATGCTGAGGGGCTGTGTGACCGGGGTGGAGGTCCCAGGGATGAAGCCCCTCACCCTGCCTATGGCCTAAATCCCTGTGCAGACACAGGAAGGGTTGGGCTGGCTGGTAGTTGGGGTTTTCCAAGATATCAGCTGTGACCTCCTGCTGGGGAATGGCTTGTCTATTTGGGACAGGATCCAGGCCCTGCTCCTGTAACGGCCGAAGATTTGAATTTGAATCCAGGGAACCAATCGGCTGAGACTGAAGCAGTCAGCGAAAATGCAAATGACCTGGCTGGCAGGGGGGAGGAGCTGCTAAGCTCAGGATACCTCCGGTCATAACCAGAGCCCTGGAGCTGAGTGGGACAGAGGGATACTTCCCACCCCCTTGCACACGGGGGAGGTGGCTCATGCTGGCTCTGATGCTGTGAGCAAAGCAGCGGGCTCGCTGCCTGCTCTCATTGGAACGGTAGGGTCAAAGCTGAGCCCAGGGGGATCAGAGACCCCAGCTGAGTGTGGGGAACCAGAGCTGGGGCAGGACAGCTGCCAACCAGGGCTGCCTTGTCCAGAGGTGCAAAAGGCCTGGGACAAGGGTAAAGCAGCCTTGAGACACCAGCCTGTCATAGAGGAGCCTTTTCAGAAGGTAGCCCTAGACATGGTGAGGGATGAATGGGAGGGGAAAGCCTTCCCTGATGGAGAATCAGTGGTGGAGTATATACTGACTTTCCGGGAAAAGCTCGCTGAGCTCATGGGTCTGGCCAGGGAGATCCTAGCCAGGGCCCAAGGGAGGCAGAAGGTCAGGTACGACCGCTTAGCCTATGGCACTGGGGACCAGGTGAGTGTTCTCATCCCAGTGAGGAAGAATAAGTTGCAAGCTGTCTGGGACAGGCCCTTCAAGGTCATCAAGCAGCTGAATGAGGAGAATGATGTGGTGGAACTGCCCACCCGGGCTCAGAGCCACCAAGGAGACCAGGTCAACATGATGAAGCCATAATGTGACAGGGAGAGGCTGGTACTGGTTGTGTGTGGCCAGTGGGAGAAGTGGGAAGATCCGCTGGGCGGGTCTCTTCTCTAAGACAGAAGCGACCTGTTGGTGAAATCAATTCCCCTCTCTGACCAGCTAACTCCTGCCCAGCAGGCAGAGATCAGAGAGACACTGCATTCGTACCACCAGCTGTTTTCCAACTGGCCTGGGCTCACTAACCGAGCTGTCCACTGGGTGGAGACAGGAGCCAGCCCTCTCATCTGGTGTTCCCCATTCAGCATAACTGGGAACATAGCCCAGGCCCTGGAGGGAGAGGTCAGAGACATGCTGGTTTTAGGGGTGATCCAGCCATCCACCAGCCCCAGGGGCCTCTTCCATGGTGCTGGTCCCCAGGAAGGATGAGTTGATCTGATTCTGTGTGACCTATTGGAAGATCAATGCCATCACCATGTCTGGTGCCTGCCCATGCCTAGGCCTGATGGGATCCTGGATGGGTTTGGAGGGACTCGGTACCCCATGACCAGGGATCTCACCAAAGGCTACTGGCAGGTGCTTTTGGATTCAGATGCCAGTTTGAAATAGGGTGACCAGACGTCCCGATTTTATCGGGACTGTCACGATATTTACTTGTTTGTCCCGCGTCCCGACCGATGTTTGGTCGGGACACTGGACAAAGAAGCAATTTTTGCCCTCCACTCCGGCTCGCGCCTCCCTCCCCGCCCCGACTCCACCCCCTCCTTCCCCGATTGGATAGCTCCCCTGGCCCCGCCTCTTCCCCACGCACACCGCTTGCGCGCTGATCAGCTCTATGGCGGCGGCGCAAGCGCTGGAGGGAGGCGGGACACCAGCGTGTGTGGCGCGGCCGCCATGAAGATTAAGAGGGTGGTGCGGTGCAGCAGCTGCGCCTGGAGGCCAGCGGAGGAGGGATGTGTGGAGGGGGGATGGAAGGAGGGGGGTCGGGCAGTTGCTCCGAGTCTGCGCCTCTCTCTTGGCGCGGTGGCTGTGGGGGGTCTGGGGTGCGGGCGCTGTAACCCGAAACCTCCCGCCCGTGAGTGGAGCGGAGGCGGCGGGGGAAGAAGGAAGCGGCTCGGCTCGGCAGTCCCACACACACCAAGGGGGGAGCGCTCCGGTTTATTCACTGGAGCTTATGGCAGCTAGAGGGTGGAGAAGGGGGGGGTCTGTGCCTCCTTTGCGGGGCTCTCTCGGCCCCGGGTGGGTTCTCGCTGCCCCCTGCTCCTGCGGCCTTCCCGACCCCACCCCCCGGGACTTTGCCTCCTGCACCAGCCTTTGAGTGCAGAGGCAGGACAAGCCCGTGCCGGGAGGGAGGCTGGTTTTTAGGGCAGAGGAGCAGCCGAGCGCTACATCTCTGATTGCAGAGCCGGGGGGCAGCCAGCGGCTCCAGAGGGTTGGGGCGGGGGCGGGGCTCTGGCAGCTTTTTTTTTTTTTTGCCGCCCCCCCCCCCCCGGCGTCCCGATATTTCATCTTCGGTATCTGGTCACCCTAGTTTGAAACCTGCTTTTGCCACCCCTATGGGGCTGTACAAATCTCCGGTCCTACCTTTTGACCTCAAGGAGGCGCCGGTCGCCTACCAGTGCCAGCGGGATCAGTTACTGAGGGGGAAGGAGAATTTTACCCTAGCGTACATTGATGATATTTGTGCTATTAGCCAAACCTGTTAGGACCATGTGTCCCAGGTGAAGAGGGGGCTGAGTTGCCTCCAGGATGCAGGGCTGACTGTAAAAGCTAGGACATGCAAGGTGGGGATGGCAGAAGTGTTGTATCCGGGCCACAAGGTGGGAGGCGGCTGCCTAAAGCCAGAGACAGCCAAGGTAGGGGTGATCAGAGACTGACCTGCTCCCCAGACTAAGAAACAGGCCCAGGCCTTTATTGGGATGGCAGAGCACTACCAGAGGCTTGTGCCCAACTTTAGCTCTGTATCAGCTCCCATCACTGAGCTATGCAAGAAGGGTAAGCCAGACAAGCTGGTCTGGACTGGGCAGTGCCAGAGGACTCTCTGCATGCTGAAGGAGGATCTGGTCAAGTGCCCGGTGCTGGGAAACCCAGATTTTGACAAGCCCTTTATGGGGTTCACCGATGCCCCAGACACAGGGCTTGGCGTGGTGCTGAAGCAGGCCAATGCAAAGGGTGAAAAACACCCCCATCATGTATCTGAGCAGGAAGCTGCTGTCCTGGGAGCAGGGCTATGCAGGCACAGAGAAGGAATGCTTGGCCATGGAGTGGGCTCTTAAATGCCTGCAGCCAGATCTATTTGGGCAGTATTTCATTGTGTACATGGACCACTCGCCCTGCTGTGGCTGCACCAGATAAGAGGGGCCAATGCCAAGCTCCTGAAGTGGAGTCTGTTTTTCCTGGATAATGAGATGGAGATGGTCCACATTAAGGGGAGTGCAAATGTTATAGCTGATGCTTTGTCTCAGAGAGGGAGGCCTGAACTTCCCCAGGTCACTGGCTAAAGTGATCCCGCTCAGTTCGGTCTCGCAGGGGGGAGAGATGTGACGTAGTGGGGATTTCCCCTTGTTATGTTGTATGTGAGCCAATGTGAGTCTAACTGTTTTGCATGAATGCTGTGTGTGCCTCAGTTTCCCTGTGTATTGCACCAATGTCTAGGTGGTGGGAATAAGGGTGTGTGACTTTTGCAGGGGCAGCTCCAGCTGCCTGCATGGATGCTGTGGCTGCCCCTTTGTTACCTAAGACCCAGGAGAGGGACGCAGGCCCAGGAAGCGAGGCAAAGGCCGGAGGAGGAGCAAGGGGCAGGGCAGGGGCCAGGCAGCTGGAGGCAAGTCTGTCTCGGCTGGCTTGGGGTGCCGGGGGAGGGCCAGAGCCCTGGCTCTGGGCTCCTTTCCCCTCAAGGTGGATTTGGCTGAAAGTCACTGATTTCTGTGCTAACGCTATGTTTCTGTCGACTAATAAACCTTCTGTTTTACCAGCTGGCTGAGATCACATCTGACTGCAGAGTTGGGGTGCAGGGCCCTCTGGCTTCCTCAGGAGCCCCGCCTGGGTGGACTCACTGTGGGAAGCGCACGGTGTGGAAGAGGCTGCTGAATGCTCTGAGGTCAGACCCAGGAAGGTTGAACTGTGTAAGCTTCTTGCCTGGGAGACAATATGCTCAGAGAGGAGACATGCTCCCCTAGAGTCCTGGCTGGCTTCATATGGAGTAGTTCCAGAGCATCACCCTAGTGACTCTGTGACAGGAAATAATTGTGATATTCCTTGTTTGGAGTCCAAAATATCCCCTTCTCTCCCTTCATACAACCTGGCAGTTCCACTGGTCGGTATATGAGGGATGGAGCCATGGATCTGCCTACTGCTTGCTTCTCCCCTACCCATTCATGCCCTGTGCACAAAACATATGCTCCTCCCAGCTGTCAGTGCTAAGATCTGGGTAGCCTTATTGCTGCTGTGCCAGGGGTAGGAATCCTTAGTCTTCACTTCTCTCCAATGTTACTGCTTTAAGACTAGTCACAACCTATCCCGTGGTTTAAGTGTAATGATGAATCATTATAACTAAACTTGTGGCCAGCTACATTTAAATGCCATTAGATCCAGAATGGGCAGATATTTCACCAGTCTCTTAGATACTCCTGGTCCTGTGACAGTTCATTGTATCGCATTGTTACATAGTAGTAGATAAGCAGTATGCTAATTAGGTCTTAGAACTGCCCTTAGAGATAAAATTTAATCTCCAGTTCAATAGTGGTTAATGAGAAATTGTTCATTATCGATATGTTAGAATAAACTGTTTTAATGGGACTAGCAAAATAAACCCTCCATTTTACAGACAATGAGAAAGAAGATTTACAGTGACACGTTTAAACCATTATTTGCTGTCTGTGAGGGGGTGGGAGCAATTTGGCAGGAACACCTGCAGTTCCAGGCTGGTTTTTAGAGTGTTTAAGCATGAAATGACAGAAAGGCCTTGAAGCTAGTAACCTGTGACTGGGCTGAACTCTGGGAAATAACAATGTTTATTTTCTAGCCACTGTCTTCTACAGGAAACAGCAGCAAGAAACTTAGGGTAACAGTCTAATCTATAGTGGCTGGCTCTCCCTAGGTGTAGCTTAAGTCTTTCAGGAAATAAAGCACAGGTTTCACAGAAGTAAATAAAACTTGACTTCTGTCCAAACACATGACCTTTTATTTGTTTTACAGAGTCCACAGTTGTGTGGAGTTTAGAGAAGGAAAAAAGTAACAGGGTTAATTCACTCAGCTGTTTGTATTTTGTGCAATGAAAAAGCAAATATTTAAAATATTATACCTCATTAAATACACATGGGAAGTTATGCCAGGTCTATTTAGGGCGGGGTGGCCAAACTTTTGGCCAAAGGGCCACATCTGGGCATAGAAATTGTATGGCAGGCCATGACTGCTCACAAAATTGGGGGTTGGGGTGTGGGAGGGGGTGAGGGCTCCAGCTGGGGGTAAAAGCTCTGGGATTGGGCTGGGGATGAGGGGTTTGGGGCACAGGAGGTGGCTCCAGGCTGGGGCAGGTGGTTTGGGGATGGGGGAGGGTGAGGGCTCTGGGCTGGGATCGAGGGGTTTGGAGGGCAGGAGGGGGATCAGGTCTGGGGCAGTGGGTTGGGGTGCAGGCTCTGGGCAGCACTTACCTTAAGAAGCGCCGGGAAGCAGCAGCACGTCTCCCCTCCGGCTCCTACACAGAGGCGCAGTGCCGGCCAGGCAGCTCTGCCCCATCTGCAGGTGCCACCCCTATAGCTCCCTTTGGCCATGGTTCCTGGCCAATGGGAGCTGCAGAGCCAGCGCTTGGGGCGGGGGCAGCGTGCAGAGCCTCCTGGCTGCCCCTACATGTAGGAGCCAGAGGGGGGACATGCCGCTGCTTCCGGGAGCCGTGTGGAGCTACGGCACATGCGGCGCGGGGCAAGCCCCCAGCTCTGCTCCCCAGTGGGAGCTCAAGGGCCGGATTAAAAGGTCTGATGGGCCAGATGCGGCCCATGGGCCATAGTTTGCCCAACCCTGATTTAGGGCCAACAGTTAGAGATTACAAAACCTAATATGAGAGGAGGTGCTTCCATGACTCTTTTAAATGCTAATTAAACAGTTTGTGGTTTATCTCAAAACATTCCCTTGCAGCATATATAAGCTCAACATTGCAGCATTGTGCTGCCACATGAGAAAGACAGCAAAACTGAGAAAAACAAAAGTGAAACTGAGTTACCTGAGTTGAATGAAACATGAAAAGGAAACAAAGGCATGAATCAGAAGATTAGATTTTTAAAATGCTGTCATTACTAGTTAACTAAAGTGTTCTACACCGGGAAACTACAGGCCAGTCAGCCTCACCTCAGTCCCTGGAAAAATCATGGAGCAGGTCCTCAAGGAATCAATTATGAAACACTTAGAGGAGAGGAAAGTGATCAGGAACAGTCAGCATGGATTCACCAAGGGGAAGTCGTGCCTGACTAACCTAATTGCCTTCTATGAGGAGATAACTGGCTCTGTGGATGAGGGGAAAGCAGTGGATGTGTTATTCCTTGACTTTAGCAAAGCTTTTGATACGGTCTCCCACAGTATTCTTGCTGCCAAGTTAAAGAAGTATGGGCTGGATGAATGGACTGTAAATTGGATAGAAAGCTGGCTAGATCGTTGGGCTCAACGGGTAGTGATCAATGGCTCCATGTCTACTTGGCAGCCGGTTTTGAGCGGAGTGCCCCAAGGGTCGGTCCTGGGGCTGTTTTTCTTTAATATCTTTATTAATGATCTGGAGGATGGTGTGGACTGCACTCTCAGCAAGTTTGCAGATGACACTAAATTGGGAGGCATGGTAGATACACTGGAGGGTAGGGATTGGATACAGAGGGACCTAGACAAATTAGAGGATTGGGCCAAAAAAAACCTGATGAGGTTCAACAAGGACAAGTGCAGAGTCCTGCACTTAGGACGGAAGAATCCTATGCACTGCTACAGACTAGGGACTGAATGGCTAGGTAGCAGTTCTGCAGAAAAGGACCTAGGGGTCACAGTGGACGAGAGGCTGGATATGAGTCAACAGTGTGCTCTTGTTGCCAAGAAGGCTAACGGCATTTTGGGCTGTAAAGTAGGGGTATTGCCAGTAGATCGAGGAATGTGATTGTTCCCCTTTATTCGACATTGGTGAGGCCTCATCTGGAATACTGTGTCCAGTTTTGGGCCCCACACTACAAGAAGGATGTGGAAAAATTGGAAAGAGTCCAGCAGAGGGCAACAAAAATGATTAGGGGTCTGGAGCACATGACTCATGAGGAGAGGATGAGGGAACTGGGATTGTTTAGTCTCCAGAAGAGAAGAATGAGAGGGGATTTGATAGCTGCTTTCAACTACCTGAAGTGGGGTTCCAAAGAGGATGGAGCTCGGCTGTTCTCAGTGGTGGCAGATGACAGAACAAGGAGTAATGGTCTCAAGTTGCAGTGGGGGAGGTCTAGGTTGGATATTAGGAAACACTATTTCACTAGGAGGGTGGTGAAGCACTGGAATGTGTTACCTAGGGAGGTGGTGGAATCTCCTTCCTTAGAGATTTTTAAGGCCCGGCTTGACAAAGCCCTGGCTGGGATGATTTAGTTGGGAATTGGTCGTGCTTTGAGCAGGAGGTTGGACTAGATGACCTCCTGAGGTCTCTTCCAACCCTGATATTCTATGATTCTCAATGCAGGTAATTTAGAGCATTTTGTACTCCTCCCAACAGTCTGTCTGTCTTTGTCTCTTGTCTTACACTTTGTCCTTATCTCAGAGTTTACAGTCTATCTCTTAAAAAAAGAACAGGAGTACTTGTGGCACCTTAGAGACTAACAAATTTATTAGAGCATAAGCTTTCGTGGACTACAGCCCACTTCTTCGGATGCATTTCACTCTATATGCATCTGAAGAAGTGGGCTGTAGTCCACGAAAGCTTATGCTCTAATAAATTTGTTAGTCTCTAAGGTGCCACAAGTACTCCTGTTCTTTTTGAGGATACAGACTAACACGGCTGCTACTCTGAAGTCTATCTCTTATTCTCTGTCTGTACAGCATCTAGCACAATGGGGTCCTGGTCTGTGACTGTGGTTACTAGGCATTACAGTAATACTACTACTAATAAATGTACACAACACTGTAGGAAATATGTATTCAGAAAGACAAAGTCCCTTCCTTATAAGAGCTACTTACAGAATCACTCAGGTTACCATGGTACCTGAGACAGCAGTTCAAACATAATAAGGGGCAGAGACAATTTCAGTGGTGAGATCAGTACTGGAAATCTTTGCAGAAGAAGTGTGTTTTAAGGAAGGCTATGTGTAACCGGGTGGCTTGCCCCATTGGCTGGAGAGCCTGGGCTGAGCCAACCTGATTACAGAATGAGCATCACCTGAAAGGAATCAGGCAATTCTCCATGAAGAGCAGAAGGTGGCTGCAGTAAAGGGGGGGGAAAGCCAAGTTTATGTGGTGACAAAGCTGGGGAAAGAGTGTGAGTGCCCAGCAGAAAGCTGAGAGAATAAGGAAAAGCTCTCCCGGCAGGGAGGCTCGGGAGATCCTGATGGAAACAACAAAGAGACTGAGACCCAGAGAAGAACTTAAGAGGCTGGGTAGAAAGTGTCCCAGGGAAAACTGAAGTACAGGTAAAGGAGCAGACCTCGCTGTTCACTACAGGGCTCTGGGCCAGGAACTAGAGTAGAGGGTGGAATGGGGCTTCCCTACTGGCCCTGAGGAAAGAGGTGTACAAGCCTATCTGAAGGGTTATTGACAGACTGAATAAAAGCCCCAGAGAGGGGGAAGAATTCTTTTAAAGACATTTTGGGGACTTTTAGTTTGGACAATTGTGACTTTGAAGAGGGTGGACTCTAGAGGGTGACCCTGCCAGAGGGACAAGTCCCTGGAATAGAGGACATCACACTGTCAGAAGGACTCTTGGTGGGTGGTGCCTGAGAACTAAGAACTAATATGCCATGTGTGGCCATGGGGGGTGCCCAGCAACGAGCTGACTTTTACACTAGGCTAGAAAGTGTGTGTGTGGGGGAGAGGTAACACTTGTCACATGGAAGTGGGAGGTTACTTACAAAAGGAGCAACATAGAAGGAGGTGCAAAGTCAAGGCTAACAAATGACATGGAAGAGAGGGAGTGGTTGTGCGAGAGGCTATGATGGCGCACACAATGTGAGGGGGTGTAGGAAGAAATAAGTGCATAGATTGAGGTGAGGGTATATATTGTATATAGAGCATGTGGTCTTGACACTGAGAATTGGGGAGCTTGAACTTGATGCAGAAGGAAAGGGGAACCAGTGAAGGGATTTGAGAAAGGTGATCTTAGCAGCAATATTTGGGAGCAACTGGGTAGGAGAAGTACAGTGGGGGTATACCAGAGAGCTGAAATGGATGATGACCAAGGCATGTGGCACAACATAATGTTGTAAAGTCATAAAGAATCAGTAATGTACAAATCTGATTTCCTTATGCTTAGGTGTATGACCCACCCTGGCATAGAAGGAGTTTATTGAAGCCAGAGAGCAGTTAGCGCATCTGGAGGGTGGGCCAGAACCAATTGTGTGGTTGAATTAAGGATGAATTCTCCCTGAGAGGAATGGGAATGACTACTAAAGGAAGGCATTCAGTGCATAGAAGAGAGGCAAGAGGCCCACGGGGGAGTAGGCTTGGGGATAGTTTCCCAAGAAAGGAGCTCTGGTAAAGGGCCAGGAGAGATGCTGGGAAAGGGCAGGAGTGGAGTAGGGTGACCAGATCACGCAAGACAAATATCGGGACGCGGGGGGAGGGGGGGGTGACGCGGGGGGGGGGGGGGGGCGGGGGGCGGGGCCAAAAAAAAAAAAAACCCTTCATCCGCAAGCGCTGGAGGGAGGCCCGGGAGACTCAGGGGAAGCGCGGGGCCGGGGTGAGTAACAGTCCGGCCTGGTCCCTTGCAGGCAGGACTCAGTTGGGTGGTAGGGCGAGGAGGGGGGCGGCCCGCGGGGCCAGGCGGCGGCTGTTCTCACCCCCGGCCAGCGGGACTCGGGAGCAGCCGCTGCTGCAGCTCCTACTGCCGCGGGGGCAGGAAGCGGCCATGGCGCTCCGCAGCTGCAGCTCTGGCGCCCCGAACCCCCCGAGCCGGGGCCTGCTGCGGGGACCCAGCAGCGCGTACGCTGGGCCCAGCCCCTGGCCAGCGTCTGGGCTGCTGCCCAGCTGGTGCTATCCCGCGGCGGCCCCGGAGTGGGGGCAGCAGGCCCCAGCCCCCCCGTCCCGCAGGGGAACGAACGGGGCTGGGCGGCCGATGCCTCCGCCCCGGGGCCGCCGCGGGATAGCACCACCTGGGCAGCAGCCCAGACGCGACTGGCCAGGGGCTGGGCGCAGCGTGCGCGCTGCTGGGTCCCTGCAGCAGGCCCCGGCTCGGGGGGTTCGGAGACGCCGCAGCCGCCAATACGGCCATGGCCACTTCCTCCCCCGCGGCAGTGGGAGCTGCAGCAGTCCCGCTGGCTGGGGGGACAACAACAGCCGCCGCCTGGCCCCGCGGGCCGCCCCCCTCCTCGCCCTACCACCCAACTGAGTCCTGCCTGCTCGGGGCCATCCTGTCTTTCTTAAAATAACTACTGCAGTACCTTGGTTAAGGAAGTTTACCTTGTTCAGATCCTATCACATTCTGTTCTGTGTAATCAAACCCACAAACATATAATATTATGCTTTACCAAATATGTTTTTTTTAAAAAACTGTACTATAGTCTGTATTATTTAATTTGCAAAATATAAATTATAATTTGATCTCAAGAGCCACCATAGTAACTAAAGCCAACAAGCACAGTCAATGAGAAAACGATGAACAAACTGGTAGAAATGTCAGATATTTCAGACCTCTTAGCAAGATCCATTTAAATTCCAATGACTTTTCAATGAAACGGTTCCTCTACATCACTGAAACATACAGCCTCAACTTTCTACCTTAGAATGCTTGGGTAGTAATAAAATATTGTAGACTTCAGAAGTAAAAACCATCTGTTAGATACAGTAATTTTTCTGGGGTCAGAGTTAAGGTTGTGTTTTAGTGTGATTGGGAGGGACTGATGTGTGCATTTGGGTAGACTTGACAGAATTTGTTTTTTCTTATAATTTTGAAGAGAAATCAGTATTTAAGTGTGTGTGGGGTGTGGATTTTTTTTTTAATTATCACTTTACAGTTTCACAGTTGTGGGAAAGTATGGAGGGTCATGATAATTTAATGACAGCATATGTTAAGATTCAAATAGTTAAAGCTTTATAACTGTTAAAATACAAATTGTCAACATCACATGTCAAAAATATACAAAGTAAATATCCTTAAATTGAAGTCTTTAAGTTCTCAAGCAGCATTTTAGTTTGGCTATCTGTAAATGTTGATTATTGATGGAATCACTTTTTGTTTTGAGTGTATTGTAAAATTGAAATTTACTGACATTTACCAATTAAAAAAAAATCGAATGCTTCCAAGCCTAATGATGGGTATGTTGGGAATGAAAGGGAACTGTGGCGCTGAGGAGTCTGAGTATGTTTGGGATTATGGTATTTGGGTGGCATGGGATATGAAATGAGGTTCGTGGGGATCTGTCCATGAAAGTACATGAAGTATAGTAGCAAAGCTGCCCAACAGAGGTAGTGTTGTGGCTAGAACAAGGGCCTTGGAATCAGTTTATAGTCTTGGTTTTGCCACAGATTTAGTGTATCTTTGGCAAGTCATTTTAAGATATCTACGTTTCAGTTTACCAGTTAGCTAATGCTAAGTATACCCATTTTACAATCTAATGGACTTGTTACGTGAGGCATATAAATCAGTGTCTGCAAACTGTTTAGAGATTCTCAGGGGGAAATTCCTCTGTAAATAGAAGGTGATATTAACAAAATGACAAATCAAACCATCAGGATTTCCTTCAATAGAGATTATTTGAGGTCTTTATATATTTTTTTGACTTCTTTCTATGGAATTTAGAAGACCTCTTAAAAAGGGAACAGAGTAAAAGACAACTTCTTTCCGCTCTACTCTGCTCTGGTTAGGCCTCAGCTGGAGTATTGTGTCCAGTTCTGGGCGCCGCATTTTAAAAAAGATGTGGAGAAATTGGAAAGGGTCCAAAGAAGAGCAACAAGAATGATTAAAGGTCTTGAGAACATGACCTATGAAGGAAGGCTGAAAGAACTGGGTTTGTTTAGTTTGGAGAAGAGAAGACTGAGAGGGGACATGATAGCAGTTTTCAGGTATCTAAAAGGGTGTCATGAGGAGGAGGGAGAGAACTTGTTCACCTTAGCCTCTAAGGATAGAACCAGAAACAATGGGTTTAAACTGCAGCAAGGGAGGTCTAGGTTGGACATTAGGAAAAAGTTCCTAACTGTCAGGGTGGTTAAACACTGGAACAAATTGCCTAGGGAGGTTGTGGAATCTCCGTCTCTGGAGATATTTAAGAGTAGGTTAGATAAATGTCTATCAGGGATGGTCTAGACAGTATTTGGTCCTGCCATGCGGGCAGGGGACTGGACTCAATGACCTCTCGAGGTCCCTTCCAGTCCTATAATCTATGATTCTATGATTCTATGAACTTCGGAGCATTTCTTTTCCCTGTAGTCTGGAAAAACCTATACTGGGAAATGTACTTTCCAAAAGATCAGCTCCAATTATCATGTAAATATTTATTTGCTTCAGTGGTAAGTCATGATGATTTGGAGGGATCACTCTGGTTAGTTATAGTTTACTGTACCACAGTAACTAGAAAAATATTATTCAGTTTGTTTCACAGTTAAGCGACACAAAAATCACCTACATAGAATCTGACTGTTTTCAAATGGTAAACTTTAAACTCAGGGGTTTGATGAGGACTCTTTCAAGGCAAACTGAAGGCACACTTATTCAAAAAGAGTCAATAGAATAACAGTAGCATACATGGAAGGACTCCACATCTAAATGGCTGTTTGCTTGCATGATTTATACTGAAGGAAACTTACTTCATATAGCTGTCATGGTACATGTTGGTCAATCACTATATCCAGGCACTCCCAGTTGTGCTTCCTGAGAAAGGAAAAAGAATTCTGCTAGTTTTATACACTATACATCACTTGCTTATTTAGCCTAAAGCTTCATTCCTTACCATCTGGGAGGCTGCATATGTCTAAGGTCATGTAGGGGAACTCTGTTCCTTATTAATGAAAACTGTCTTAAAGTAAGCCCCAAATGAGTAAATAAATGATTCAGGCAAGGCTATAAAATCTTGAAATGGGTATTCATCCTTTTCTCACAGGAAAATCTCTTATAAATAAGCTTTTCCTCATGGCATTTTAGACATCAAAGCATAAACACCCCAATTAAGTCCACACTCTGCTGTATAGGTAAATAGCTGTATCTTCAAATGACGTACATCACCAAGCAATTCAGCACTCTCCAGATTTAATTCTGACTGGCAAGAACAGGTGGATGCCATGCAGCTTAAACTTGGAAAGATGACCCCAAATGACTATTAACTTACATCTGATGGTTGTAAGATAAGGTAAGGGTTAATTAAGGATCTTCCAGAGGGGACATAAGATGTTCAGGTGAAAGGTAAAGGGAAGAATGTGCTGACACAGAAACAGGTCAGATGCTTTTTCTAAGGCTAAAAAATTATGTTAAGCTCAGTATATAGTGAAGAGCACTCCACTACTCTTAACATGAGAATGTGTGTCTTCATCTCTAATAAATGATGATGGCTGATGCGCTAGAGTAAATCTGCATATTGCTTCATCCATTCAGAGCTGGGATAGTGTTAGATAGTCACAGTATATGAGTGATGAGCTTCGAGATGGCTTACCCAGTGTCAAACTTGAAATGAAGTGTCTTTCAAACGGCAGAAATTCTATATAAGATGGATAGGACAAACAACAATTTAAAATTAGGGCTGTCAAACGATTAAAAAAAATTAATTGTGCTATTAATCGCACTGTTAAACATAATAGAATACCATTTTATTTAAATATTTTTGGGTGTTTCTACATTTTTAAATATATTGATTACAATTACAACACAGAATAAAAAGGGTATGGTACTCACTTTATATTTTTGATGACAAATATTTGCACTGTAAAAAAGAAACAAAAGAAATAGTATTTTTCAGCTCACCTAATACAGCTACTGAAGTGTAATCTCTTTATCATGAAAGTTGAACTTACAAATGTAGAATTACAAAAATAAACTGCATTCAAAAATAAAACAATGTAAAACTTTAGAGCCTGTAAATGTAAACAAACTTGTTTGTCTTAGCGATTGGCTGAACAAGAAATAGGACTGAGTGGACTTGTAGGCTCTGAAGTTTTACGTTGTTTTGTTTTTGAGTGCAGTTATGTAACAAAGAAATACATTCATAAATTGCACTTTCATGATAAAGATTTGCACTACAGTACTTGTATGAGGTGATTTGCAAAATACTGTTTCTTTTGTTCTTTACAGTGCAAATATTTGTAATAAAAATAATGTAAGGTGAGTACACTTTGTAATTGAAACCAATATATTTGAAAATGTAGAAAAACATCCAAAAAATTTAATTAATTTTTCAGTTGGTATTCTATTGTTTAGCAGTGCGATTAATCGTGATTAATTTTTTTTAAATGATTGGTTTTTTTTGTTAATCATGTGAGTTAACTGTGATTAATTGACAGCCCTATTTAAGACCTTTATTTCCCTCACGTGTATTATTTCCTGTCTTGACCCTCCATGTGTCAGTTGTCATCCATAGATTTTTCCTTGTACCAGACTCTTACAAGATCAAAGAATGGAACTTTCTTCCCTGAACTACCTTTCATAACTGCCATTCAGAGGAAATGGTGCATTTATCTCCAAGCTCACAGCTCTGAGTTGTCGGCACACAACTTAAACTGGGCCTGATCAAGCAAGGTGTGGAGCTCCACTCCCATTCACAACACCTACTTGGCAGTGCTCAGCACCTTGAAAAACCAGGCCCTTAGGAACCAATGTGAAGGCTTTAGCCTAAATGCTGGGGTAGAACCAGTACAACGGAGAGAGGATTTGTCCCACAATTTATCTAATCTTACTGTCTGTCGAGAGGCTATAGGCGAGATTCTCCTCTTGGCTACATAGGTGTCATTCCAGTCCGTGGGATTGAATCAATACATCTGAGAGGTGAACTCTGAAACCTAGTACTAGTATTTCAAATCCTTTTCAAAGCTGCATCAATATTCACTGTGGAAAGATCCAGGATAATCTACTTGCATTTTCTGGTAAACTCATCCCCATATTTATAATTTGGTCTCAAACTAAAGAAGAAACTAGCACTCTGATCCACCAGATGATAAAGGAAAGAAGTAAACATTAGATTTACACACTTGCAACGGAGGGACTAGCATTTGCTGTAGGTTCTGTGCTATGTAACTGATACTCCGTAGTTAGAGCCCTTCAGTTTTTATTTTATTTAATTTTTCCTGGGAATTTCAGTGTTTGTTATCACAACAACAAAACCAGGTGAAAATCAGTGCAAAAACTATTAATAATTTTTCTGGGCAAATATTGGGGTTTATTTTGGTGGACGGAAAAACAGGGGGAATATATTCAATAGATTGATTAATAGAATTCAAAGCATTAATGTAGTTTGCTGTAGAACTAAAACAAAACTCAAAACACAATGCACCTCTGAGTTTAAGAAAGCATTATATCTCTAATCACCAAATAAAACTTTACAACTGAATAAACAGTTTACTGTTGTAGACTGTGATAAATGGGGTGGAGGGTAGCTCCCTTTTATGGACACCCAGCCAGCCAGTTAGCTATAAAATCCCTGTTAGTAGCTGTTCTCTACTTGCTTTACCTGTAAAGGGTTAAGAAGTCCACAGGTAAAAGGAAGGGCACCTGACCAAAAGAGCCAATGGGAGGGCTAGAACTTTTTAAAATTTGGGGAAAAAGCTTTCCCTTTATCTGTCTGTCTTCTCTGGAGAGAGGAGACACATAGCAGCAATGCTATAAAAAGCCTTAAGGCAGGTATGGAAAATCATCAGATCATACCTAGACCTACTTACTGGAAACCCCAGATATGTAAGTAGATCAGGAAGTGTCTAGAAAGACACAATTAGGTTTATCTCTGTTTATTTCTTATTGGCTGGTGGATTCCTTTGTGCTAACCCCAAATGCTTTTGTTTTGCTTGTAACCTTTATGTGGACTTCAAGAAGGTTATTCTTGATGTTTAATTTTTGTAAGTGGGTTTTTTAAATCTAGCAAAAGCCTAAGTTCCAAATGTATTTTCTTTCTTTTTTTGTTGTTTTTAATAAAATTTACCTTTTTTAAGAACAGGATTGGATTTTTGTATCCCTAAGAGGTTTGTGCCTATGATATTTAATTAGCTTCCCATTTTAGCCTGTCAAATCTTTAAACCATTATCTGCTAACAGCTTGAAATGTGTACGTGGTGGGCCTGAGATTCATCAGTACGTTCAGATGCGCACACACTTCAGAGCTTGTGTCCATGCCTGTTTGTTTGTGTGTTTGTTTGTGTGTATCTTCTAGACTAATACATAGCCTTACTTCAACAGGCAGCTTTGCATATACACACAGACTAATGTATTATTGTAATACATAGGCTCACACCATGTATTTTCCTAATAGTTATTTTTTATATATTAATCATACAAAAGAAGGGTGAAAATCAGAAAAAAACTGAATAATACTTTTTGTAAAAATTGATTTAAACTAAAAAAAAAAAAGGGGGGCTTATCCATAGTGGATTCCTTTCGTATTTCGTATTCGTGTTTTAACTCTCCCACTGACTTTGTGGTCTTTAATAAGTCATTTACTGCCCTTTCTGCGTTGGTCTTTCAATCTGGAAAAATATTATAGTAGCCCCATCTGTATAGTACTTTGAGTAACTTTGATGAAGACCACTGTTCAATCCTGAGAGAAAAAGATTGAGGGGGAACCTGACAAGTCTTCAGATAAGTTAAGGGCTGTTTTAAAAAGGATGGTGATCAATTGTTCTCCATGTCCATTGAAGGTAGGTCAAGAAATAATGGCCTTAATCTGCAGCAAGGGAGATTTAGGTTAAATATTAGGAAACACTTTCTAACTATAAGGATAGATAAGCACTGGCATAGTCATCCAAAGAAGCTTGTCAGGGATTCCATATTGGCGGTTTTTAGGAATAGGTTAGACAAGCATCTCTTAGGGTTGGTCTATGTATACTTGGCCCTGCCTCCACACAAGGGGCTGGGTTAGATGATTTCTTGAAGTCCCTTCCAGCCCTACATTTCTATGCTAGAAGTCTCCTGAGTATTCCTGTAGCTGTGCAGGATAACAATTTACATGCTGGTTCAACCTGAAAGAACAGATATTTTGATGGTACGGTCTGTTGTCAATGATAATACTTACAAGAAAAGTGATATCGGATTTCAAATCCTTTACCAAGGTATTATCCCTATTTTGCAGATGGAGAAACTGAAGCACAGAGAAATTAATGACTTGTTCAACATCAAACACTGAGTCTGTGGCAGAGCCACACAAACACACACAATCTACTCCTCCCACCCTCTATTCACTTTGTCATTTTAGACTACAAGATCTCGGAGGCAGAAATTGTTTTGCATGTGTTTTCACAGTGCCCATTACAGTGGGGCCCTGATCCTGATTGGTGGGGGGAGAGGGGATATTGGGTGCTATTGTAATAGAAATACTTAACTTCCCCAAAGTTTATTTGTGCTCAGAACCAGTGTTATTGCTTTGGTAGTTCTGTAATAATAGGTCTTAGTTGTGAAGTTCAGATCTAAATCTAGATCCAGATTCAGAGGATTCCAAATTGTATGCTGGTTTGGGCCCGTCTCTATTTCCAGCCCAATTCACACACCCAAGAAGCTTGGAAAGGCTCTGGATAAACATCTGAACTTCTGGGTGTTTGTCGGCATCAAATTGGCACTAAATTGAACATTTTTGTTGCCAGGGTTTACAGCTAATTTGTTGATAGCAGTGATAATGCAAGTGTGTGAACGGTTACCCGACCCAGTTAAAAGAACCTTAAGGAAATAGAATGCTGCTTGTGCAAGGGGATTTTGGTGACTCAGTACTAGTCATTCATTAACAGAAACTCAGTGGCGTGAGCATTGGAGTAATTCCATAGTCAACTACAAAGTCAAACAACTTTATTCACGTATGCTTTTATTGTAAACTAGACTGTGAAACTTTATTTTTTTGGGTCCATTTGCATTGCTGGTAAATTTTCAATTTATCTGTTGGCTTGTGACAGCCGGTGAGGAAAACTCTTCACTTACCCCAGTCAAATCATTTTTGAACATCAGTAGTGTTAAAGCTTGAACAGTAACTGAGCTGTGAAAGGAGAGGGCTGTGAAAACAAGCTGTGTTTTCCATCAGGATTTTGAGCAGAATGAAAACCATGAACAGAATTAATTTTCAGAACTTTGAACTTCACCTTTTCAGATAGAAGCATGCCCCCTTCTGTCAATGTTCTTTAGTTTATTCTTGAAATGCTCTGGATCTGGAATGCAAGATGGCAAAGGCCATGAGGAATGGGAATAGAGAGAGAGTCTTCATTAGTTCAAACTCAGCCAATTTGGTAGCGACATAGGCAAGGGACAATATTATGAGTCTGAGGAACAACTCTGCCATTGTAAATCTAGAACAGGGGTTGCCAAACTTACTGACCCTCTGAGCCACATATGACAATACGTGGGATGCACCTGCCAGGGCCCTGCTCCTGCTGAAGCCCTGAGCCCTGGAGGCACACTCAGTGGGGCTGAAGCCCCAAGACCCTCCTCCCTGCTGGGCAGAAGCCCCTACCCCACCACTCTGCTGCAAGGCAGAGGTCCCAAGCTCCCCAGTCTGATAGGTGGCAAATGGGGAGGGCAATTTTCCCCTCACTGTATTTTGTCTAACAAATTTATTTGGGCATAAGCTTTTGTGGGAGTGGGCTGTAGCCCACGAAAGCTTATGCTCAAATTTTAGTCTCTAAGGTGCTACAAGTACTCCTGTTCTTTTTGTGGATACAGACTAACACAGCTGCTACTCTGAAACCTGTATTTTGTCTGTTTGCATGCATCTCAGTTCTGTACACTGGCACTGTAAACACTGTGATACATTTTAATGGAAGTAAGAGATACTGCCATAGTACCAGGTGAACTGTGCTTTATACCCCTTCTTGTCCCTCTCAAATACACAAGCCTGGCTTCCTTCATCTTTCTCAAGGTGGAACCTACAGTCCAACTGCTCTGGGGCTGGATCTCTGTGTGGCATTCCCCCCCACCCCATCTCCCAACCCTGTTAACATGACAGGTCCAGCTGTGCTTGACATCTGAAAGTCCTTTTCCTCTGGGGCCTGTTACTGGAGCCTAATTAAAATGACTCAAACATCATCTTCAGCACAAAGCATTATTTATGTATGCAGGGTCTGAGTGAGCTCTTCCTTGACATCTTTTTTCCTTTTTGTAAGGGCATCAGAACTGTACTTAGCCTGCCATGACTGAGTGAGTCACCCTAAATTGAGCCTCACTGTCTAAGCAGGGGACAAGAATGCCAAATCCTAGGGGAGGGGAATGACAGGTGTTCCTACCTGGTGGGGTGAGCGCTGCCTAAGGAGTCCTAGGTACCATTTGACTTGGCCCTCCCCTCTCCACTGTTTAAAGACAAAGCTGATTAGACTCAGTTGAGAGTCCTTGTTTTGTTCAGTGATCACTAGAGCTGAAATCACTGATAACCAGGTGCTGAGCCTTGGACCTGCTGTGGGACAGGCTGTGCAGTCTTTCACTGCAACACTGCACTAGCAGTGAGGTTCCTATCCACCTGCTGAAATCACTGACTGCTGATGTAAGTGGTGGAGCCAGGGCCGGCTCCAGCTTTTTTGCCACCCCACGTGGCAAAGCCAAAAAAAAATAAAGCCGCGATCGGCGGCACTTCGGCGGCAGCTCTACTGTGCCGCTTCATTCTTCAGTGGCGGGCCCTTCCCTTTGAGAGGGACTGAGGGACTTGCCGCCAAAGACCCGAACGTGCCGCCCCTTTCCATTGGCCGCCCCAAGCACCTGCTTCCTTTGCTGGTGCCTGGAGCCGGGCCTGGCTGGAGCCTCAGAACATGATGTCATAGCAGAAAGACAATGGTAGTGGAGGGCAAGGACAGTGCCCGGCAGCAGCAGAGGGGCGGTAGCAATGGCCAGTGGCGGCTGCAGCAGCTGAGGAATTGCTGGACTCTTCTGCCCCTGTAGAGCGGGAGATAAACTCACCTCTGAACACTGGGTCTTTGCTGACCAAGGACAGCAACTGTGAGTGGGATGCAGCGGAGGGAGAGGGGAGTCATGTGTTAAAGGAACTTTTAGTTGTCTGACTTTCACACCACGAGGTGAGAAACTGACACAGAGGATGCTGCCCAATGTACTCTGAGGTGGGTGTTTACTCCTGGCCATATGCTTTCGAATAATGGTTTTTGTGTTTTCCCAAATTAATGCTGAGTTCCTTTTCCCTTTTAAAGTTTTCTTTGCTATGCACAGACTCAGTGCTTGCAAGAGGGAAAATATTGCCTCTTATAGGTGCACAGAAGTGGTGGTCAATATTCCCAAGGGCAGAGCTAGGAGTGCAGTGGCTTCAGCTGCTCCTGAGCATGCTCAGACACCTCAGGCATGGTCAGTGGCTTCAGGGGACCGGCAGTGCATTGAGGTGGACTGGGCTGGAAGGTGAGGGCTTCAGGGGATTGGTGGTGACCAATTGCATCCCACTGTAGCTACTTGAAATGTTGGGAGGTATGTTATGTCTAGATTCGACCTCCAGGAGCTATGGCTCAAACTCAAGATGCTTTCAATACTTCTAGCTAGCGAAACTAAATCGGACAAAATTTGCCTGAACAGCTCCAAACAGCCAAACACAAAGGGAAGACCTGATCCTGCAGTCTTTGCTCAGGCAAAAATATTCACTAAAATCAAGTGCACTTCAGGCTCAGGTGCTTCCACAATACTGGTGTAATTACTCCTTTCTATTGAATAAATTAGTTACTGTAACAGAATCACATATTTTAGGAGTGTGTTTTACCTACCATTTTCCTTTCTTTTGATACATATATGGTGCTACTCTAATATATATTTTGAATTAAGGACTAGATAGCGCTTGTGGCAAAGTCTCAGAGTAAGGGCAGCAGGTAACTCCACCACCTCAAGAGCTGACCTGGGAGCAGAATGCAGCCTATGAACTGGTGAGGTATATTTAACACACCCAGACCCTGCCCATGTGAGGTAGGCATAAGGAGAGGCCACTGGGAACCCCTTAGAAAGTATAAGGAATGGGCCAAAAAAGTAAATAGGAAAGCCATTTGCTTGATTACTCACTAAGGATTCCTCTTAACAATACAAAACAGAACTGGCTTGAGCCCCTCCCCCCGTAATCTGGCAATGGTATGAACCCTGTGAAATGAGCGTACAGCTGCGAGCATCATTGAATGTGGGAAATATTCTACTTCAACCAGGACAAGTATGTGGGGTTAAAGCGAGACAGTCTCACAAAACCAAGGACTAGTAGGGAGAGATGCTTCAATGCTGATGAGTTGTTCAAAGGTTTAGGGTTGGCTTCCCTGACTGGGACTGCTCCCAGAATGAGGTAGTAGTTTCATATTATTTAGAGAGTGAAGGCGTCAGAATCTGGCCCTTTGAGAATGTGAAAAGAGAAATGAAAAATGCTTATAGTCCAACTGAGCCAGAACGCTCAGGTGTCTGATCCCCTAGAACAATGAATGCCCTTTCTCTGCATATAATATGCAACAATTAGGCCTCCAGCTGTTTGAAATGCCATTTTAAAAGTTTCAAGTTGTGTATGACCTAGCCAAAGCACGGAGGGCCCAATCCTAGAAGATGTTGCGTACCCACAGCTCCCACTGAAGTCAGTTAAGGGCACTCAGTACCTGTGCAAGGTGTTTAGTAGTTCATGACAACCGGGTCTGAAAGCATGAATATCTCAGCCCCTGTGCCACAGTTTTGGAACAATAAAATAAGAAGCTCTTTTGGGGGCATGAATCCACTTCTATATGTTTGTACAGCATCCTGCACAATGGGGCTTCTTTTTGATGAGTAAGTGCTACTGTGCTCTCTCTCTCTCTCTCTGAAGTTGCTCCCCACCCCCCACTGCCATTTTGGGCCAGCTGAGGTGGGACAGCTGCAGCCAGGCAGTCTGAGGCTGTTCGGGCACAGTAGTCTTGCTCCCCTCCACTAATTAGCTTTTTGAATGATGGCTGCAGTTGCAGTCCCTTGCCTCTAGTGGCCACTATGTCCCCTCCCTGGGAGGCAGAAGGCTGCAGCCTGTTACAGGCACAGCTCAGGCCTGTCCCATGATGGCTATGAGGTTATGTCTACACTACGGGATTACTCCGATTTTACAGAATTCGATTTTTGGCAACAGATTATATAGAGTCGAGTGCATGCGGCCACACTAAGCACATTAATTCGGTGGTGTGCGTCCATAGTACCGAGGCTAGCGTTGACTTCCGGAGTGTTGCACTGTGGGTGGCTATCCCATAGTTCCCGCAGTCTTCCCCGCCCATTGGAATTCTGGGTTGAGATCCCAATGCCTGATGGGGCAAAAAACATTGTCGCGGGTGGTTGTGGGCACATGTTGTCAGGCCCCCCTTTCCCTCCCTCCATGAAAGCAATGTCAGACAACCATTTTGTGCCTTTTTTCCTGGGTTACCCGTGCAGACGCCATACCACGGCAAGCATGGAGCCCGCTCAGCTCAATGCAGCAGTCATGAACATTGTAAACACCTCGTGCAGTTTATGCTGAACCAGAACCTGCAAAACCAGGCGAGGAGGAGGCAGTGACGGCAGCGCGGTGATGATAGTGATGAGGACATGGACACAGAATTCTCTCAAACCGTGGGCCCTGGCGCTTTGGAGATCATGGTGTTAATGGGGCAGGTTCATGCCATGGAATGCCGATTCTGGGCCCGGGAAACAAGCACAGACTAGTGGGACCACATAGTGTTGCAGGTGTGGGACGATTCCCAGTGGCTGTGAAACTTTCGCATGCGTAAGGGCACTTTCATGGAACTTTGACTTGCTTTCCCCTGCTCTGAAGCACCAGAATACCAAGATGAGAAGCGAGTGGTGCTAGCCCTGTGGAAGCTTGCAACGCCAGACAGCTATTGGTCAGTTGGGAATCAATTTGGAGGGGGCAAATCTACTGTGGGGGCTGCTGTGATGCAAGTAGCCAAAGCAATCACTGAGCTGCTGCTACCAAAGGTAGTGACTCTGGGAAATGTGCAGGTCATAGTAGATGGCTTTGCTGCAATGGAACTCCTTAACTGTGGTGGGGTGATAGATGGAACCCATATCCCTATCTTGGCACTGGAGCACCAGGGCAGCCAGTAACTAAACCGCAAGGGGTACTTTTCAATGATGCTGCAAGCACTGGTGGATCACAAGGGACGTTTCACCAACATCAACATGGGATGGCCGGGAAGGGTTCATGACGCTCGCGTCTTCAGGAACACTAGTCTGTTTAAATGGCTGCAGCAAGGGATTTACTTCCCAGTTCAGAAAATAACTGTTGGGGATGTTGAAATGCCTATAGTTATCCTTGGGGACCCAGCCTACCCCTTAATGCCATGGCTCATGAAGCCATACACAGGCAGCCTGGACAGTAGTCAGGAACTGTTCAACTATAGGCTGAGCAAGTGCAGAATGGTGGTAGAATGTGCATTTGGATGTTTAAAGGGTCGCTGGCGCACTTTACTGACTTGCTCAGACCTCAGCCAAACCAATATTCCCATTGTTATTGCTGCTTGCTGTGTGCTCCACAATCTCTGTGAGAGTAAGGGGGAGACGTTTATGACGGGGTGGGAGGTTAGGGAAATCGCCTGGCTGCTGATTATGTGCAGCCAGACACCAGGGTGATTAGAAGAGCACACCAGGAAGCGCTGCGCATCAGAGAAGCTTTGAAAACCAGTTTCATGACTGGCCAAGCTATGGTGTGACAGTTCTGTTTGTTTCTCCTTGATGAAAACCCACCCCCTTGATTGACTCATTCCCTGTAAGCAAACCACCCTCCCCCCTTTGATCACAGCTTGGTTTCAAAGGAAATAAAGTCACTATCATTTAAAAATCATGTATTCTTTATTAATTGATTTTAAAAATAGGGAGAGAGCTGACAAGGTAGCCCGGGTGGGGTGTGGGAGGAGGGAAGGAAAAGGCCACTTTGGTTGTTGTTGTTTTTTTTTTTTTGTGGTGGGACCACATGGTAGCATGAAGCAGAACTTTCAGAAGGGAGTAGGGGCTGAGAAAAGTAGAGGGCGCAATGAATAATGCTGAGGTCTGGGGCCTCCATTCATATGTTTTTCCTTCTGGTAGGTGCCTGGAGATTCATATGAATTTTGGAATATCTGCTGTATAAAGCACTGAAACAGTTTCACACTCCATGGGCCTAATCCTGGCCTCCCATGTGATAGGCTCATTGACTTTTCACTCCCTCAGTATTTCCTAGAGCTTCTACAAGGAAACATGCATTGTGATAGCATGAGGACCATAATTGCATCAGAACATGGATCAATATTGAGTGAGCTTACACCAAGACTCTTTTAATCTTAAAGCTTGCTGATTAATTTCTAGTAGGTTTTCTTCTGTGAATCCGGAGGAAAAAATCCAGCTGCGAAAGAGAATTTAACTCAGGGCTATGAAAATGTGAGTGAACAAAGTGTCAGGCCTGCAGATAATTAAAATAAAAACCTGTCCTGGAAGATTAAACTCATCCTGCAGCAGATGAAGTGAAGCAAATATACCTGAGATACCTGGAGAATAACTTCAAATATGTATCTGGGAAATACTATTTTTGAATGAATACTGGATGCTTGAAAAAAGTAATGGTTACAGGGGTTTTGTTAATGAGCATGTTCAGTATTACTGTGCCACTAGCTAGCTTTTTCATTGAGTGCTAAAGTTTGAGATAGGAACCAAGTTCTTCAGAATGTCACACTTTAGTCCTAGGTTTCAACTAATTTAATTTTGAAACAGTCAGTGTTGATCTAGCTGAATCTATATGGTACCTTTAAAACCTTAGAAAAGAGATGCAAAATTCAAGATTAGAGGATTTTAAACCTTCTAATGTCGGATAAGGCATAACCATTTAAAGCTCATTCTACTAGTTGAGGTCCCAGTTCAGCAAAGCAGTTATGTAAACGTTTAAGTCCATCTGTAGTCAGGAAAGCAGTGAGGCACCTGGTTATCTTTAAGAACGTGTCTAAAGCTGAGAGTTTTGCTGTAGAGGGATGGACTACTGAATTGGTGCCCTAATTTCTCCAAATGAATACGATACTGATAATGCTGAAAATAGAAAATCATTTTTTCCTCTTGGAAAATGATAGCAATCAGGAAAATATAAAACATACAGAATAAATTGGAGAAAACACTTATTTTGACACAGGCTGGAAGAATCTTTGTAAATTACTTCTAACTTTGTTTATGCTGCACCTAGAAAACTTGGCCAAGTCCTCTAGTGAAATTCATTAAAGATTTAAAATAGGCAGTTAGTTAAACATGAAAAGATAGTCCCAATCCTGCATTCCCTGTGCACCCAAACTCCCTCTGAAATAATTGACTCGTGCCTGAATTCCTTACACACCATTGGTCAGCATCGAATATCACATGGTATGTTTTAATTGAACTGTGAGAGTCAGAGGTTCCAAACATAGGAATAGAGACAGACTTATCCCTAGACTAAATTTGACATAAAATAAAGCAGGGAGAATTCTAGACATCTGCCTGGTAAGCAAGTTCACTTCCCTAATTTTTTACTTTATCAGATTTGTGAAAGGAGGGGATTGAAGGGGTTGAATGTCCAACTACCTCTGAAGCCAATAAATTCCATGAGTTTAGTGGGCTCTTGGCACCTGGCAGGGTCAGGTCACGAGAGTGTAATGAAAGCCAGCACAGACTTTATGGGGAGGGAAAAGAATTAAGGCATCAAAATGTATTACTACAGTAAGAGTGGATCATTACAGAGCAGCCTAGGAGAAGCCTGAGGGAGCTGATGTGAGTGATTATTGATTCCAGGGAAAGGATATCTCAAGGGCAGGGGTTGTCATGTGGGAGCTGCAGTGAGGTAACAATGCACCCCCTCTCACCCCCCCCCCCACCCCGGCAAATGAATCATAGCTGTAGAGAGTACGGTATGCTTAACTAGACACTTGCAACTTGATATTATTGGCCACTGTATTATTCCCTCTGGTCCCTAAGTCAGCCAGAGTCATCGCTTTCCTTACCAGAATAAATAGTGGTGTTATACTGATGACCTTGGCAGCCCCCTACCTTCCTCTCTCAATTTTCCACCACACTATATTCAGTACTGCCCCTCCAGAGTTCAAAAATCAGGAGTGGCCCCAGAATCATGAGACTGAAAAATGTATCTTGATATTTTTTTTAAATCTGTCTTTTGACTTCACTCTACTCTGCTTCCAACGTGTTTGTGATAATTTAGGATTGAAAAGCCAACTTTGAATGTACACAAATGCATACCTCTCCCTGAGTGCTCATATGAAGACTACCCTTACCCTTTCCTCACTCCTAAGATAGGGGAACTGCCACCCCTTGTCTATTACTGTCTTGATTCTCTCCCTTCTTAGTTCATTTCCTTTGATTAAAGAAGAGTTATATAGTAAATAGTCTGAGAACCTCTGCCCTAATTAATACGTCGTGATTCACACTCTCACATTGAACTGATACTACATTTTAGGGTTGGTAAATTACAGATATATCCATTAAAGGACTTTACACTAACTCCTGCTTTTTGAATTTAGCTGAACAAGGTGCAGAGGAATATATCAGGACAGGGGGTCACAGACAAAAATGAGTATTGTACATCGTAAGCAACAGCAAAAAGAAATGTTTATCATTACCTACGAGTAAATTTCATATGTTTATGTAGCACTGCAATAAAAGAGATGGCCTCTTCACAAATAAGTATGAAATAGCTAATCTATGTCAGCTAATGGGCAGCTAACCAATAACCAGCATCCTTGGGGAGTACAGTTATATAATCTCCACTCATTAAATATGTTTTTTTAAAATTAAGCATTGAAAATATTTGTAATACTCCAAAAACAACCCTCTAGTGACTGTATTTTTTTTGTGCATAGAAACATAAAACTCATAAGTGACAATGTCACAGTTAAAATATGGGGTTGGCTTAACCTTTTGCAAGAAGCACCACTTCCCTGATTCCCTCTACCCTTCTCTGTCTGAGACTGGGTCGCACTTCCTCTGCCTCCTGGCTGCTCCTCACCCCTGCTCCACTCTCCTCCGCTGCAACCCCTAAATCTGCCTCCTGCTCCCCCCTCATCCTTCCCATTCACCTTTCCCAGTATCTCTGCTGCTCCTCACAGTCCCTGTGACCTGTCCAGCCCCCTGAGCCATAGAGTGGCAGCCATTTTGCCTGTGGACATGTTTTCAAACTCAATTGAAAACAGCGGGAGGTGGCTGCCAACTTTATTAATGGCTGCCTCCCTTTCACATGCAGATAGCCACCGTTCCCTCACCAGTCCTCTTGCTGGCTTTAGCCCTGTGGACAGTAATAAGAGATGGTGGACATTTTGAATAAGGGAAAAGTTGTGATTTGGCAGCCTTTTGTCATGTTTTCACCTCTCTCCAGAGTTGTGATTAAAATCATGAGAGTTGGCAATACTGGATGTTCATCTACCCGTGAACACACATGCTCACACAGACACTCACAGATACATACACCCATACTCAATTCGGTTTATTTTAAACCAGTTCAGTGGTATGTCATTTGAATAAGAAACCGTACAAATATTGCCACAGTGTGGAGAAACCCAGCACAGTCAGGTCTCTGGCAGAGGTAGTTACAGTCTGAGGCACAGATCACCTATGTAAACTTTCACTTTGTTACATTTGAAAACATTCTTAAGGAATCCAGTTATTACATTAGCAAGAATAAGTCATATGAGAGTAAACCCTACTTTCTATCAGTGGAGTGTGTTTATACTGGACTCTTCCACTGGTGTACCTATAATCAGGTTAGGCTGTTTTTGAAGGATGTTAATTCCATTCTTGTACTCTCTCAGAAAAAGAAGATGGTCCAGTGGTCAGAGCATTTGCCTAGGACTTAGAAGATCTTGTTTCTAGTCCTTGCTCCACCACAAACTTTCCCCTGTGACGGGCAAGTCATTTAGTCTTTCCATATGTCAGTAAAATGGGAATAGCACTTACAAAGGTATGGTGATGATAAATAACTAAGATTGTAAGGTAACAGGGGATCGGACCTAAGAGAAACATAGCATATGAAATTATGAGATATAAAAGACAGTTACATCAAAGTAATGGATACATCAGAAAACTGTCCATATATATATATACACACATATACATAGTTACACAAAATAACTGCTGAAACTGCAAGAAAAATATCAGAAGCCCCTGGGTAATTATATAAAAGAATCAAAATATAAAAATAACTGGATTTAAATTATTAACCTTATTGATAACTTTAGATTAAGTGACTTGTCCAAGGTCCCATAATGAGTCACTGGCCTCTTGATGTATGTGCGTTTGTAGAGGAACTCTCGGAACTCTGCACCTGCACTGAGAGGAAAACATCCAGTCTAAACTAAGTCAATTTTAAGAGTCTGATCTCTACAGGAACATTACTTCCATGATTTCTCCCCATCCACCTGTGTTCATTTAACTTTGTGTTAGCTAGTTCAGCTTAGCTCAGTGAAAATTTTGGTTGCTAGTTGTAACTTAATCAAGTTTAGTGCATCTTCTCAGTGTAAACTCTTGGCAAGAACTGCAGATGAGTCTGATGTAGAACCATGGGATTTTGATGAAATAAATAGGTCTGAGAGTGCTGCAGATGAGCTTTCACCCATTTTCAAGAGCAGCAGGTCAGATCGAGCTGGTCTATGGATGGAGAATGGGGGAATATGTGTGAGAGAGAGCTCAATGAGAAAGGCACGAATAATTTGCTATATAAAAATCTGAAATGAATGCATCTGGCCCAGAGATCTTGCTAATCAATTGCTGCAGCTGGACCTGAGAAGCTCTGCTTGCCTTTTTTGTGTCCAGATTTTTAGGAGAGAATTGTTGGTAACATCTCTGAGGGAGATTTTGGAAAAGAGAACCATATTCATAGTTTTTGGGAGGATTGCTCATGAATTGTTTGATTTCCTAGAAGGGGATTAAAAATCACTGATTGCCCTTGGTTTTTCAGAGAGACAAGGGGATGAGATAATATCTTTTATTGGCCCAACTTCTGTTGGTGAAAGAGACAGGTTTTCAAGCTACACAGATATCTTCCTCAGATATCACCTTACCCACCTTTTCTTTTTAATATCCACACCCTCCTAACGGAAGTTATCATCCACACAGGAGCTTTCTGAACCTATTGGAAAGGGATATTATTCAGCATACAGGCTTGTTCCTGGAGCCATCTAACACCTCTGAGCTGATGGAGGATCTGGAGAGTCAATCTTGTAGGAGTCATGCCCTCTGTGCTAGTGTATCTTCTCCAGGAAGAGTAGAGATGTCACCTTGGGTTTCCTGGGACACTTGTTGGGGCAGAAACAAAGCAACCCAGGATAGGGCAGTGGCAAGCTGCACCTGCACAAAATAGCAGGAAGTTTTGTTGCCTCATTTCTGTACATAGTCACTGTTCGTAACAGAGTTTCTCTCCACACCCGTCTGCTCATCAGTAAGATGCTACAGCCACTACATTAGCCAGTATTGCTTTTTCAAAAGGTTGACTTCTCAAAGAAACACGAGTGCCATCTCTGCCATGAAGACTTCTTCAGTGCCATGGAGCTCATTTGAGGTGAGCTGACCAGTACGCCTTTTCTCTGTGGTCAGGTTGTGAGACTCTTAGCACTGATATTTTTTCCTTAGATAGTTGGGTGACTGTTTTGTGGTGTCTCCTCCAGAGAAATCCACTGACCTTACTTACATATATGTAGAAGCTATTTTTACATAAAATAAGACAAGTAACATGAGATTTCATGACATACTGTGAAAGCTCATTATTGTAGTAATTCAAATAATAGAGCCTAGGAGTTCCAGTCATGGATGAGGACCCCTGTGTGCTAGGCGCTGTACAAATACAGAACAAGACTGTCCCTGCCCCAAAGAGCTTATAGTCCAAGGATGATGGATAGATTGACAGGGCAGTACAAGATAAAAATGAAACCATACTGGTCAGCATGATGGACAGTGGTCTCAGCACGTTATCTGTGTTTCTTACAGTTGTGCTGCACACCATCTTCCATTTTTACAAATAAACTTCCTTTTAATGACTCCCTCTGTAGCTGTTCTTGAAGAATAGGGAGATTTGAATGACCTTTCTTGGGGGATCCAACTAAATCTTACATAGTTATGCATCCCACTTGAATCAGAATAAAAGGTGCTGTCATTTCATTGGAGGTGTTAATGCAGTGCCCTACTTCATATAATTTACTTGCATTAAATATAGAAACAAAGGGAATACAACAAACACAATGTGAAATGACAGAAATAGCAAACAGGGCAAAATGCATCAGATTAATTTAGGCCCCTGTGCTTACCTCCACTGTGTGGCACAGAGGGGAGTAAAAGCATATT
This sequence comes from Chrysemys picta bellii, assembly GCF_011386835.1. Lineage (NCBI taxonomy): Eukaryota > Metazoa > Chordata > Testudines > Emydidae > Chrysemys > Chrysemys picta. Next base: position 235,276,201 of record NC_088792.1, read on the forward strand.
AATCATGCGGCTATCATGCTTGGGAGAGCACACTGGTGAGAGGTGGCTAACAGACATGCTCCTGTCCTTACAGTCCCTTTGCTTGAGCTATGCACGTTTGGAGTATGTATAACTACATGTGGAGTCGTAGCTGGCAAGAAATGGTAGTGCAGATAGGAAGCAGCCTCCTGATAAAACATGCTTCCATCAGACCACAGCACAAATAACATGACTAATTGTCCCCAAGCTAATGACAACTGAGTCAGCATCATCATACATGGAACTGGTGTCACTGCATGCTTTTGGGTGATATCAGAGCTGTTTTAGCAGCTCTAGGTACCTATATGGTGCTGTTGCCACTAATCTCATTGACTGGAGCTGGGACAGGTGGGGCCTAGAATAATACCAACTTGATTAGGTGCCTCAGTTCCCTATCCTGCACTGTGCTTTTGTGGGTTCCTGGCCATTATGCTATGCACTTCCCCTGTTGTCATACAATTAGCTGTCCATGGTCCCTTTGAATTCACAGCAAAATGCACTTTTGAATCTTTTGAGAATATTCTGTACACTGATTTTAAAACATTTTCCTTTGGAGTGTATACAAATATATATGCTCTTGGGGTTGACAGAGGTGTTGCAGTCATGGGATAATCAGATGCATCTCCTGTGGCTCAGAAGAGGTTACATCATTTTCCCTTCTCTGTATAAGATTTGGCCCATTACATGGTAAAGAAACAAATCCCATATTGTGTGTGTGCGCGCATCTGTCCCTCATTGTGAGTCTTAAAAGTCAGTATCACACATTTTGGGTACGTCTACATTTGAATTTTTATTGGCGCCTTAGCACTTATTAACTAACATAACAGTAAATTCTAGTGTAGAGGTGAAACACACATTTGTTCCTAGCCACGGTTAACCCTACTTTATATTTACCAACATTTGTTCCTAATCATGTTTATCCGTTTTACACAGGAACTGACAGTTATATTAGTTAATGTGTTAGCTGACACCTATTAAACCATGACTAAACATTAGTGTGGACATACCCTTTGTGAGCCTGGATGAAGGGATTTATATTCATGGAAAATAATAGATTACCTACTTAAAGTACAAACACAATCCAGGGTTAGAACTCCCACTATATTAAAATATGCTATGGAGCTAGCCTCAAAAAATGTCCCTTGGATACAGAAAACATTCTAAATTGTCAGTTCTGGCTTAATTTTATTTATGTATTTATTTGAAGCTTTTTTAAAAAGAGTACTGAAAGAGAAGATGCATATATATTTTCTGGTAAAATTTCTTAGAAAGAAGAGATTTAAAAAAATCACAATCAAAGTATGTAGCTGGTACGCTTTGTCACTGTAGTTATATATAAACAGGCTATTCTTGTTCTATTTGTAATTACAGTTTTATTCCTCATCAGTAAAAAGCTATTTTAAAAAAAAAAAAGGGGGGGGAAACTAAAACCAAAATTTGTCTAGATTGGATTAATATTTAACAATTTTCTCTTTTCACAATGACCCTTTAATTCCTGTATTTCGGAATTAAATAATTATGTCCAGGATTTGAGGGTTGCAGCTACATTGGGAAAGCTCTAGAAGATGCATAAAGTCAAGTTTACCAAAAAACCTACTGAATGTGATTCTGGCCATCGTTCATTTATCATTTCATTTGCTGGCAGCAAATAGAGATGAGAGGGGAAACAGTTATCTCTTAGCCCAGCAATTGTTCTCAAGTAAAGGACCCTGCAAGCTGCATATTCATAGGAAGTTTGTTGTGACTAATGCAAACTGATAGTCCTTGCAATGTGATGTCGAAAGCCCAGAGGCACTTAGAGTCCTGTTGTTTCAAGTGAGCATGTGGAAGGCAACATGGATCATGAAGGTCTGTTAATATTCCCCCACTGGATAGGAAATGTGTACTGGCATTAATGTGTGTGGAAAAATTCTGACACTGCTCATATATTTAAAACACATAATTCAAGGCTGAAAACAATAACTCTTTTTTTTTCTTCTGCTTTTGTTGAATGTGTGTGTTTTTTTAAGTAATTAACTAAATCCTCAGTAAAGCCAAAGAACTGCACCAGAATTACTGTAAAAGACATGCAGTAAATTCATTGATCCTAGCACTTAAAAAGGAGGCTAAAATAAAAAGTAAACACCTACATTTTGTGGCTGTACTATATCTTTTTAATTGTGGCACATATCAAGCAATTGGAAATGAAGATACTATTGACCTATCTATTCCATTCTCCATATGTGAGCTCCATCTCTACCTTTGCTTTGTCTCTGATTTCCATTATAACATTATATTCTTGTCTTCCCTGATGATGTGCTTCACAAGAAGCCAATAATGTGTCAAACAACCCAATAGTAAATGTATTTCCTCCTTATGAATTAATGACCTTTTCATTAGATTCTGCCCTCAGTTTTAATGCCTTTGTTCTGATTTGTTTTGAGCATTGTCCTGAGATCCATGTCAAAGAATAGAGGAATGAGTCTGTAGAACAAACAGTCCTCAAGTGATTACACAGTCTTTGGGGTGTGTGGGAAGAGCTTCTTGCACTATCACTATTCAGAACATAGAACTGACAGTGGGGAGGGGGTTGCAGGAAATGATCTTGGTTATGCTGAAGAATAAAAAATGATAATATAGCCAAGTTTTATATATCCACAGAAGTGATCAGACTTTCAGTTTAGATTGTAAACAGCAATAGTAAAACTTTACTATGAATGATGAGGTTGTTGCTGCAAAGCAGCCAGGAAATCTCCAATGTTCCTGGAGGGCCAGTGTGACCTCAGAAGTCCTCTGACGGTGAAATATTTTGACAGCAATGTGAGGCTCAGTTTTTATTAGCCTAAAAATATTCTTATTGGAAAAAGTGTGTATAAGATTGGGGCGATGATGGCAAAAAGGAAAGGGCTTATGCCCAAGTGGCGGCTCCTAATGGGGCTTAGAAAAAATATTTATTAACGGGGACAGTCAATAAAAACTTTTTATAAAGAGGCTTTCAGTGGGATGGGGAAACTGTATGTACCTGTGAGATCTCACGTTTAACTGCTAATAGTTTAGACTAGAGCTATGTTGCTGTAATAGAAGTGGCAATAAATATACAAAGATGATACTAGCAAGGAGAGGTTACACAAAAAGATCGTAATAGAAGACCCTCTTAATAACCAAGAGCTCAGCGCCATAGATAATGAGTCCTTGTGGAAGAAGGAAAATTCCTTGGTTCAAATGGCTTTTCTTTTTGTATTGAAGATCAACTGTACAAGGAAAGGAAGGCAACATCCAGGATCACTTGGCCTTGCACCAAAGACAAAAATATGTTGTATGGAGGCAGAGGTGTGGTTTGTAGATGGCAGGGTCTAAACAGCGATTGGGAGCAGTATATGGATAGCAGTGCCAGAGAAGTATATTTGAATCTGGAACTTGAACTCTAAGTTGCAAGTTGCTGGTGCCCTGGAAGGGGAATTAATTGTGGGTCGCTGTGCTGTTGCTACAGCTATCTTTGTTCAAGTCTATAAGCAACTGTGAATCAAACAGGCTAGGAATTCAGGCCAAAATTTTATAACATGGTGCCCAATTAGGTTCCTAAATCTATATTAAGCATCTCAATATATTTGTTTGGATAGAAATAAAAATAGGATGTCCATACCAAAAATTCTAGTTTCGAGAAATTAATTAGACTTACAATCAAAATGACTACCGAGCAGCAGGAGAGTCATATACAAACAATGGATTAATTCAGCCAGCCACAGCAGTAGCAAAACAGACCCTTTTATACCTTCAGGAACATACTTCCAACCTTCCTCAAAAACCCCTCACAAAGCTATGTAAATTGATTTTTCAGAAGAGCTCAGCACCCACAAATTTTGTTGAAATCAATGGGACATAAAGGTACTCCAAAACCGTTGAAAATTAAGCTATTATATAAAAATCAGTGAGAATGTATAGGTTTATATAGCTTATTTTCTCTTGTGTCCTTTGTCCAGCATATCTTTTAGTCGGATGATGTGAGGAATCCTGAATCATACAGGTATTGAGCTCTGCGTCAGGGGATGGGTTGATGCTTGAGTCATGTTCCAATCTTTTCATAATTGCAAGGTTTTCAAAACCACAATAAGGAGTGGTTTGGGGATAAGTTGATAAACTGGAGACTAAAAGCACATGAAACAGACTAATCTAAATTATGTATGATTTTTGTAATTTTTTTTAAATGTAGTTCTGGCTGCTAACGTTTCTTAGGTGATCTTGAAGACACGCTCAGGGTTTGGAATATTTATATCTTGGAGTGGAGAAGTGACCCCTGACCTTATTTTAAAGTTATACTGGAATGTAATTTAGTAAGTGAGTGGTCATGTCATTAGGATGTGATACTTTTGTAATTGAGTGAATTACAAAATGTGATTTTTTTTTTAAGAGTTTTATTTTGGTGAAAGGGAGTAATGCCTTATTCTGTGTTTATCACATGGGAATGACTGGAGCAGCCATAGCACAAAGGAGTCTCTCAACTCTGGCAAGTGATTATGGGTAGAAACTAGAGATGGTCGGGAAATGGATGTTTTTTCTTTGTTGTTGACATTTTCTATGGAAAACTTAGAATTTTTGGCAACTCTCCCCCCCGCCCCCCGAAAATAAAACGTAACTTATGCCTAAACATTAACCTTAATTTGGAAAGGCTGCCAAGGTGCCTCATGGGAGCTCTAGCTTGGGTTCCTCGTGCCTCATTCTCTGCTATGGGCTGTGCTCCCTGGCTAGACCACATCTCTCATGATGGGTCACAGCCGCCTCTCTTGTTGAGCCCCCATGCTGCATCATAGAAGTCCTTTTCTGTGGTTCCTGGAAGGTGGAATCTGATTGGGGAATCTGGCCCAGAGAGGAGAATGGGGGCATAAGGCACCCAAATTAGAACTCTCCCATGAGCCACCACAGTGGCATTTCCAAATAAAAAAAAATTTTTTTGGCTGAAATTTTTTGGTTTCTGGATGCAAATCAAGAATTCTTTTGTTTTCAAGTGTTTGGCTTTTCACTGAAAAGTCAGTTTTCTGTGGCAAGTGGACACTTTTCTTGAAAAACATTAGTTTTAATTTTCTGTCAATATACAGTTTAGACAGAATTTTCCACCAGCCCTATTAAAAACCTCTCCTACAAAGAGGGCTCGGTTAGCAGCCAGTGGAAATTTTTCAGAACTGTTTACTGGGAGCTTGAGGGGGGAAGAGCCAGAGGCCTAGATCTAGTATCAAGTAGAGTCCTGATCTGGCTTGAGTGGGTAATGGAATTTTCTATATTTTTGTAATTCTTTTTTTTTTTTTTAACTTTTAACCTTTTATATATGAAGCAGTTTTTAAATTCAATCTCTCACACGTATAATACGGTTGTAATTTCCAACATCTTGCCTGCCCAGCAGATTACAGACACAGGCAGACTGTCGCAGTAGACACATCACATTTCCTTTTAATCAGGATTCCAGCAGCTGTATCTTAATAAATATAGATAGAGAGAAACAATTAATACATAGACCACCTCAGCTTTATATCCTTGAAGAAAGAAGTACAAAGAAAAAAATACTGTGTGTAGGGATAGAGATGCATATACAAATATCAGTAAATTTAAGTCATGATTGCATATTACTGTTCACCAACATTAAAGTTGGATTCGAACTTTTGAACTGATGGTATTAAAATGTGTCTGAAGTTAAGCAAAATGAGTTAACCCTCACTAATGTGGCTATGATGGCTATTGTAGAGGGTACTATGTTACCTTTCTACCTCTGTGACTAGTAGCCGTTTTTCTACAATCATTTTCTTTTTATAAAATCTCTTCGGCATTTAGTTAACATATAGTACTAGCCATACTAAATCCAGGTCCCATTTTGGATCATTCTGATTTACAAAGTTTCTCCATCATCATTTAGTTTGAATTATAAGCATTATGGTAAAATAGTGTCAATTATACAGATGCTAAGAAAAAATATGTAAAGCAGTATGAGCTACCATCTAACATCCTATAAATGTCACCATGACAGAATGATGTTCACTTAATGAGCCATAGACATCTGTTTCTAAACTGTTACCATCATTTTATGCAGTGACTCTGATTCTCATATTTCTATCCCATTTTTTAGTGTTTTTGTGCTGTATGCATTTTGGGGGGATTGAGGAAAGTTAGGATAAAGCTGACTTTGGAGGGCAAAATTTGAATCTGAATCAATTTGTAGATCATCATCTCCTATTCCTAACTTGTATTACGCATGGTTTAAGGACTGGGAGCCAGGAACACTTCAATTCAAGTATCAGCTCTGACACTGACTTCAATTGGAGCCTTGAGGAAGTTGCTTAACCTCTCTCTTCCTCAGTATTCGTGTCTGTAAAATGGGGATCTTAACATCTACCTCATTGAGTATTGTTTAAGGCAAGATCATAATTCATTCTTTGCACTGTTTACTTCTGCTGCTTCAGTGCAGAAGGGAGAGTAGGCTTCATATACTGCTAAACATCTCCCATAGGCTGGGGGGATGGAAAGGGCAGAGCCTTTGCTCCTCTCTCCCTCCATGTGCTAGGCAGCATAACTGTACTGGCACACTGAGTGATGTGAACTGTACCAGGTACAGACTAGTGCAGTTTATTCCCTTCTTCGAGCAGCAGGAAAACTGGGAGGGAAATCGTGACTCCAAGAATCAGTCTACCTTTGGGGCAGAAGAACAATAAGCGACTTTTTACTCTAGGCTTGTGGCAAAGCCACGATTGAGTACTTGGAAATGAAAAAAGCTATATAACACTACTTGCTGTGAATTTTCCTTGTCTGCCATCTCTTGTATTATGCAGTGTAGTTGTAACTGTGTCAGTCCCAGGATATTAGAGGCACAAGGGGGTGAGGTAATATCTTTTATTGGACCAACTTCTGTTGGTGATAAAGACACGTTTGAGCTTACACAGAGCTCTTCTTCAGGTCTGGGAAATGTACTCCGAGCCCAGCTAAATGAAAAGTGGAACAGATTAGCATAAGTAGTTAGCTAAACAATCTGTTCCACTTTGCATTTAGCTGTGACACTTGGGATTTCCCAGACTTGAGGAAGAGGTCTGTGTGGCTCAAAAGCTTGTCTCTTTCACCAACAGAAGTTGGTCCAATAAAATATATCATCTCACTCACCTTGTCTCTCTTGTATTATCATTTCCATGCTCCAGACCACACCAGCACTTTGGAAATAGATTGGCCCAAGTAACACACAGCATTGGGTAGTGAGATGCTGAGTACCCAAAACTCCCTCTTTGCTGAGTGGCAGTAAATTTTGGACAAGGCTCTGCTGGCCAGCTTGTCAGCTGCTCGACTTCACTGGAGCTCTTCTGATTTACACCAGTTAAAGACTGGATCCTCAGCTGATGTAAATCAACATCACTCCATTGACTTTAATGGAGCTATATTGGTTTAAATCAGCTGAAGATTTTACCTCCAGTCCTCTGTTTAATCCTGCTTCACATATTATAAATAAAATGGGCTCATTACATGATCATAACATTCATTATCTTCTTTGTCATAAAATTCTGGGTGCTCAGCACCTTATAGGATTGGGCCTTTTTACCTTACAGAGTGGAATACTGCCTTTTGAAATAAAGACTCTGGAGACTGAATGTACCATTCATGCAACGAGGCTGGTGATCATGGTGTCATATTCATGCAAATTAAGGAGTACCAAATATGGGTGACTAAGTTGATTTGAACCCTTATTGGTCACAGAGGCTCATCTGTCCGAAAGCTAGAACAACTGCTTGTTTGGGAGCTCAGAATTAGCTCTGGTTGACTTGTGCGTGGGGATGGATGGAATGTGATGGACTTGCTCATATAACAGGGCTCTCTACCAGCTCAAGGAGCAGAATAGCAGCCTTGGTCCTGTCATGTCAGGCTGCATTCTCCTCTTGCTTGTGATGCTTGCTGTGCAGGGCAGGTTAGCAATCACACTGTCGTTATGTATGTGTAAGACATAATCTTGCAAAATGATAACTCCTGAGTTGGAGAGTTCTCCGTGGACAACAGTTTTATCACTCAAGGATGAGTGAAATGCTCATTATCATGGATAAAGTTTTGAAAGCACTGAGTTTAGTTCTTTGGTTAAATCAAGCCTGCTTTTCTTGAATGTACAGATTTAGACCTTCAGGAAACTCTTTTCTCCTAAACTTGAAGCATAAAGGGCAGTGGCCTCCTTTTTTCAGATACAGACATGTTTGTTAGAATCCTCATTTATATTCAGTTCCTCAATTTCCAATCCTGTGAGTCAGATGATGGAATCAAATTCCCCTGGAATAAGCAAACTGGAAAGCACATCCTTTCCTTCTACAACACTCTATCTCCAGGCAATAGAAATATGCTGAGGTAGCTGATAGTGAAACAAACATAAGGGTAAGCCCCACTGTGAGAGGGGAGGAAGTCAAGCATATCACAGCTCAACTAGGAGGCCAAGAGACAACTTAATTGAACAACTTATGTTACATGAATGACAAAACTATCAATTATTTTTTTTAAAAAAAATACATGGTATTTCTTGTAGCAGCAACAGCACATAGCAATTAGGGGTTGGGTTTTGTTGCCTTCACAGCTCAGGAAAGGACACTAATTTATGCTGTGTCAACTGGAATTAATTGTATTTCTCATAGCATAGATTTAGAATTGTTCTTTGCATCTTACATTTCACCTTATATTTCCCATATGCTACAAAGAGCAACTTAGAAAATTGGCTCGGTTTCAGATCAGCCGAACTACGCTCTTAATTTTAATCTCTTTTCTCTTCTCCCTCCCCTCCCCTCCACCCGCCCAGTAACCATTTTCATATATTTGTCATTTGATGATTTGTGTTGTGGCTTGTATGTAGGTTGCCAACAATGTAGATATAAGGTCTCCTATCAAGTGAACATGAAGCAGTGTAGGAAGCTACAAGAGAGATGTCTCTAGGAGTCTTGTTCCACGTTGAAACAAGAATCCAAGCCCATACACAGAAGAAGGAGCAGAGAGGGCACTGAGCTGGGGCTTAAGAGACTTGAAGAGATTCTTCCACTGACCTGCTGTGTGAACTTGGGCAAGTCACTTCACTTCTCTTCCCTGTGCCTTTGTTAGGAGGGGATTCTAACCTTTGTCTGTCTTGTCTAGTTAAACTGTAAGCCAGGGGTTGGTAGGGTGACCAGATGTCCCGATTTTATAGGGACAGTCCCGATTTTTGGGTCTTTTTCTTATATAGGCTCCTAGTACCCCCCACCCCCTGTCCCGATTTTTCACATTTGCTGTCTGGTCACCCTAGGGGTTGGCAACCTCTGGCATGCGACTCGTCAGGGTAAGCACCCTGGCAGGCCAGGCCAATTTGTTTACCTGCCGCGTCCGTAGGTTCGGCTGATCGCGGCTCCCACTCACCACTCCAGGCCAATGGGGGCTGCGGGAACCTGTGCGGGCCGAGGGATGTGCTGGTCGTTGCTTCCCGTCGCCCCCATTGGCCTGGAGCGGCAAACCATGGCCATTGGGAGCCACGATTGGCCAAACCTGCAGACGCAGCAGGTAAACAAACTGGCCTGGCCCGCCAAGGTGTTTACCCTCGTGAGTCGCATGCCAGAGGTTGCCGACCACTGCTGTAAGCTCTTTGGTGTAGGAAGACTGTCTCTCACAATGTGTTTGTACAGTGGCTAGCACAATGGGACCCATCTCTGTTGGTGCCTCTAGATGCTACTTGGGAATTCAGTTGTCAGCCAAATCGATTTTGTGGTTTTGGTTTTGTTTTGTTTCCCCTCCCTCCCCCCCCCCCCCCCGGAACAACATTTGTCTTTCTTTCCCAGAAGCTTCATCAGACTTTCCACTTATTCTCTTCTATAACTAGCCAAGACTAATGTCCTCTAGACTGTAGCATATCTTGGGTGTAAGGAATATCTACCAGCTGAGACAAAGTATGAGTTCCTACTAGTTCAGCTAAAGAGGCGGGGAATCCTTTTGGATTGTTTAAGTGTAGTCTTTTGGGCCATGTAGAGCCTGGCCTGAGGAAACATGCAGAATACATGAAATTAGGGCTGTATTTTCAAAGAATATATTTCATTCAATCCAACTCTCATTGTAAGTAATGGAAGGATTTCTGATTACTTTAATAGGAGCTAGATCAAGCCCCAAGTACATAGTGAACTGCAGTTTCAGACACAATGATAATTTTTATAAGCTCAGTTGAAATAGTGAGGGTAAAGAGCCATAAGGATGTTTTGCAGATATAGTTGGATGTGGAACATGAGATGTTTAAGGTGCTTAGATAATATGGTAGTGAGCATGGCATAAATACCTAAGGGTGAATATAAATCTACACCCCTTTCCTCAGTCACCTTCCTCCTAGTTGCACCCTAGTTTGAGCTACGTAAATGACCTCCAACAACTCCTTTCATTTGAACAACCAATGACTTCAAGTACCTAATAAAAAGCCACAGCATTCTTTATGCGGTTGTGAGCTCATGCTTGATATCTGTAAGGTGTTGAGAAATAGAGGAGAAGCTTTCAAGGCTGGAAGGTCTAATATTTAACCTCTAGTGCAGTGGTTCTCGGCCTCTTTCATAGTGTGATCCCATGTTACAAATGACAAATTTCAAAGTCCCTTTCTCGTCGCTCCATAAAGACAGGGAGGATTGTCATATCCCTGCTCCCACCCCCACCTGTTCAAAATTCCCAATGTCAGAATACATATGTAAGCTAATTTAACCAGAAGAATAGCACTATTGCTTTACAGGCCCGCCTCACTCTGACCTTCTGTTCTGCTTGCCTCTTCTGTTTTTGTGAGCAGGCAGAATATTCATATTGACAAAAATCTGCCCTTCTATAGTAAGATTCTGGTAAGTTTTGATACTTTACCAATGCACAAAAAAGAACAGAGCAGGTAGACAGATCCAAGGGGCCACATGACTTTCATATGTGCACTGGCTATAGCAAATAAGTCAATACCTAGATATGCTCTGGGTAGATAAGCAATGGGATATTGGTTTTTCATTACTTGGGCAGCAACATGACTAATAGTTTTTCCAGGATTAAACTTTAAAGATATGAATTATAGGGAAGTCCCAGTTTTGATTCGGTTATTCTAAGGCGTGTCCCTTTAAGTAGTGAGCAAAAAAGTAATTTATTAAAGGGAGCAAAGATATTATAAGAGTCTGGGTATGCAGAGATATCATGCCCTGGTATGCTGGCATGCTGTGTAATGCTATCTGTTCATGAACTGTGGGAGAGGGTGTGATGCAGCATCCCTATGTCAAGCCCCAGGAGTTTTCAAAAGTGAAGACTTGGACTGGGAATGTTTCAGGGGCAGAGCAGGTTGGAGCTTTATCCTCTATAAAACACTACTCAACTTTCTCACCTCCCACCTGAGATTTCCTCCAGAGAAAGCATCAGACCGAGTGTTTGAATCAGTCCCATTGCCAGAGTCAGACTCTACTGAGGAAGGCAGGCTCGTTCTCAGTATGTAGGTGTTACTCTTATTGGGCAGCATAACTCGAATTTTTATCTCCTGGGATGCTAATCAACTTTGTCAATTGTATTTTTGCGCATCATCAGAGATCTACAACCTATCCTGAAAGATGATCCTTTACTCTCACAGATCTTGGGAGACAGACCTGTCCTCGCTTACAGACAACCCCCGAACCTAAAGCAAATACTCACCAGCGACCACACATCACTGAACAAAACCACTAACCCAGGAACCTATCCTTGTAACAAACCCCGATGCCAACTCTGTCCACATATCTATTCCAGTGACATCATCATAGGACCTAATCACATCAGCCATACCATCAGGGGCTCGTTCACCTGCACATCTACCAATGTGATATATGCCATCATGTGCCAGCAATGCCCCTCTGCCATGTACATTGGCCAAACCGGACAGTCTCTACGCAAAAGAATTAATGGACACAAATCTGACATCAGGAATCAAAATACTCAAAAACCAGTGGGAGAACACTTTAACCTGTCTGGTCATTCAGTGACAGACCTGCGGGTGGCTATATTACAACAGAAAAACTTCAAAAACAGACTCCAACGAGAAACTGCTGAGCTAGAATTGATATGCAAACTAGACACAATCAACTCCGGTTTGAATAAAGACTGGGAATGGCTGAGCCATTACAAACATTGAATCTATCTCCCCTTGTAAGTATTCTCACACTTGTTATCTAACTGTCTGTACTGAGCTAGCTTGATTATCACTTCAAAAGTTTGTTTTCTCTTAATTAATTGGCCTCTCAGAGGTGGTAAGACAACTCCCACCTGTTTATGCTCTCTGTCTGTGTGTATATATATCTCCTCAATATATGTTCCATTCTATATGCATCCGAAGAAGTGGGCTGTAGTCCACGAAAGCTTATGCTCTAATAAATTTGTTAGTCTCTAAGGTGCCACAAGTCCTCCTGTTCTTCTTTTTGCGGATACAGACTAACACGGCTGCTACTCTGAAACTTTTCAATTGTATTTTGAGTATCCCAGGAGTTATTCAAATCACATGACTCAAGTGCAATTTTATTTTATTTGTCCTTAAGTGTTTCTAGTAACATAATTGTGATAAGTTTTTTTGGATCTGGAAGAAAGTTAGGAACAAAGATTGGTTAACTTTGGCCATTTCCAGATTGAAGTAAATCTGTATTTAATGTTTGGAAAAAGTGTGCTTGCTTTCTTTCCATTCTCAATAAATAAATAAATGAAAAATTGAGTATCTTTTCATAGAATCATAGAATATCAGGGTTGGAAGGGACCTCAGGAGGTCATCTAGTCCAACCCCCTGCTCAAAGCAGGACCAATTCCCAACTAAATCATCCCAGACAGGGCTTTGTCAAGCCTGAACTTAAAAACCTCTAAGGAAGGAGATTCCACCATCTCCCTAGGTAACCCATTCCAGTGCTTCACCACCCTCCTAGTGAAAAAGTTTTTCCTGATATCCAACCTAAACCTTCCCCACTGCAACTTGAGACCATTACTCCTTGTTCTGTCATCTAGTACCACTGAGAACAGTCTAGATCCATCTTCTTTGGAACCCCCTTTCAGGTAGTTGAAAGCAGCTCTCAAATCCCCCCTCATTCTTCTCTTCTGCAGACTAAACAATCCCAGTTCCCTCAGCCTCTCCTCATAAGTCATGTGCTCCAGACCCCTAATCATGTTTGTTGCCCTCCGCTGGACTCTTTCCAATTTTTCCACATCCTTCTTGTAGTGTGGGGCCCAAAACAGGACACGGTACTCCAGATGAGGCCTCACCAATGTCCAATAGAGGGGAATGATCACGTCCGTCGATCTGCTGGCAATGCCTCTACTTATACAGCCCAAAATGCCGTTAGCCTTCTTGGCAACAAGGGCACACTGTTGATTCATATCCTGCTTCTCGTCCACTAGGTCCTTTTCTGCAGAACTGCTTCCTAGCCATTCGGTCCCTAGTCTGTAGCATTGCCTGGGATTCTTCCGTCCCAAGTGCAGGACTCTGCACTTGTCCTTGTTGAACCTCATCAGGTTTCTTTTGGCCCAATCCTCTAACTTGTCTAGGTCCCTCTGTATCCTATCCCTAGCCTCCAGCGTATCTACCACTCCTCCCAGTTTTTTGTATGTTAAAAGAGAAACTAAACCTTGCTCTGAATTTTTGACAATCCTGAAACAATATTTGACTATTGGACCAAAACTTGAAGCCCTTTCTCAGACTTTACTTGGGAAACTTCTACTGAAGTCGATGAGAATTATGCTTCAGAACTAAAAACTCAGACCAGTGGGAGTTTTGTCTAAGTAAAGAACTGACTAAAAAGTGAGTAAGGGCTTCAGCATTTTGCCCACTGATAATCAAATTTAGCTCTGGGTTGCAATCCCAGTTGTCTATATGAAAGCTGCGCTGGCATGAAAGCAGAATTAGGCCTGAAATGTAACCATTTTTTTAAAAATTGCATTAAATGTGCTTTTTAATGGACTGCTCATGGTTTTCTCTCAGATGTACACACTAGTGGGCTGAGTCTAGATTTGGAAGATAGAATTGCCATTCCCAAGCATTCAAAAATCATGAGTCCTTCCCAAAAATCATGATTTACAAAAGAAAATTACCAACAGTTGAGTTCTTATTTGTTTCCTGTTCTTTTGAGCCTTGATATGTCATGTATTCAAGCATTTCTCTGCAACCACAAGGGCTAGAGACAATTTGATTCTTAACATAATCATGGGACTGCAGGAGCTGGGGCTTTAAGGAAAAAATGTGAAATATTGGGACAGTACTTGGTCCTGCTAGTGAAGGCAGGGGACTGGACTTGATGACCTTTCAAGGTCCCTTCCAGTTCTATGAGATAGGTATATCTCCATATATTATTGCAAGACTTGCAATAAGATCATGTCTTGGCATCCTCCCAGAGGGTCGGAATTGAGTTTGAATGACGTTCACCTCTCCACCTGCACAAAGCCCAAATAAACAGGCTGTGTGTAGGGCTAATGGGGGCTTTGGTGGCTGGAATTTGCCCCAAATCAAAAGACAGAGCAGTGCAGAGCAGGCTCTTAGATCTTCTGGCAGCTAGTTCAGTCCTTGGGCTGGACTAGTAGCTCTAATCCTTGCATATCCCCTATGTGGCCACAGGCTCCACATGTATATTCCTAATTAGAAGCAGAGACGTGTCACTCTTGTCTGTAAGAGCTGTACAGTAACTCCTCACTTAAAGTCGTCTCGGTTATCATTGTTCCGTTGTTATGTTGCTGATCAATTAGGGAACATGCTCGTTTAAAGTTGTGCAATGCTCCCTTCTAACGGTCGTTTGGCAGCCACCTACTTTGTCCACTGCTTGCAGGAAGAGCAGCCCGTTGCAGCTAGCTGGTGGGGGGCTTGTAACCGGAGTGGACCGGCAGCTCCCCCATTAGCTACCCGCTCCCCTAAGTTCCCTGTGCTGCAGCCGTCCAGCAGGCTATCGATCGGCAGTTCAGCTGTCCCTCCCCCCACTGCCATGTGCTGCTCCTGCCCTCTGCCGTGGAGCTGCTCCCAGAGACTCTTGCTTGCTGTGCAGGGGGGAAAGGGGGCTAATGTCAGGGTGTCCCCCTCCCGCCTGCACCTGCACCCCGCTTACCCCTTCTCCATATAGAGCAGGGAGGGGCAACAGATGGAGAGAGACATAGAGAGCTGGGGCAGCAGCTGCGGCCTCCACTTCCTGATCCACTTAAAAAGACAATGCACTTAAGAGTGGGTCAGCTTACTTAAAGGGGCAGTGTGCATCTCTCTCTTTCTCTCTCTCTCCCACACACAAGGTGTGTGTCTGTCTGCTATGCTGTCTCCCCTCCCTCGTGTTCATGCTGCCTTGTGTGAGAGGCTACATTAACAACAATGTGTTAACCCTTGAGGGCTCAGCCGAGTGCTAGTTCATCATTTAGCAGTAGCATCATTCATCACCTCAACCAAGCTTCACAATCATCTTAGGTGTGAACAGTGTTCAATTGTTTGTTTAAAACGTATACTGTGTGTATATCTATATAATATATTGTTTTTTGTCTGGTGAAAAAAATTTCCCTGGAACCTAACCCCACCCATTTACATTAATTCTTATGGGGAAATTGGATTCACTTAACATCGTTTCGCTTAAAGTTGCATTTTTCAGGAACATAACTACAACGTTAAGCGAGGAGTTACTGTACACACTTACTGTGATGTAAGCACATGCTCCCCAGCCTCCCACTTATGCGCAGAACAAGCCCAGTGGTCACATTGCATTGCAGCCATTCCAAGGCCCATATGCTGCTGTGTGAATTTCACAAATAATGAACAGGATTGGGATGGCTGCTATTAATACAAAGTTTAAAAATACTCTTAAGTGCTCAGATAAGAGGCAATAGGCAGAGTTCACTATGGTCCATTTATGCAAACCATAATCACTGTATTTTTTTTGCTCAGGTGTTACAGTGATAGGTGCCCTAAAGTCCCTAAATAGGACAACTACACTCTAAATTGGAAAGCTACAACTCATCTGGATAAAGGATATGCAGTGAGGATACGAACTGGGATAAAGTTCAGTTACTGTTGTCCCAATTATGCCTACTCTCCACCTGGGCAGTTTCTTGGGTTCCCAGGTCCCAATGTGCTAGAAGATGCACATTGTATTACTATCATGATGTGCCGACTCTTGGGATTAGCTTGAGTGCGCGCTTAGGTTCCTACTGAAATATACATCTATCTCATTGCTTTCTGGACGGCCGTCAACTGAGCATCACTGGTACTTGATCTCTTTCATATTGAGCAGACCTTCAGTCATGATTTGGAAACTAGAAAGAAGGAAGTAGGAGAAACACTTTGGATTTTAAAAGTAATTATAAAATTGAACTTCTGCTGCTTGAACTGTCCATCATAAATCTTAATCATCCTGCCAGTCATAAATCTTAATCACAGTTCTTTGATAAGGTCACGCTTATCAAAGAACTGTAAATATCTAAATATCTCTGTAGAAAATTGACATTGTGTATCTAGAAATCATCTTGACACCAGAAAGCTTTTTCCTAGTATAATTAAACTGAATTTGCTTCTGTGTCTGTCCTTGGGAGAACATTATATTTGGAGCATCTCTCTTGAATGATGCCTTCAAATAACACTACAGTCAGATTCTCAGCTGGTGTAAATCTGACTAGCTCCAAGGAAGTCAGTAGAGTCACACTGACTTATGCCAACTGAACATCTGGCGCTGTACCATGAAGAGGAGCTACATGTCTGATTAGTGCTATAATACGGTGGCGTTTTTATAAAGCAACCCACTCTGGTTTCCAATTTCATTATATGATGTAAATTTGTCCTAGTGACCACTGAGGGTCTGAAAAATGGGTTGCTTAATAGATGTGGTTTTCTAATAAAAGTGGATCAGAAATGTATTCCTGGGCTATTTTTGGGTGGTCTCTTAAAACAGGCTGTTTTAATAAGAGATGTCTTTGTACAGGTTTCATGTTAAATTTCTAGCTAAAGACATGCAGCTCAGAATGGAATAGAAAAATGAATGGGCCACATGAGCTGCCTTATTCTGGGGGTGTGTGTGTGTGCTGTAAGTTATTAGAGAGAGGTATATTAATGCCCTATTATTAAAACAAATAGTACTACAACAGAGAGATTTAGGAAAAAAAGATTCAGTGTAAATACCTGAGGCCAGTTAGCAATGCTAGTATTAGATCAGTTTCTCTGGTGCTATTCTGAGCACCAAAGCACCAGATTTGCACTACTGATGTTTTGATTTCACTTACTTTCTTTGTTTAACTATTTATGCACCTTGGCCCCCAGAACATCTGCGGCCATGTATTTTGATACAGGTCAATTATAAAGAAAGCTACAGGATTATGTGAATCCCATATCTGTCCGTTGGAAATATGAACAATTCATCTTGGGCAATCCAGTGTTGAAATTTCTCGTTTTCTGTCTATCCTTTCTTCATACCATTTATGTACGCCCACCTTTAGAATGAAACGCAACAACAGTTTGAAAGCTTTCAGCAGCCTACAGAACAGTTTATGCCAGGAAGTAAAGAATACCATATTGACATGAAACTACAGTGGGAATATAATTAATATTATCCACAGAGGAATTTGGCTAAAACAGTGGAATTAACACCCTTACTCTTGTGAACAGTGTCATAGGATCTTTATTGACCACAGTTGGTCAGATTCCAGTTAGAAGTGATCCTGGACTCAAGGCCTGGACCGTTATCTGTTTCCCCCCCCTTTGTCCTCTGTCCTATTTTTCATTTTGAATCAGATACAAATGTTTTAAATATTTTATTGAGCATTTGAATTTTATTTTGTAGGAGTACTTATTAAGGATTAATAACATTTAAAAAATACCTTCGTTCAGCTCTTCAGAGAGAAAGTTAACTTTTCAAAGGACAATCCCAACAGAGACTCTGAAGCTGCATATTATCAGTTCTTTCAAAGCTAGCTAATATGGCAAGAGTGTACTTGGTGTTACTCACAACATACAATGTGAATATTCTTTGAGAGATTTACAGTAAAAGTAGGCACAATGCAATCCATGGGGAAAAAATATCATCGGAAGCAATGTCCACTCAACCTATTAGAGGTCTCCTTAGTAAGGATGCGTCTAATCTTTGATTTCATGTTGGTTTGGTGTATGTATGAATATAGACCGTTTTTACAGTATGTAAATTAATTGAACACTGATTTCTTGGGAAGCATGAATTTAAAGTAATCACTTGGAAAGTGATCTGACACTTATGCAGATCACTACAGAATGCTATGGAATGACAGCACCACTTGGGTTTGACAGCATGATTTTGAAATTTGCAAATGGATGCTCAGTGCTCAGATGAGCACTCATAGCAGGGTGTTCTGGAAGGAACCTTCATTTTGAGTTTGTAGGAAGGATATGAGTAAAAAAAGAAAACTTGGATTGAAATTTTTTTTATTTATGATTCTGTTATGTTCATGGCATAAGCACAGATAAGTTAGATACTCTTGCTGAAGGTTGCATTGCAACACTGCTTTTATTTTTAGAATCCAAACTAATACATAGTAACTCAAAACAGAGAGAGACAAAGTAGGCTGCTCCATAAAGCACAGAGGCACAACCCATCCCACCTTGTTTTAGTCTGGTTCTTTCCAGGTTCTTCTGATCACATACTTTACTCCGGAGTCCTCTACGTGCAAGCAAAAACAGGCAATTCCCCCCCCCCCCCGATCCCCACACTGTTGAACTGATTGCTTGCAATTCCAATACAGTCCTCAGTACACCTATGGCAGAGTTCAAACTACAAAACCCACAGTTCTTCAAGGTTAATCCCATTTTGGGATGCGCTAGAAAGGGCATGATGGAACACATGCAAATCAGCAGGTGCTGCTGCTCTAGTGTTCCAAGAGAAATTAGAATGAAAAGCCACTCATGAAGAGCTGGTCATCTGTACACCTGGCATTTTTTCTGCTTTGATCTGTATATCCAATGTGTTCATCACAGGTAACTTCAAATCCCTTCTTATTGAATATCTGTAATGTATAGAGAGTCAGGTGTTTTTTGAGCAAAGACTGCAAGAACACTTTGTGACAGTGTAACCCATAAGGCTTTATGGGGTGTGTGTGTGCTTATAAATGTATGTATGACATAACTGGAATATGTTCTGTGCTGCCTGTGCCATGTAATATATCTCCGTAAAGGTTATGGTCTACTATATCTATTCATCCTATCTGTACACATATATCATTTTCTACTTGACGTTAAGAATATGGGCTGTATACTTGCTTGGTTTCTAAGTAAGCTTTGTGAGGCATTTGATCAGTTTCTTTAGGAAGGAATTTGCAAGGTTAAGTACCTGATCAGGAAGCACTTGGGGAACAATGCATCTTGGAATGCTCCAATCCACATAAGAAGTCTTCCTGGAGACATACAAGCAGGGCCGGCTCCAGGCACCAGCTTACCAAGCAGGTGCTTGGGGCGGCCACTTCGGAGAGGGGCGGCACATCCAGCTGTTCAGCGGCAATTCGGAGGATGGTCCCTCACTCCTGCTCGGAGCAAAGGACATCCCGCTGAATTGCCGCCGCAGATCGCGATCGTAGCTTGTTTGTTTGTTTGTTTCGCTGCTTGGGGCGGCCAAAACCCTGGAGCCGGCCCTGCATACAAGATACCATGTGGACAATGGCTTCGGCCTGTAAAGACTGAGTCATGCAGGGACATGTGACTTGCCCAGGTGACTCCAGAACTCCATCTTGGAGCTGGACTTTGCATAGGAGGGGGGTCTCCACCAACAAGAGAGAGTCTATTTAAACCTGTGGGAAACCCCTCCATTTTGTCTTCAGCTGGCTAAAGAAGGAGCCTCTCCACCTCCCCAGGATACTCGAAGGAAACTGGAACAAAGGACAGTAACTACAGGGGGTGTGAGTGATTGCTGAACCCAGGCTAAAAGGAGATTAGACTGTAAAAGGGAGCATTCTGGAACTGGTAAGGAATTTATCTGTATTTAGTTTGATTAGACATAGATTTGCGCATTTTATTTTATTTTGCTTGGTGACTTACTTTGTTCTGTCTGTTACTACTTGGAACCACTGAAATCCTACTTTCTGTATTTAATAAAATCACTTTTTATTCATTAACTCAGAGTATGTATTAATACCTGGGGGAGGAAACAACTGTGCATATCTCTCTATCAGTGTTATAGAGGGTGAACAATTTATGAGTTTGCCCTGCATAAGTTTTTTATGCAGGGTAAAACGGATTTATTTGGGTTTAGACCCCATTGGGAGTTGGGCATCTGAGTGCTAAAGACAAGCACACTTCTGTGAGCTGTTTTCGGGTAAACTTGCAGCTTTGGGGCAAGTGATTCAGACCCTGGGTCTGCGTTGGAGCAGACGGGAGTGTCTGGCTCAGCAAGACAGGGTGCTGGAGTCCTGAGCTGGCAGGGAAAACAGGAATAAAAGTAGTCTTGGCACACTGGATGGCAACTGCCAAGGGGGTTTCTGTGATCCAACCCGTCACACACTTCACTCCAAATTACATTAGGACCATATAACTAGCTCTGGTCAAGAAGAGATCACTGAAGACTACTATGAATGAATATTAGTATATATTTGAGGAAACTGTCACCATCAAAATGACGAGACTTCTTACATTTATTAATTATTTAAATACACTTTGCTTCCACCTGAAGAATCATTGTGAGCACATGGATTAAACACAAATTGTAATAGTTTTGCTCCTCTTCAAGACTTACGTTGCCCAATAGTTGTTAAATAGCTATTCTTTGTACACTAGAAAAAATAAGGATTAATCTGCTAAATATGACTCACTTCCATCAATTTTATCTCTTCCCTCATCTCCCCTACTAGCAACTCAGAGTGAGATGTATACTTATTTTCTGACAAGGGAAATCAGCTTTGCTTAATTTATATGTGAGGTTGTTTATGCATTTCTCAGCATAATTTAATGATATTTCAGATCCATATAACACGATGGACAGCGGACAATGGGACTTACTATGCAGCCATTTGGAATTATTATTGTTGGGTTAAGGACTTTTCAAAATATGCATTACCTGTTCAGGAAATGTTTAAAACATGACCTGTAATAGAAAATTTGGTCTTTGAACAATTATCCTTAAGCTATTTGTCTTTTTAGGGGCTTGTGAGTTTTTGGAGTTCTTAAAATCTATTTTGTAAATACCTAACATAGGACTTATCATAGTTAGTTGGGGACTTGTTAGGAGACTTTTGATTCCTTTATCCCAGGATTCTAGAAAGAATGGACCATGATAACAGCTGATGATCCAGTTTCTCATCTCAGTGACCCTGAAACAACTTCACTGAAGTCAGTGGTCTTACCTTGAAATGAGAATTTGGCCCATATGACAATATAGCCACCACCATTTTTGCATAGACAGTTTTCCTTATAAACTAGGATCTGAGGGCAGCTAATGGTCAGCAGATGTATTAATATGTTAATGTTGATTTTACATTGACAGTAATAGTGATTTTTAACTCGTATTGCAATTTTGACCTTTCCAGGCTTCCTGGGATTTTTATGCATACACTTGGTCATCAAATCAAAATTACTGTTGTACCTACCACAAGGACAAAAAGGCCTGAACAAGTCGCCAGCATCTTACTGTTCACTGATGCACTTTTTGGTTTCAGGAAGAACCATGGATTAATGACTGACAAAATCATGAAGAGTGGATCTAAAACTCTGAGCCAAACAATTATCCCAATTAGGGGTCTGATCTCAAGTGGTAGGTACTGACTACTTACAATGGCCATCGATTGTCGCTCAGTGCTTGCATTCTTTGTATTATGTTTCCATTTCCCCTCTTTAGGAGAGATCCTCATTGCCTACAGATTCTACTTAGAAGTGTGATTTATTCTATAAAAATGGCATTGTCCAGTTCTGCATTTCTTGTGTCTCTGGCTCCTGAATTTTATTTGTTTTAAAGTGTTTTGTTTAAAAAAAAAATAACCCAAATACCTGTGCTTATAACCTTGAGTCTTGCAATCTCATCCTGGGATCTGAAAGTCAAGTGGATTCCTAGATAACTTTCAATTATAGATAACATCTCTGTTTGAGCGTATGCAACAGAGTAGAATCTGTGTGTGTGTGTGTGTGTGTGTCTTTCTCTTTTTCTGCCACAGCTGTATTGGCTCTAACATGAGTAAAAATAGTAAAAACTCACTGTTGCTAAAGTAAGCAGAAATGACTGAATATACATAGTGAGTATCAGTTGAGTAAAAAGCTGCTATTTTTATAAAATCACTTCTCTAACCATAACTTATGTGATAATAAAATCTCTTCTGATTCCCTGCATTATTACTTCTAAAAGTCTTGAATAATCACTTCCATTAAATCCAAGCAAATATGACTTTTTTGCCTTCAGTTGTCAATTCAGGTAACTGTACAGAGACCTGTGAAGTTTCAGTTGTTCTGTTTATTCCACTGTTAATCATATCAGGATACTAAGCATCTCAAATTGTCCTAAAAATGAACAAATCAAACAACAAAATCAAATATTCTTTTAGCAATTAACAATTTCCTTGTGCAACAGTTCAGGCACATATAATACATATTTATGTTGAATTGCTATTGCAATAATAATAAGGTAGTATTAGCAAAAATATGCAAATGGCAAAATGTCACCAAGTAAACAACATTTATTGCAAATTTAACAGAGCTGTCCCTTTTACAAACTCCACATCTAGCCTGCTTGTTTCTTGGTTATGGCTAGGGCCACACCAAATTCATGGTCCATTTTGGTCAATTTCACGGTCATAGGCAGGGCCGGCGCAACCCATTAGGTGACCTAGGCAGTCGCCTAGGGCGCTGCGATTTGGGGGGCGGCGACCGTGGCAGTATTTCGGCGGTGGGACCTTCTGCCGCCTCTGTGGGGGGAGGCATTTCAGGGCGGGACCTTCCACCACCTAGGGCGGCGGAAAAGCTGGCGGTGCTCCTGGTCATAGGATTATAAAAATCATCATTTTCATTATTTCAGACATTTAAATCTGAAATGTCATGGTATTGTAACTGTAGGGGTCCTGACCCAAAAGGAGGTAGTGCAGCATTGCAAAATTATTGTAGGGGGTTTGTGGTATTGCCACCCTTACTTCTGTGCTGCTTCTGGGGGCAGTGCTGCCTTCAGAGCTGGGCAGCCGGAGAGTGGCAGCTGCTGGCCTAGAGCCCAGCTCTGAAGGCAGCGCCACCACCAGCAGAAGCACAAGTAAGGGTGGCATGGTATGGTATTGCCACCCTTAGTTCTGTGCTGATGCCTTCAGAACTGGGCCCTCGACCAGCAGCCACCACTCTCCAGCCACCCATTGCCACCCTTGTTTCTGCTGGTGGTGCTGCCTTCAGAGCTGGGCACCTGCCAGAGCTGCCGCTTTCCAGCCACCCAGCTCTGAAGGCAGCACAGAACTAAGGGGGCAATACCATGACCCCCCTACAATAACCTTGCAACCCCGCCACAACCCTCTTTTGGGTTGGAACCCCCAGTTTGAGAAATGCTAGTGTCCCTGACCCCTGTGAAATTGGTATATTATAGGGTAAAAGTACACAAAAGACCAGATTCCATGGTGGAGACCAGATTTCAAGTCTGTGACGCATTTTTCATGGCTGTGAATTTTTGGTAGGGCTCTAGGTATGGCCCAGGCTGGGAGTTGCAGTTCCTGGGTCTCTGCAGCACAGCATGCTGGTAAGGGTGGAGTAGCTATATAAGCAGTTCCCTGCAGAAATCAGTCAGTCACTTGAAACAGGATAAATAACTCCACAGATCTAGAGACAGTTAGTGGGCCTATGGACCTGGGGAAAGAGGCTTTTAGCATTTACTGGTAGTGTAACTTTTGTTGACTGTTAAGAGTTTCTGTTAGGAGCCCAGAGTGGGAGAAAGGCTTGGAATAAGATGATGGAGGTGGCCTGAGGTAAAAGGGCAATGAGGCTGTAAAGTCCAAAGCGGACATCTGTTCAATTTTTAGGGGCACAAAGTGGAATCTCCTCTCCATGCCCAAATGGGAGCTGAATGCAGACTCCTAGCAACTTGCCAAGGCAAGACTGGGGAAGACTTGGCCTTGACTTATGCTTGGCTACAATGGGTGGAGTTTGAGTTTAGCTGAAAGGCTAAATTAACAGCAGGATCATTTTAGTGCTTCTGAAATGAAATATGCTTCCCAGGAGCCTGGAAACCCTGTGAGTCCTGGCTCTGCAGCAGCCTGTCAGGAGGGCTGCTACAGAAGGAGATAAATAGGCATGCCAGTTGGCAGGGAACCTGGTTTCAGTTGAAAGTTCCCGCGGAACACTTGATTTTGATGAATCAATATTTTCCGATGGAAAAATGGTCTGTCAGAAAATTTTCAACCAGCTCTAATTAATATACTGACAAGAGAAACTGAGGCAACATGTTTATTACCACAGCTAACAGGTGAGACCCCTCTCAGTAAACAAGCATGAGATTTCTTTAATACCAAGGAATTCAGATATTTACTACTGTATTCATGCTGAAAGAAATAGTTTATGAAAGGGTTTGAAAACAGCAGAGCATGCTTGCCAAGCTTACAAACTCCGAACTGCCCCTCTCTCATTGTCTTATGGTTATATCTGTTTCCTTAATTTCTCTCCTTTGCAGATTACTAGACTTGTTCCCACAATCCTATTTGGAGAAAGCTTCCTGAGATGTGTTTTCTAGACTGAAGCCTTGCTTTCTTTCCCTGGCATAGTTTTGTAGCATTGCAGATTTCAGAACAGTTTTCTGACATCTTTGCTACTGGATCCTTTTCTTAGCCAGGAACTGCCAGTCTAGTTTTGCTTGACATTACAGGTACATTAGTTCTTAGCTTAAATTTAGTTATCTTTTCTAGTCATGTTAAGAAAATGTACCTTCTTGATGGTTGATCCCCAACAGATGAGCAATTCTTACTTCCCTTTAGTCCTTTACAAAAGAGAAAATATATTCTACATTGTGCCTTCAGAGGTGTGGAGAGTTAGTTTCCTGGCTGAAATA
Source organism: Chrysemys picta bellii (assembly GCF_011386835.1). Lineage (NCBI taxonomy): Eukaryota > Metazoa > Chordata > Testudines > Emydidae > Chrysemys > Chrysemys picta. Next base: position 235,301,133 of record NC_088792.1, read on the forward strand.
CACTCATAGACTTTAAGGTCAGAAGGGACCATTATGATCTTCTAGTCTGACCTCCTGTACAACGCAGGCCACAGAATCTCACCCACTCACTCCTGTAACAAACCCCTGACCTATGTCTCAGCTATCGAAGTCCTCAACTTGTGGTTTAAAGACTTCAAGGTGCAGAGAATCCTCCAGCAAGTGACCCGTGCCCCATGCTGCAGAGGAAGGTGAAAAACCCCCAGGGCCTCTGCCAATCTGCCCTGGAGGAAAATTCTTTCCTGACCCCAAATATGCGATCAGCTAAACCCTGAGCATGTGGGCAAGACTCGCCAGACAGACACCCAGGAAAGAATTCTCTGTAGTAACTCAGATCCCCCCCAGTTCATGTCCCATCACAGGCCATTGGGCATATTTACCGCTAATAGTCAAAGATCAATTAATTGCCAAAATTAGGGTATCCCATCATACCATCCTTTCCATAAACTTATCAAGCTTAGTCTTGAAGTCAGATATGTCTTCAACTATGCCAGGATCCTGAGTCTTGTTTGTTTTGCAGTAGTACCTAGAGGCCTCAGCTGAGATCAGGACCCCATTGTGTAGGTGCTGTTCAAACACAGAATGAATCAGACCCTGCTGTGACCCTAGACACCCCTGTATTTATACTCTACACACTAATGCTATGATTTTTTTTTTACAAAATATGCCTTGTGAAGAATCATTTGAAAACTAATAACATATCAGTTAATAATTTCATTGTAAAATATATACATAACAATGCTTGATATGTAATTATGGATACTCACTGATATTATGCTTTTAAAGTGAGTGACTAAAAGGTGTTTACACTAGGCATGTCAGGGGAGTTGATTAAATGGGTTTGTCCAGACAAAGGAAAGAGGTAGACACCTCAGACCACGTGTGGCCAAATTCAATGGGCTATTCACGTGTACCAGACATTTCAGCAGGAAGAGATAATTTGCATAGTAGCAACCACCAGCGGGGGAGGAGCCAGCATGGAGCCTTATCCTCTAGGTCTCATGGCTCCTTTACTCAGCCTAGATTCATAGATTCTAGGACTGGAAGGGACCTCGAGAGGTCATCGAGTCCAGTCCCTTGCCCGCATGGCAGGACCAAATACTGTCTAGACCATCCCTGATAGACATTTATCTAACGTACTCTTAAATATCTCCAGAGATGGAGATTCCACAACCTCCTTAGGCAATTTATTCCAGTTTTTAACCACCCTGACAGTTAGGAACTTTTTCCTAATGTCCAACCTAAACCTCCCTTGCTGCAGTTTAAGCCCATTGCTTCTTGTTCTATCCTTAGAGGCTAAGGTGAACAAGTTTTCTCCCTCCTCCTTATGACACCCTTTTAGGTACCTGAAAACTGCTATCATGTCCCCTCTCAGTCTTCTCTTTTCCAAACTAAACAAACCCAGTTCTTTCAGCCTTCCTTCATAGGTCATGTTCTCAAGACCTTTAATCATTCTTGTTGCTCTTCTCTGGACCCTCTCCAATTTCTCCACATCTTTCTTGAAATGCGGTGCCCAGAACTGGACACAATACTCCAGCTGAGGCCTAACCAGCGCAGAGTAGAGCGGAAGAATGACTTCTCATGTCTTGCTCACAACACACCTGTTAATACATCCCTGTTGCTTTTTTTTGCAACAGCATCACACTGTTGACTCATATTTAGCTTGTGGTCCACTATAACCCCTAGATCCCTTTCTGCTGTACTCCTTCCTAGACAGTCTCTTCCCATTCTGTATGTGTGAAACTGATTTTTTCTTCCTAAGTGGAGCACTTTGCATTTGTCTTTGTTAAACTTCATCCTGTTTACCTCAGACCATTTCTCCAATTTGTCCAGATCATTTTGAATTATGATCCTGTCCTCCAAAGCAGTTGCAATCCCTCCCAGTTTGGTGTCATCTGCAAACTTAATAAGCGTACTTTCTATGCCAATATCTAAGTCGTTGATGAAGATGTTGAACAGAGCCGGTCCCAAAACAGACCCCTGTGGAACCCCACTTGTTATGCCTTTCCAGCAGGATTGGGAACCATTAATAAAAACTCTCTGTGTACGGTTATCCAGCCAGTTATGCACCCACCTTATAGTAGCCCCATCTAAATTGTATTTGCCTAGTTTATCAATAAGAATATCATGCGAGACCGTATCAAATGCCTTACTAAAGTTTAGGTATACCACATCCACAGCTTCTCCCTTATCCACAAGACTCGTTATCCTATCAAAGAAAGCTATCAGATTGGTTTGACATGATTTGTTCTTTACAAATCCATGCTGGCTGTTCCCTGTCACCTTACCACCTTCCAAGTGTTTGCAGATGATTTCCTTAATTACTTGCTCCATTATCTTCCCTGGCAGAGAAGTTAAACTAACTGGTCTGTAGTTTCCTGGGTTGTTTTTATTTCCCTTTTTATAGATGGGCACTATATTTGCCCTTTTCCAGTCTTCTGGAATCTCTTCCGTCTCCCATGATTTTCCAAAGATAATAGCTAGAGGCTCAGATACCTCCTCTATTAGCTCCTTGAGTATTCTAGGATGCATTTCATCAGGCCCTGGTGACTTGCAGGCATCTAACTTTTCTAAGTGATTTTTAACTTGTTCTTTTTTTATTTTATCTGCTAAACCTACCCCCTTCCCATTAGCATTCACTATGTTAGGCATTCCTTCAGACTTCTCGGTGAAGACCGAAACAAAGAAGTCATTAAGCATCTCTGCCATTTCCAAGTTTCCTGTTACTGTTTCTCCCTCTTCACTGAGCAGTGGGCCTACCCTATCTTTGGTCTTCCTCTTGTTTCTAATATATTGATAAAAAGTCTTCTTGGTTCCCTTTATTCCCGTAGCTAGTTTGAGCTCATTTTGTGCCTTTGCCTTTCTAATCTTGCCCCTACATTCCTGCGTTGTTTGCCTATATTCATCCTTTGTAATCTGTCCTAGTTTCCATTTTTTATATGACTCCTTTTTATTTTTTAGATCATGCAAGATCTCGTGGTTAAGCCAAGGTGGTCTTTTGCCACATTTTCTATCTTTCCTAGCCAGCGGAATAGCTTGCTTTTGGGCCCTTAATAGTGTCCCTTTGAAAAACTGCCAACTCTTCTCAGTTGTTTTTCCCCTCAGTCTTGATTCCCATGGGACCTTACCTATCATCTCTCTGAACTTACCAAAATCCGCCTTTCTGAAATCCATTGTCTCTATTTTTGCTGTTCTCCCTTCTACCCTTCCTTAGAATTGTGGACTCTATGATTTCATGATCACTTTCACCCAAGCTGCCTTCTACTTTCAAATTCTCAACGAGTTCCTCCCTATTTGTTAAAATCAAGTCTAGAACAGCTTCCCCCCAGTAGCTTTTTCAACCTTCTGAAATAAAAAGTTGTCTGCAATGCAGTCCAAGAATTTGTTGGATAGTCTGTGCCCTGCTGTGTTATTTCCCCAACATATATTTGGATAGTTGAAGTCCCCCAACACCACCAAATCTTGGGCTTTGGATGATTTTGTTAGTTGTTTAAAAAAAGCCTCATCCATCTCTTCCACCTGGTTAGGTGGCCTGTAGTAGATTCCTAGCATAACATCACCCTTGTTTTTTACCCCTTTTAGCCTAACCCAGAGACTCTCAACACTTCCGTCTCCTATGTCCATCTCCACCTCAGTCCAAGTGTGCACATTTTTAATATATAAGGCAACACTTCCTCCCTTTTCTCCCTGTCTATCCTTCCTGAGCAAGCTGTACCCATCCACACCAACATTCCAATCATGTGTATTATCCCACCAAGTTTCGGTGATGACAACAATGTCATAGTTCTATTTATTTGCACTTCCGTTCTTCCTGCTTATTACCCATACTTCTTGCATTTGGGTATAGGCATCTAAGATACTGGTTTGATCTTTCCTCCCAGTTTTGTCCTGACCCTCCTTTCTCTCTGCCAATATTTTCCGACCCATCTCCCAGGTCTCCATGTTCCCCACTTACCTGTGGGCTTTGCTCACCTGTCCCCATCGAATCTAGTTTAAAGCCCTCCTCACTAGGTTAGCCAGTCTGTGTCCAAATAAGGTCTTTCCCCTCCTTGAAAGGTGAACGCCATCTCTGCCTAGCAGTCCTTCCTCGAATAGCATCCCGTGGTCGAGGAAGCCAAAGCCCTCTTGGCGACACCATCTTCGCAGCCAGGCATTCACCTCCATGATGCATCTGTCTCTGCCTGGGCCCCTACCTTTGACAGGAAGAATCAAAGAGAATACCACCTGCGCTCCAAACTCCTTTACCCGTACTCCCAGAGCCCTGTAGTCACTTTTGATCCGCTCAGTGTCACACCTCGCAGTATCATGAACTAATGAATGCTCTCTGGGGGTACCTTCCAGATGAATAAGTTTCAAAAGTTCACTGAACTATAGAGAGAGCAGGAGTGAACCCTTAAGTGACCCTTCATCTTTAGGAGACAAAGAAACCAAGTGTTTTGGCCTCTGTGATGGGTGCTGGCCAGTAAAGGCTAGAAAGCTCCAAAATATTAGAGCCCATGGGCCAACTCCTGGTAGTTTTGCATTTGTCCATGTTGTTTTCCCCTTATTTGGAGTGAAAGAGAGCCGACAAGTTTAATTCACATGTCAGGCTGCACGGTCAGAGGTAAAGAGGGGAAATACAGCTTTATGGTACATCCCAGATCACCACGGTGCTACTGCCAACCCTCCTGCCCATACACATATGCCTATACAAAAGTGGGGGAGGAGCCAGGGAACTGCTTTTCATACAGGATAGTCCCCTTATAAAACTGTAAGAGATGCTGGAAATTGCTGTGGAAATTAATGCTGAGGCATTTTTCTGAGGAACCTGTATGGGGCCAAAAGAGAGGGGGCAGAAGAAATGAAGTGCATCCTTCACAGTCTTGCCGCTGACTGGCATTCATCTTCCAGCCCACCTTCACAGAGTTCTCTCTCAGATCAATAATGGTGTGGAGATGATGCCATGGAGGTAACTAAGCTCCTTTTTCCATGCAGCAGTGAGAGATCTGTGTGCACAGGGTCCCCCTCCATGGACAGAACTGGGGAGAGCCACTATGGGCCCATTATATTACTGTACTCTTTATAGTTAGCAAGCTAGGCATTGCTTACTTTTCTGTGTTCAGTCAGCATGTTGTTAAAAGCTACCCCATGAATTGAATGCCACTGAAAACAGTCAATAATGCAAACACAGTGGTAATAACTTATATTGACTGATTGCATAAAACAGCTCTGATCTGAGGAAAAGATTTTAACCAACAGGATTTTCCCTGCTATTAATAAGTTGTGATAAAACACATGAGAAGAAAATAAAAACCAACCAGATAAGCATGCAGCTCCCTAAATTTAAGAACTTAAAACACAAAACTATAGATTTCCTCCGATGTGAACAACACCTGAGATTGCAAAAACGTTCTTAGTATTTATGGCTATTCCCCTTTGTACCAAATGTTACATACACATCGTTGTGAGTCACGCAGATTATGTAACATGTGAAAAAGCATTCTAGCATCTGCTTGCTACAAAAGTATTGCTAACAGATACTCTTTTTATCTATTTCTCCTTTTCTAATATCCTAGTTATTTCCACGATTTACTCAGGGTGAAGATGACTCATCGCTGGAAAGCAGACTGTAATGTTTGAAAGGCATCTAATGGCCAGATCTGTTGGAGATCAGACATTGTCATCTTCCAGCTACGACAAAAGAGAATTTATAAACCATCTTTTCCAGATCATATTTTAAAAATATTTCAGTTTTTAGATCTATTTCAGAAGCACCAGTCCAGGCTCTACATAGTTGCACAAATATTAAAATATACAAGAGTAAATATCCAAGTGTGCACGTGCTTATGTGTGTATTTTTATAAACAAAACAAAACACAACCTTGACCATAAACAGTACTCTTTCTAAGCATGTCACCCCATCAGATAATAACTTCCCACATTCGACCATTCAACTCTCAACCCATCTCCTCCTGAAAGGCTGAGAGAAGAGATGAGCCTTGCAATAGGCGCAAAGGATGAGCAACCCTAGAACCAAGGGGGTGGGGGGAGGGAATGAGTTGCAGAGTCAAGAAATGCTTCCAACAAACAGCCTTCGACCAGCCCCCTCAGATTTATCTGAGCTGAGTTTTAATCAATTAGTCCTCAACCAAGGGCCAGTCTCAGACTGAGGGTAAGTCACTCATCTGCACTAACTGGGTTAAGTGATTAGAGACAGAGCTAGGTGCCACAGCATACTTAATAGGTATACATAATCCTGCCTCGCACGGGGGGATGGACTAGATAACCTCTTGAGGTGCCTTCCAGTCCTACATTACTGGGATTCTATACTACAGGCATCATGATCCATACAGGCAATGTGACCAGATAAAACCATGGTACTTTGTGGCAGACAAATAATTGCCCAGTACTACCTTTTTGTGCCTCTCAAGCAGAAAGAACACTTAAAAGCAATTCTACTTACCCCTGCTAGGGACAACTGGTTGATCTCAGAAACCAACAGTATTGAAGGCAACTAAGGGATCTCAGATGATCAGCATGTGCACTTCTTCATCCGTTAGCAGGAGATCAGGCACTCACATCCTACAGTGATGATAGATGGGTAGGAAGGTAGATTAATAAGATAGATGCATAAGCATAATATACAGACAACCACCATTGGTTATGTATCAGTCATGTTTGCCTTACAGCTATTTGCTTCTCATTGGTCTTGGAGCGGGAACTGACAATCTGGAGAGACCCATATAAATGAAAATGGACCGGCTGTGGTTTCCATATTATGGATTGTAATTGCATGTACAAATATGTGAACAAAAACATTTTGTAATCATTAGGGAAAATAGCCTTCAGTGCCCCTCATAAGCAGTACCTGGTTGATTGACTCTCAGTTATAAAAGGAAGTTCAGTGCAATCTCTTCATACCAAATGACAGCCACAGTTACTGAAAGAAAAGCAAAAGTAGAATAAATGTATTTTAAGCCAAAAAAGTAGCATTGTTTGAATTTATTTTTAATAGCAAGCAATCAAAGATTTTAGGTTTCATTTATGGAACCAAAGAAATTCAAATTCAAGAAATTCACTGTTTGTACATAAAGTAATATTCTAAACATTGAAGATATACTTTCAACTCAAAAACTGGCTAGAGAAGTTATATATGGGTAACCTACTGAAAAACATTATAGCTTCTATATCATATATACAGCTATCTTCTCTAAAGGACATGACAGAGAACCGTCAATTGAGATACTGAACCGATGGACCATTTCTGAAATAAAGCAACAGACAATGCACCTGTTTATTTCTCTGCATCTTGCTAACTTAAAGCATAACAAGCTAGGTGTTTGGAGTCAGAGCATCCACCAGTTATGCAATGGCTTCTAAGTTACAACTAATTCCAAAATTTACTGGCAGTCAAAGCAAAAATTATACAACTGGGGTGATTAGCCGCTGAAACTTGGCCTGAGTAAGAATCCTTGCTGCTACACTTTTCGTGTGTTGCAGAACTTAGGCTGGCTTTTTCTGCAACACCGCTTCAAAATCTTCAGTTTATGTAGCCACAGTCTCCTATATACACAGAAAGAAGCCACGTGATGTCCGGAATAGATTTCATGACCTTTACCTCAAAAGCACAAGTCTCTAACCCTCTGCCTAGTGAGCTAGAAGAGCAACTCCCATTAGGTCAGACAGTAACAAACATGGAGGTCTGCTGCATTCTAAAATCACTCCAGACAGCAGGTTTGAAACATTAACATGTGTTTCCATTACTGCCCTCTGCACTGGTGTACACTACACATGACACATTCCCAATCCATCACAGCTGTGTGTGCTTTCACTCTCCTTAAAAGCTAGGTGACTACAGCATACCACTAATATTTTGCATACTATACCAGGAGCCAGTTGTTGTGTCTAGGCACCTAAAAAATATTTTCAATATTCCAAATATGCTTCTATCAAAGCTCTGTTGACACGTTGTGTTACATTAATGGGAAAGTAAAAAACACATCAAGGATATCATCAAAGAGTTACCACCTGCAAGACAAAAACAGAATCAAGCTGTAGTTCTGTCCTTAGTTTGTACACATGGCAGCAGAACAAGGCTGGAGGCCAAATTCTGACATTGTACCTATCAAGTATCCCTGTGTTAGGAGGGAATGTCCTGAGGAACTGACTAGCCAGTGACATTTGGAAAATGAATGAATTGTGCTTGCCAGGTGCTTGGGAAGAGTATTTGTCATGAAGTACTTGGAAGGGAATATGCTTTCATGCTGTGTTATTATTTCCTATTCTTCTAGTCCTCCTTCTTGTGCAAAGGGACAAACTAAAGTCTGACACCAAGTACACTAAGTAGTCAGTCCAGGTTGTATATGCATGTACACGTACATGTTCTTTCCTGTGCCATTTTGGATTGAACAAATTATTTACTACGGTAGGATCCCATATAGTATATGATCCATAATTTCGTAACAGTCATGGAGACATGAAGTTTGTTCAGATAACCAGGAGCTCATATAAGTGGGAGTCAATGCTATGGGAGCCAAGAAACAGGAAATCACTTGCTGTTTTAAGGTAAAGGGATTTTGATAAATTTGCATTCTACTGTCTATATCCCCATGTGAAGCATCTTGATATGATGATCTGACTGTGACCAGTGTTTGTAATACCCCATCCCATTCCACCACTACTCTAAGAACAAACTAGTTCCTAGCATAATGAATACCTGCTTATTACATAACGTATTGATCATTTTCGAGAAATGGATTAGGTTGGACTTAATTGATGTAGTGATGTCACTTCCATGCAGCAGTTCAAATAGAGGATTTTTTTATTGTATAAATGATTTCTGTGATACTAACTATGCAGCTTCTTGTCTCCAAATGGGGATTTATATCAACTCGAGATGGTTCTGAACTCCCCTCCCCCTTTGCATCCCTGGGGACTGAGATTATTCACAATCATTCCAGATCTATATTTCATGGCTCTCCAATCATAATAATAGGTCAATCAAAAATCTCTGATCTTAACATCCCAAACTTTGGAGATACTTGAAATCCATTATCAGTTTTAGGCACACGTTACTCTAGTCCATGTACTTTAAAAACTCAGTGTTTACTGAAAAGGGGGTTTCCTTATGGAGTAACCAGCTACAGTGCATCATCTTCATGATGTATACATAGCATAGAACCCATTTTTATATTATTTTCTTGTATTAGTCAAATCACCTTTTTATTGATCAGAATAATTACTCTTATTCAATAACATGTATAAATCATAGAAAATACAGTTATTGTCAAAGTAAATCATTTATATTGTCAGTCAGTATGTTACTAGTGAATACATGACAAGGAAAAAAGTCTAACTCTGGCAAAATTTTGTAGGGTGAGTTTGGACAAGCAACGAATATGAGCTCAGTCACCAATTGTCTGTTTCCCTATAAAATGGATATAATATTTTCTTGCCTCATGGGGGTCTTCTGAAATTTAATAAAAAAATAAGTGAATTAGTTCACTTAATTCTGTCACATTTGGATTTTAGGTCCTCAGAACAGAGAAATTCAGAATATAATATTATTACTGTACATTTTCAAGCAATTCTACAACTATTCTTCCTTTTTGCAGCTGAAGGATAAAGTTTATTTAGTACTTCAGATGTACTGGCACTGCTCAAAAGAAAAGCAGCAGAAGGAATAGATAGGAAATATTCACACCACTCAGACTGAGAGACTTCAAAGGACTTCATTTCCATCCTGCTCATTAGTGATTTGAAAGATACAAATGATATCCTCAGTCTTTCCTTCATCTCTCTCTCTCTCTCCCTCCAATAAATCTCTGTGATATTTTCTGAAACATACAGGTTGTTTAAGGACACTGAAATGCTAGGCATTATTTCTCCTTGACTTCACAGGCACTATTCTTGTCAGTATCATACGACTCCAAATTGAATACCCATCCATTTGAAAAAGTTCACATAGACCAAACTTTAGGTGGCTTAGAACTTCCCATTGATAAACTTACAAGCTTCAATAGAAAAAGCAGGAAACTTCAATTTCTAGTTAAAAAAATCTCAGAATGGTTGGAGCATAAACAAACACTTGCAAATTGATAAAGACAATTATTTATTACATTAATTCAATCACAGTATTAAGGATCTAGTTAATGCCCCATCAACAGTGTCACAATGATGAATGAATAAATAAGCAATATTCACCTGGACTGTCACAGGGTAATTGGCCCCGTAAGGGGAGATGGCCCCGAAGCCACCTGTGACAAGTTTAACTCACCTACCCAGATGAGGAGGATGAAGGTTGTGTGGCTGGTTGGTTAAGTGCAGGATGGATAAAAGAATTTTTAAAATATTAAAAATTGGATTTATTTAAATTAAATACAGATTTTCTTTTTAAAAATAAACCTAATTAAATTTGAAATCAACAATCTACATTAAGCCCTAAACTTTCCACAATTTATTATAATCATTTAAATTAAGAACAAAAATATTAAGCAGTACATGTTTGCTGCTCAGTATTAAAGAAAGTCAAAGCATTGAATTGTGGAAGTCACTGATTAAGCACCTGGAACTAGAGTTTGTTGAAAGTGCTGAACCAGCTCTTGACAGGAATAGCCTCTTCTGCAGTGTAGAGAGAATATTTTCTTCATTTCAGTTTATTCAACTAGTTCAGTTAAATGATTATTTCATTTGAAGTTAAGAAACCAGTTGGAAGCTGGAAAAGTAGGAAAGCTTGTTTCTTCTTCCAATCTATGAACAAAAACTAGGTTTGAAATGTGGCCTCCATACTGTCTTATGCAAGGCTGGTGCTGAAACCTTTTCCCTCAGTGAGTAGGAGGTACACAAACACCCATGTGTGGCCACTGACACAACAGCCCTCCTCCCATCGTCATGAAGCCTCTATGCCTCACAAAGGACTCTATTGCCACACCTAAACACTCAGCACCTGGAAAAATCACTGGGATCCACAAAACCTGAGTTAGGCACCTAGACTCCCTATATACAATAAATGTGGAGAGATAGGTGCCTCAGAATGGGATTCACAAAAATCAGCACACGAGGTGGCTCCTATCCTAAGTTAGACAATGGGAAATGCCAAGCCCCTCTCTTGGGGATCGGTACTGGTAACACAAGGGAAGCCCCTCCCTCTGCTTGGGATTCTCAGCTGCAAAGGATCTCTTGGGGTTTGGCCATTTTAGCATAAAGGTCAACCACCTCCTCATAATTTTTAGCCTAGTGGTTAGAGTACCACTGGATGTTGGAGACCTTGGTTCAAGTCCCCCAACCACCTGACAGAACTGCACTATGGGATATTTTAATTTGAGAGGTGGAGTGGGCTCCCTAAGTTTCTCCTGTTCCACTTTGGATTAAATAATGAAAGAATCAGAGACACAGACATGCACACACCTGCTGGTTAGAGCACTCACTTGGTAGGTGGGAGACCCGGGATCCAGTCCCTGCTCCAATATCCACACTGGAACAGCTTCAAACAGGAGACATTGTGGGAGCCCCACACCAGAATATCCCATAGCCAGTGGTTAGGGCACTCACCTGAGAGGTGGCACATCCCAGTTTAAATCCCTTCTCTCCATCAGGCAGACTAAAAAGTTGTGAAGGAGGTCCAAATTGGACTAAAAGTTATGAAGGAGGTCGAACGCTCCCCAGCTCTTTTGAGTAAGCTCGTCTATAATGGCCCAGTCCAGTAGGTGAGATTTGAACATGCTTACTGGCTAAGGTCCCACAGATGAGGTGGGCAGAGGAATACCCAATTTTCCCAGGTCATGAATTGCTCTGGGGCTTAGGCATATAGACCCCTAGCATGGGGCTGCAGTGCACATGCTCAGAGGTAAAAACATAGGTGCTTAAGGAACTTTCACTGCAAAAACATAGGCATGAAGCAAATTTAGGTGCCTACAGGGTTTGGCAGGAGCTGGAGGGGTTGTGAATCCCAATGTGGCCCAATTCTGGGATTTAGGTGCCTAAAGTGGATATTCAGCACCTAAGTCCTTTTGTGGATCTAGCCCTTTGTGCCTAAGTGATTTTCACGCGTTGTGAGTAAATCAAAGGATGAATTTGCATCAGCCCTACGGAGAGCTGTACATACAATCAGTGTAATCACAGTAATTTCAAATGACTCAGTGAAACAAAGAAGGAGTTGCTATGTGCAGTTTGTATATGTGAGCATTAGAAATGAAAATATACCATCACAAGAAGAGTAAAACAGACTAACAAAGAGAGGCATAATAACGCCGAATATACAAGACCAATTGCAAGAGAAGACACAAAACTCCTTAGCTTTGTTGTTAGAATTATGTCACTTACTTGGCCAACATAAAACTGACAAACAAAAGCAACAATTATATAGCATCAAAACATTGGCTTATAATTGTAGTAATCACTGCACCTGCACAAACACCAAGATTAGAAAAAATGCTCCCCCAAAAGGCAGCTTGTTGCAAGGTTCTACTCCTTGCTGGGGGGGCCCTCTTGTTGTGTCTGGCCAGGCCTGGATTTAGGTTTTTGTTGTTAGCGACAAAAGGGAAAATAGAATATTTGAAGTAACATGTTTCAGGTATTCTAGATGTGGATTTATTTTTCCCTAACCTCCTAGAATGTTCTGGACCTTTGTAGAATCTTGTGGAACCCTCCAGACTTTCTGAGAACTACATCTTCCTCAAACCTCCTAGAATGTTGTCAGCCATGCCCTCGCGGGTATATAAGGGACAGTCAGTGAGATACAAGAACAAACTGAAGCGAAGTGAGATCCCAGCTATGATATTGTGAGCCTTGCTTTATTGTAAAAACAACAAGGAGTCCGGTGGCACCTTAAAGTCTAACAGATTTATTTGGGCATAAGCTTTCGTGGGTAAAAAAACCTCAGATTTTACCCACGAAAGCTTATGCCCAAATAAATCCGTTAGTCTTTAAGGTGCCACCGGACTCCTTGCTGTTTTTGTGGATACAGACTAACACAGATACCTCCTGATACTTGCTTTATTGTGTAACTGTGAAAATGTACTTGTGTTTTAAGACTTGAAGAGTGTAAGTAGCGACTAATAAATAACATATTTAATGTGACTGAACATAATGATAATTTCCTCGGTTTGGTAGAGCTTGCTGGGCAATACAACGATGACATGCGTGAGCACCTGCGTCAAGTAGTTTGTAAAGAAGCTATGGACCATTACTGCAGCAAAACAATTCAAAACAAATTGATTGACTTTATGGCAAGGAAGGTGCTTGACAACATATTGAGGCAGCTTGGCAAAGTGAAGTACTATGCCGTAATAACAGACTGCACTCCCGTCAGTCACAATGAAATTATGTCATTTACAGTAAGATTTGTTGACAACGAGGATGGCAATATCCAAGTAAAGGAACACTTTATTGGTTTCCATTCTGTGAAGGACTCTACTGGAAAAAGGCCTAGTAGAACTATTTATGAACGTTTTGAATGAGAACAAAATAAAGCTTCAGGACTGCCGTAGCCAAGGCTACAACAATGGTGTGAACATGAAAGGAAGAAATAGTGGCATCCAGGCAAGGATCCTTGTGTTGAATCCAAGAACTTTCTTCATGCCTTGTGGCTGCTATTCCCTCAAGCTGGTTGTATCAGACACAGCGTCATCTTCTTTAGATTCAGTATCTCTCTTCAGAGTACTGCAAAGGATATACGTCCTGTTTTCAGCATCATCTATCAGGTGGAAGATCCTCACAGACAATGTTACAAATCTGACCATAAAGCCGCTAAGTGACACTCGCTGGGAAAGTCGCATTGACAGAGTAAGGCCAGTGAGGTACCAAGTGAATGAGGTTTATGATGCACTGATGGAACTGGCACAGTCGAGTAAAGTCGAGGCTGGAATCCAACACAAGGCTCAAAGCCTGGCAAACCAGATCACTGACTTCAAATTTCTGGTCTCAATTGTGGCTTGGCACTATACCCTGTTCCAAGTAAACATTGTAAGCAAGGCATTACAAACATAGTCAATGGACATCGCGACCGCTACTACTTGATTTCACTGTGGCCTACAGAGACAACAGATTTGAAGATGCCATCACTGCTGCCAAAGAAATGGCAGAAAACTTAGGAGTTGAGCCTGTCTTCAAGGAAATTTGTATTCATCAGAAGAAGAAACAGTTTGGTTCTGAGGGCAGAGATGAGGTGATGGGAATCTCAGGAAAATAAATCAAGGAGGAGTGTTTTTGCTCGCTCGTTGACACTGCTTGAGCATCCATTGAAGAAGAGTTTGGACAAATGAAGCACCATGAAAAGACCTGAGGTTTTTTGTATGACCTTAATAAGCTGCCAGCGGACAGGAAAAACACTCTTGAACAATTGTACAGACCTTCACCAGATGTTGACACATTGAGAATGGTTTGGACATCAACGATAAAGACCTCTATGTTGAATTGGACAACATCCATCACATTTTGCTACACAGGAAGCACTCTGCACTCCAAGTTCGCCAGTTCATTCATGATGCAGAACTGAAGGACACTTTTCCTAATGTGTGGATAGCTTGGAGGATTCTGATCAAGCTGCCAGCCATAGTCGTGAGCAGTGAGCACAGCTTTTCAAAGTTCAGGCTTATTAAAACATATCTTTGATCAACAATAGCCAATGAGAGACTGACATCACTTGCTATTTTATTGTTTGAAAATGCCATTGGCCAGTCTTCGGATCTCTCTGACACTCTGCTTCAGTTCATGACGTCAAAGGCGAGAAAAGTGACCTTTTGAATTAAAGGACTAGGGTTAACATTCTAAGACTGTCACCTACTGTAACACTATTTAATACCGGTCCACCCAATGTTGCCGCACAGTTCAATTTCTTGATGTTAGTACATTTCAGTTATTCTTAAAAATTAAAAAGTTTCTATAAGTTTAGAGGAAATGAATTTTTTATTTGCTTACATATGATATGGCATGAATAAATACAGATATACAGATCTTGGAGTGCAAATTTTTCATCCTATATGACAGAGATAAATCATGCATGCAAATCATGCATCAAAGTTGTGAAACGGGCTACAAATGCAATAAAAAATAAGTTATTCAAAAGTTTAACAAAGGCAGGGACAAAGACGCTCCTCACCTGGGGTGCCATTTGGTCTGTGGCCAGCCCTGTGTCTGGGAGTTAGTTCTACCCCCTCTGATGCAACCCTCCTTCATTCACTTGTGCTGCAGCCCCTCTTAAGCGCTAAAAGTCCCAGTGCTTCCTCTTTGTGGCCTGGCCCTTCAGCTAGGTCTCTATACAATTTTCTCCTTCTGGGGTAACAAAGTCTCACTGGAGCAGCTGTCTGAGTGCCATTCTAGGCAGTCTTTTAATTCCAGACTGTACCACTTTCTCAGTGGCTAGTAGGGGAACCCAGGTCTGCCTGCTGCTCCAGGTTCTAGTCCAGGGACCCCACAATCAGCAGCCAAGATCTGCACTGTCTCAACTCTCACTGCCATTTCCCTGGGCTTCCTCCTCTGCAGACTTTCTTCTCCATCACCTCTCTGGATAAACTCTTCCCTCAGGGTCAGGATCCCAGGACTTTTGCTTTCCCTGCAGTTTTCCTCCTTCTCTCCTGACTGGGCCCAGACAGTGACTACAAACTTCCACACTGCAGTCCTCTTCTGCTCTCACTTTCTGCTTTACACAACCCTCTACTTATTCCTGCACAGATGGGCTCCATTTCCAATTAGTGCTTGTCACTCAGGACTAAATCTCCTCCCCGGTGCAGCCTACGAGGTTAGTTAGCCCCTTTCTGAGCCACCTTAACTCCTTCATGGGTGGTGTGGGGAGATCACCCTATCACATAGCTCAACAAGAGAATGAACAACAAACCAAGGTTTTCATCATAGAAAATATCTTCACACCCCTACTGATTACAAGCATTATGCATAATTAATACAGCAGTCGAGAGACATTCACCAAGTGAATCGCCTAAGCAGTCAACTGACATACACACTGCAAGAAATGGTCAAACTAGGAATGGTCCTAGGAAAAGGAGCTGGAATAGAAAGTGGAGGAATTAAATACTAGTGTCCCCATGTTATCTGGAGCACCATTTTCCTCCAACTTTGAGTGTCCTTGCATTTTTTTTAATGTCACCCTAAGTCCCTGTTCAGACAGGTACTTAAGTCTGACTTCAATAGATCTACTCACATGCTTAAAGTTATACACATACTTAAGTACGATGCTGAATCTCAGCCTTATTAATTATCCATTGTATATTTTCAGATATTGTGCAACAACTTGTTTCATTTTGTTTAGAGCTGCCTGCCAGCAGCTTAGACAGCTGGAACATTCCCTTGCTCTTTGTCCCCTTCCTCTTGTATTACATCAGAGGGTAAACTGGAGTGCCCCATTTACCTTCCCCTCCATTCATTATTTTGGATATCTCTAACACATTCCCCTCTTACTCCTCTGCTCTCTATGCAAAACTGTCTTAGTCCTTTCAATCTCTTCATGTGATTTTCCATGCCTCTAATCATTTCCATTCTCTAACTTCCTCTACTTCTCCAATAGCCTTTTTTGAGATAGGAGCTCCACTTCTGAACTCCATTTCTTTATATAATACCTTTGTAATATTTTCACTATTATTCTTCGTCACAGTCCTTATGCATTCTATCGTTTTCTTTACTTTTTTTTAACCACTGCTGAACATTGCATAGGAATACTTCTAATTTTTTCTTCCACTGTGCATTACCTCACATTTTCAATATTGAAGTTCCCCTCACATTGGGCTACCAATTTACTTAGCTTTGTTAGGGTCCTCTGTGAGTTCCTGGGACTTTAGTCTTAAGTAACCATATAATTGTACTATCTGCAAGTTTTGTCACCTTGCTGGTTCAATCCTTCATCATAGCATTAGTAAATCTATTAATCAACACTGGTCCAAGCATAAAACCTTGGGGCACCCAATTCTTAACCTTTTGTCATGATGAAAATTGATAATTTATTCCTAATCTTTGTTTGGCTCTTAGTTTCTGATGTGTGAAGACTGTGAGAATTTTGTCAAAGGCTTTCTGAAAGCGAAAATAAATTATGCTTTCTGATTCTTACTCATCTGTTTATAAACATCCCCAATATAGAGGCATGATTTGCAGAACCTCAGTAAAGTAAAATGCATAGGGACCTAAGAGGAGACTTTCCCCAACAGCATATACTTTTAGATGATGTTCCGCTTAAAAGTTTGCAGCTGGTTACATTTGATAATAAGGTTCTGGAATGTAGAAGTACAGCCACTGGTCTACTTGTTTCTGTTCCTCCAACAGAAACCAACAACGGATTCTATGGAATTTCTGCTTCCAGGGGGAAATTCCAGCAATTGGTATTATTATATATGGGGGACATCAAGGCTTGTTCTGAGAGGGGGGGAAAACAATACTCCTTACTGGGGATCCAGAAAGATTTGGTTCACCTAACTGAGCTCACTAAAGTCAGTTGGAATTGGGAGTCACAGCAAAGTCAAGGAGAGTTGTAGGTGTGTGCTGGAAAAAAAGTTATTGACTGAGCGGGACCTTCACTAATGCATAGTCCTCTATAGCTGCATGCCTAGAGCTCTATATTTTTCATTGTCCATGCATGATCAGTATTGCTCTCAGCCTGCAGCGTTAGCCATCATAAAATAATTGTTGGCACTTTTCTGGCACCAATCCCCTCAAATTGCCTTACAACTTGTAATTCATTAAGCTTCACATCACTCTTGCAAAGTACAGTGTTATCTCACTTTCTAAACTGTATCTCAGTTTCACCAAGGTGGTCATATGACTTTCATAAAGTTCATTGGCAAAGCTGGGAACAGAACTGAGAACAATTAATCATTGGCTCCTGGCCCAGTGCTTTAACCACTATGCTCCCTCCCAATTGGGAATAGCTAAAAGTCAACCTTGTGGTTTTTAAGATAATCTTCACTTCTGCTCAGACTGTCTCATAACCTCACTGTCCAATCATGCTGGGGAAAAGATAGGAAACAATAGATGTGGTTTAATTAGGCTGCAACTTTATTCACTTAAAATATCTGGGTGTGCTCAGCAGGTCATCATCCTTTCTTTAATTATTTTCACATAATCCCCAAACTGGTCTCAGCCATCCTGTCTCTGGGACTTCACAACTTTCCCCTCATAGGGGAGTGCAGGGTGCCATAAAAGGAGGGCAATTGGCTCCCTGCTGTACTAGACAAAGGCTCTCCAAGTCCCCCCAACTCAGCTCCTTTAAGGGATGCTTTCCTCTAAATCCTTTTCCAATCCATTTTATCCAAATACCCTTCCCTAACAAGTACATGCACTGGACATCTGCCACAGATTTTATGTAATCGGTTTTGATATTATAACCTAACCACTCTATCTCCCTCACTGGGTCACAAACCTGCTGTGGGGAAGGGGAAAAAGCCCACCCCCACCAACAGTGAGGGAAAAATTCTTTTCCAGTCCCAACGATAAAGGGGTCACTAGCACGGTGCCCAGCACGGATCCTGAAGGAACTTTTTCAGATTTCATGGGTGTGAAGGTGAGAGGGCTGCTTGGGGACTCCACAGGGTATAAATACTACTCCAACCCAACCTGATCCATCCACTTGCAGCAACTACCCACTTCCCTCAGAGTAAACTTCCTTTTCCTCTACCACCAGTTGCACAGGAAACCCTTAAAGGGCAAAAGCCCCTTTTCTTCTGGCCAGCTGGACAAGGATGCACCACACACTGTTGTGTTACATCTTTGAGTTAA
The DNA here is from genome assembly GCF_011386835.1 of Chrysemys picta bellii. Classification (NCBI taxonomy): domain Eukaryota; kingdom Metazoa; phylum Chordata; order Testudines; family Emydidae; genus Chrysemys; species Chrysemys picta. Next base: position 235,319,844 of record NC_088792.1, read on the forward strand.
CAAAAACACACCACTGCCTTTTGATCCCTGTCTCTTTAGTATATGGGAACCATGAGCTTTTGAACTGTGCGCCATGGACATGCAGACTCATTTCAGCACAGCCAGTGCTCTCCTATTTTCCATAGTATTTTAAAACTGTGCTTGGCATCAAAATTCTTCCTATTTATAGTTTTGCATGCAACATAATATTTACTTCAACCTCCAATATGGATACTTACTGTAAATGTCAGGGGATTATTTACTATGGTAAACTAATTAGTTATGTAAATGCTTCTCTTTTCAGGGCAGGGGGACTGTTAATGCTTGTTGGATTACTTGAGCATTACGATCCTTTGAAGTTCTTTAACATTTTTGAGTATTTACTTTGGGACTGTACAACTTTGAGGCAAATGATACAGCTAATATCCCACAGCAGAGACATGCAGAGAGTCACTTTGTTTAACCCAGGCATTAACAGTACTTTGTCTCAAATGAATGCATCAATTTTGCTGAATTACAATGAAATTCCAGTTAAAGAATGTAAGATGGGAGCACTTGATGAATTTATTTTGATCAGGGTTATTATAGTAACTATTATATTAATAATGATGGGACAGCTAAAATAAAGTTTGACCAGCTGTTACCAACCACCATTAAAACAAGTGCCCATTTTTATCCTTGAGTTGCCATAAAGGGATTTTTTAAAAGTGGGAGGGTGAACACTGAGGAGTATAAATTTCCCCTCATTTTGTGTTTAACTCCCATTGATAATAAGAACTAGGTTTTGAAATATAGTTACCTAAATTTCACTTGCAAAATATGCAGGCAGGTAACTGTGGAAAATGGATAACTACCAGCATGAAAGAGTCCTTTTGCTTGTGGGGACGGACGGGGACACACACACACACACACACACACACACACACACACACACACACACACACACACACACACACACACACACACACACACACACACACACACAGTTGAGCAAGGGAAAAAAAGAGCACAGGAGCTTCTGCTTCCAAAGCACATAATCTATTTTAGGTGCAGTGAAATCTGGCTCTCTCTCATCTTCAGGTCACCAGCAAATAGGTAATATATTGCTCACACAGGCTTGAGCAGATCTAACATTCCACGTACTAGAGGACCGTGGTGCGTGCACAGTTAGCCAGCAGCTGGCACATGCAACAGGTGCAAATTGATGTTTTATACATGGTAATAAGGGGCTAGATTCTGCCACTCTTACTCCCATGGAGACCCATTCTTAGTAGTCATATAAGCTAAGCAGTAGCAGAGTCTTAGCTCTCTGGTATGGAACAGTCTTGATACTTTTATTTGGTACTGTACAAATCACTCTGTTGGCGCTTAGCAAGCAAATAATATTTTAGTTACTTGTGGACAAAGGTTAGGTGTGTGTTTGAAAATGCTTCTCTGCTTCTTTTTCCTTTCAGATTTAATATTTATTTTCCCCATTATCACACAGCACATTTCACTGATCTGTCAATTCTCTCCCTCCTGCTTTCAAAATTAAAAAGCTATCCTGGGCCAAACCTTGAAATACAAATTCTCAAGACCAGAAACGTTTTTATCAAATTGTAAAAAGAAGACAAAAGGCAAATTATAGAAAGGCAACAAGGCAAAAACAACCAAGCAAAGGTGGGCCAAAATCTGCTCTTGGTTACACAGGTGAAAATCCAGAGTAACTCAATTGACTTAAATGGTCTTACTCACAATTTACACTAGCGTAACTGAGAATAAAATCTGGTCCTGTAAGCAGGTATTTGAGCCAGGATACCCTCCTATTCTCCCGGGTATGTTTGCAAAGGTATTGAGAGTCAGCATGGTCAAAGGGCCCCAGACTGAAACTGAACAGACTTGGGTTCTATACCCACTTCTACCCCTGGCCTGCTGTGTGAACTTGGTCACCCCAACTCTCTGTTCTTCTCCCACCCTTTGCCCGCCTCATCTGTTTAGACTATAAGCACTTTGGGGCAGATATAATGTTTCGGGCTTCATCCAGGTCAGTAAGGGGTTCATTCAATGGCTGCCTTGTAACCTTGGATGTCTTGTGGCTGTACTGCTTTGGATCAGATCTCTGACTCCAACAGCCAGCTAGCAGCCCACAAGCCTCACCCTGGCTTTGCCCAACTCGGTTACTCCTTGAAGGCTGACCTTAGTACCCTGCCAGCCCCAAATTCACCCCATAATCACCCAGCTGCAAGGTCTAGGTCCTCTCACTGGACCCTCACAAAAAGAGTATTAGGCCTGGTCTACACTACAAGTTTAGGTCGAATTTAGCAGCGTTAAATCGAATTAAGCCTGGACACGTTCACACGACAAAGCCCTTTTTTCGACTTAAAGGGCCCTTTAAACCGGTTTCTTTACTCCACCTCCGATGAGGGAATTAGCGCTGAAATTGACCTTTGCGGGTCGGATTTGGGGTACTGTGGACGGAATTCGACGTTATTGGCCTCCGGGAGCTATCCCACAGTGCTTCATTGTGACCACTCTGGACATCACTCTCAACTCAGATGCACTGACCAGGTAGACAGGAAAAGCCCCGCGAACTTTTGAATTTCATTTCCTGTTTGCCCAGCGTGGAGAGCACAGGTGACCACGCAGAGCTCATCAGCACAGGTAACCATGATGGAGTCCCAGGATCTCAAAAGAGCTCCAGGATGGACCGAACGGGAGGTACGGGATCTGCTCGCCATATGGGGAGACGAATCAGTGCTAGCTGAACTCCGTAGCAGTAAACGAAATGGCAAAATATTAGAAAAGGTCTCCAAGGCCATGAAGGACAGAGGCCATAACAGGGATGCACAGCAGTGCCGCGTGAAAATTAAGGAGCTAAGGCAAGCCTACCACAAAGCCAGAGAGGCAAATGGAAGGTCCGGGGCAGAGCCGCAAACATGCCGCTTCTACGCGGAGCTGCATGCCATGCTAGGGGGTGCAGCCACCACTACCCCAACCATGTGCTTTGACTCCATCAATGGAGAATCACGCAACACGGAAGCGGGTTCGGGGTACGAGGAAGATGATGATGAAGACAATGAAGATAGCTCACAGCAAGGAAGCAGAGACACTGGTTTCCCCAACAGCCAGGATATGTTTATCACCCTGGACCTGGAACCAGTAACCCCCAAACTCACCCAAGGCGTGCTCCCAGACCCTGAGGGCACACAAGGGACCTCTGGTCAGTGTACCTTTGTAAATATTACACATGGTTTAAAAGCAAGCGTGTTTAATGATTAATGATTAATTTTCCCTGGCAATCGCGGCCAGTGCAGCTACTGGAAAAGTCTGTTAACGTGTATGGGGATGGAGCGGAAATCCTCCAGGGACATCTCCAGAAAGCTCTCCTTCATGTACTCCCAAAGCCTTTGCAAAAGGTTTCTGGGGAGGGCTGCCTTATCCCATCTGCCATGGTAGGACACTTTACCACGCCAGGCCAGTAGCACGTAGTCTGGAATCATTGCATAACAAAGCATGGCAGCGTATGGTCCCGGTGTTTGCTGGCATGCAGACAACATCCATTCCTTATCGCTCTTTGTTATCCTCAGGAAAGTGATATCATTTACGGTCACCTGGTTGAAATGGGGTGATTTTATTAAGGGGACATTCAGAGGTGCCCGTTCCTGCTCGGCTGAACAGAAATGTTCCCCACTGTTAGCCACGCGGTGGGGGAGAGGGGTGAAGTGATCATCCCAGAGAATTGGGTGTGTGGGGGGAAGGGGGGTTAGTTGGGTTTGTGCTGCATGTTAACCCAGAAACCCCAGCCCCTCCTTTTACATTGCAAACCCATTTTAAATGGCCAACCCAATGGGTGCTTGGTATGGGAAATGAGGGCGCTGCTGTTTGAAACCATTCCCACATGTTATGAAGGTTAAAAAAGCCAAAAGACTGTGGCTTACCATGGCTGCCTAAAAGCCAAATTCTGTTCCCTGGCACTGCATGAGTGATCTCTCACACCAAACTGGCAGGCCCTCAATATAAGAGGAAAAATGCGACCTTGTAATGAAAGCACATGTGCTGTGTAATGTGAACAGCAAAATTTAACTTGAAAGAGTGTACCCATTGTTCTCTAAAATGTGTCTTTTTTAACCACCTTTCCCCTTCTCCTCCACCAGCTGCAAATGTTTCTCCTTCGCAGAGGCTAGTGAAGATTAGAAGGAGAAAATGGCGGACTCGGGATGATATGTTCTCAGAGCTCCAGATGTCCTCCCACGCTGAAAGAGCACAGCAGAATGCATGGAGGCAGTCAATGTCAGAGTGCAGAAAAGCACAATATGAACGAGAGGAGAGGTGGTGGGCTGAATCGCGGGCTGAAGAGAGTAAGTGGCGGGCTGAAGAGGATAGGTGGCGTCAGCTTGCTGACAGAAGGCAAGAGTCGATGCTTCGGCTGCTGGAGCATCAAACTGATATGCTCCAGCGTATGGTTGAGCTGCAGGAAAGGCAGCAGGAGCAGAGACCGCTGCTACAACCCCAGTGTAACCAACAGCCCTCCTCCCCAAGTTCCATAGCCTCCTCACCCATATGCCCAAGAATGCGGTGGGGGGGCCTCTGACCACCCAGCCACTCCACCCCAGATGATTGCCCAAGCATCAGAAGGCTGGCCTTCAATAAGTGTTAAAGTTTTAAAGTTTTAAACTGCAGTGTGTCCTTTTCCTTCCCTCCTCCCCCACCCCTCCCGGGCTACCTTGGCAGTTATCCCCCTAGTTGTGTGATGAATTAATAAAGAATGCATGAATGTGAAGTAACAATGACTTTATTGCCTCTGCAAGCGGTGCTCGAAGGGGGGAGGGGAGGGTGGTTAGTTTACAGGGAAGTAGAGTGAACCGGGGTGGTGGTGGTGGGAGGGTTCATCAAGGAGAAACAAACAAAAGTTTCACACCGTAGCCTGGCCAGTCATAAAACTGGTTTTCAAAGCTTCTCTGATGCGCACCGCTCCCTGCTGTACTCTTCTAACTGCCCTGGTGTCTGGCTGCGCGTAATCAGTGGCCAGGCGATGTGCCTCAACCTCCCACGCCGCCATAAATGTCTCCCCCTTACTCTCACAGATATTGTGGAGCGCACAGCAAGCAGCAATAACAATTGGAATATTGGCTTCGCTGATGTCTATCCGAGTCAGTAAACTGCGCCAGCATGTTTTAAACGTCCAAATGCACATTCTATCACCATTTGGCACTTGCTCAGCCTATAGTTGAACAGCTCCTGACTACTGTCCAGGCTGCGTATGTACGGCTTCATGAGCCATGGCATAAAGGGGTAGGCTGGGTCCCCAAGGATAACTATAGGCATTTCAACATCCCCAACGGTTATTTTCTGGTCCGGTAAGAAAGTCCCTTCCTCCAGCTTTCGAAACAGACCAGAGTTCCTGAAGACGTGAGCATCATGTACCTTTCCTGGCCATCCCACGTTGATGTTAGTGAAACGTCCCTTGTGATCCACCAGGGCTTGCAGCAGCATTGAAAAGTACCCCTTGCAGTTTATGTACTCGGTGGCTTGGTGCTCCAGTGACAAGATAGGGATATGGGTTCCGTCTATCGCCCCACCACAGTTTGGGAATCCCATTGCAGCAAAGCCATCCACTATGACCTGCACGTTTCCCAGAGTTACTACCCTTGATATCAGCAGGTCTTTGATTGCATTGGCTACTTGGTTCACAGCAGCCCCCACAGTAGATTTTCCCACTCCAAATTGATTCCCGACTGACTGGTAGCTGTCTGGCGTTGCAAGCTTCCATAGGGCTATCGCCACTCGCTTCTCAACTGTGAGGGCTGCTCTCATCCTGGTAGTCTGGCACTTCAGGGCAGGGGAAAGCAAGTCACAAAGTTCCATGAAAGTGCCCTTACGCATGCGAAAGTTTCGCAGCCACTGGGAATCATCCCACACCTGCAACACGATGCGGTCCCACCAGTCTGTGCTTGTTTCCCGGGCCCAGAATCGGCGTTGCACGGCATGAACCTGCCCCAGTAACACCATGATTTGCACATTGCTGGGGCCTGTACTTTGTGAGAGGTCTATGTCCATGTCAATTTCCTCATCACTCTCATCGCCGCGCTGCAATCGCCTCCTCGCCTGGTTTTGCTTTGGCATGTTCTGGCTCTGCATATACTCCAGGACAATGCGCGTGCTGTTCATAGTGCTCATAATTGCCGCGGTGATCTGAGCGGGCTCCATGATCCCAGTGCTATGGCGTCTGGGCTGAAAAAAGGCGCAAAACTATTGTCTGATGGAGGAAGGAAGGGAGGGGCGAGTGACGACATGGCTTACAGGGAATTAAAATCAACAAAGGTGGCTGTGCATCAGGGAAAAACACAAACAACTGTCACACAGAATGGACCCCCCAAAAATTGAACTCAAAACTCTGGGTTTAGCAGGCCGTTGATTTCACGGTGGGAGGGGGAAGCAAATGAATACAGAACAAATCTGGTCCATCTATTTTTTACATCTTAAGCTGGCAGCAGATGGTGCAGCATGACTGATAGTCATCGGCATCTTCTGGGTGCTTGGCAGAAAATGCTGTATTACAACTGCTAGCCATCATCGTCAAGACGGTTCAATAGGACTGCCGGCAGGACTGAGTCTCCAGGAGACAAAACATGTCTGCCCAGGTGCCTCTGACTGAACTCACTAAGGAATATGACGATGATGGATACCAAGCATAATATACCATCCACTGCCAAAAGGCAATTAGCTGCTGCTGCTCTGTAGCAATGCAGTACCATGTCTGCCGGCACCCAGATGACATATGGTGACAGTGAGCTGAGCTGAGCGGGCTCCATGCTTGCCGTGGTATGTTGTCTGCACAGGTAACCCAGGTAAAAAGGTGCGAATCGATTGTCTGCCGTTGCTCTGATGGAGGGGGAGGGGCCTGACGACATGTACCCAGAACCCCCCGCGACACTGTTTTGCATCATTCAGGCATTGGGATCTCAACCCAGAATTACAATGGGCGGCAGAGATTGCAGGAACTGTGGGATAGCTACCCACAGTGCAATGTTCCGGAAGTCGACGCTAGCCTCGGTACTGTGGACGCAGTCCGCTGACTTAATGCATTTAGAGCATTTTATGTGGGGACACACACAATCGACTGTATAAAACAGATTTCTATAAAACCGGCTTCTATAAATTCAACCTAATTTCATAGTGCAAACATACCCTTAGTGTTGCTGCCTCTATACACTCAGTGTAACACGTCAACCTGTCAGCTTCCTAGAAGCACACACTTTACTGAACTTACTCAGCACTGAAGATTTATAATGAAAACACAAGTGTATTAGCAGAAGAGTATGGCTTAAGGGATACCTGGTAAAAGAGATAAAGATAGAGATGGTTACAAGCAAATAAAAGTGAAAGATGCATCTAAAAGTCTAAAATTTAATCTAGCAAGGTCCAGTCTTTGTTCAAGATGGTTTCTCTCACCATGGGCTCATAAGCACACTAATGTTAATCAACAGCTGTAAAGTACATGTAGTTTTGGAAGGGCGCAAATGTTTTTAGTTAAGCCAGACTCCACTTTGCTGTACTAACAACCTCTGTTCTTCTAGCTGGAGTTACAGCCCTAGATATTCTTTCTCCTTTATCTAGCAGTCATTAAGAGGTTTTGTTTTTAGCAGAACACCATAAAGTTCCAATACACGGTGATCCCTTCCAGGTGGAATTATGCTTAGAAATATTCTAGTTTCAAATAGCAGATTCAGCATGTGGTCAGAAAACTTGTGTGTTTTACCGTAGCATGTTGAAGCCCCAGCTGTGGGCCAGGATCCCATTGTGCTAGGCACTGTACAAACACAGGACAAAAAGACAGCTTATGTGTACCCTGGGGTGTGTGTGTGTCACTCTGGTTAGCAGAACAATGGCATGTCGTAGCAATGGTTGGTTGTTAAGACTTCAGCTCCAAGTACAGCAAAGTGGATTTTTTTTGTTTTTTGAATAATTAGGAGTGACCCTAGTCCATACAGGAGCTAATGGAATGTTTCCCATTGACTTCAAAGGGGTTGAATTCACCCTAAGACAGGAGATCATAGATCAGCATCTATGTGTGCAAGTCACAAATTCAAATATTTGAGTGCGATTACACAATGTGTGTAGGCTAGTTAATAATCCCCAAATAGTCCCAGTTCTATTACATTTTGCCCTGGGTGTTTGGTAGATTTAAAACAAACTTGCAGAACAATGAGCTGGCTCTAAAGACACTCGCTGTTCAGTGTGTGTTCATCCTCTGTCAAGCTACAGCGCTAGCACAATGTTTTCATGTAAATTTAAAAATGAAACACTTGTATTAAGCTTTTCAGTCATTTAGCACAATTTAAAATCATATTTATCTCATTTACATAGTTCTTGGCCCCCAAATTAGAGGAGACAGACACAAGGTCATTCTATATCCCACCTTCCCTGTGAAGTCCCAGCACTTACTTTGGTGCTGCTCATCTTGATTTGGTCTCCTCCTGTTTTCTTGGCCATCTTTGAGCTCCCTGGCTGTGTTCCTGCAGGGCTCCTCGAAGCAGTGTCTTCAAGACCCACTTCTCATAATTCCGTTCTCTACACTTTACTCCCTCTTCAGTTGTCCTACTCCTTTTCACCGAAATCCCCTTAATCTCATACAGTTGTGTTTCATCTTCTCCCTCAACACCCCCCCCTTTCCTTCCCCGCCAGTTCCCCCAATCTCATTCCTCTGTCAAGCAAACTTTTTCTCCCCCTGCTTCTGCCTTGCCCTCCAATCCTCCTAAACTCTGTCTTTCTTTCCCCGGTCCTAAGTCTCTTTTCCCTTCCAATCCTACAATCTTTCCAATCTATTTATGTTTATATACAGGCACCCATCCCTCTGGTATCTTACCTCCTCCTCCTCAAATGCTTCTCCTCTCCCTCATTTCCCCAGTCTTTTACCTACCCTTCCGTATCCCAGATTCTCCTTCCCCCTCCATATTTTTATCTCCTCAAATCACCCTTCTCCCTTCCCCACATCCCTCACCTTTTTCTTTCTCCCCCCAAATCTCCTTTATTCCTCTCCCTTTGTTCTTTCTCCCTCCAAATATTTCTCTTCTCCCCCTGCTAACAGTGTCCCTTGTGATGGGGTATACAAACATCACACTAGACCTTGGCGTTAATGAGCTAATGTGGGCTTAGGTGGCTCTGCCCTGTCACACTTTGGAGAAATGTCAGGATTGGAGAGAGAGAGCCCCAGCTCAGTTGATGGGTGACCAGAAGGGACAGTAGCACTTTGCTCCTGGAAAGGCCTGACTGAAGCTGACCTATGGCCCCTGTCTGAGGACAGGGAGGGCCAAATGCTGACTCACCATTCACCTCTATCACCTGTGAACTCAGTTTATTTATGTTAATTCTCCTTGTTTTTTGTTTGTTGACTACCCCAGAAAGGGAGAGACCTTAAAATCACCTGGCCGGAGAGCCAAGTCACTGGAAGAGGCAGACCTCTGTAAGCCTGGAGCGATTTTCAACAGGAGAGTGAGCTGCTATTCCACAGATGGCCACAAGATGAGCTAGTGGTGAGACAGCCGCTTTATAACAGGAAGGATGCCCATAGTCTCTGCCAATGTCTGAAGAGGAGGGGAGAGGACTGACTGACCTAGACGGTCAAACACCCTAGACCTAGGGATGTGGGTTGATAGGATGGTGGCAATATGGACCTAGAGGGTCTTCTGAAATGGATGACCAAAGCCCAGCAGCAGCAACTCCTGCGGCAAGTGGTTGCCCAGCATCAACACATGGTCTTGGATTTCAGGGAACGACAGCAAAAACAGCAACAAAGGCTGGTCCATCAGGTAATGGCCCCAGTGCTGCCTCAGGGACTCCCTGGGGCTTCCCCTCCAGGAGCTGTAGGCCTGGGTCTGGTGCCATGCCAGTGAAATTCACAAAGATGGGCCCTGAAGGTGACCCAGAGGCTTTCCTGATAATGTTTGAGTAAGAGACTATGGCAATCCAGTGGCCACCTTACCAGTGGGCCTCCTTGTTGGCTCCTTATCTAATGGGGCCAGGCCCCACATGGTGGCCAAGAAATGCTAGCGGTGGTTAAAGCTGGACACTTGTTGAGGTGGCTGAGCTCATTGTGGTGGAGCATTTTGCCCATATAGTCCGAGCTGGGGGTAGGGAGTGGGTGTTCAAACACCAGCCTGAGAACCTAGCCAATTCTGTCTGGCTGATGGAAAAGAAACAGCCAGTTACTGTAACTGTGGGTCTTTGAGATGTGATGCAGAGTGTATTCCACTTTGGTGTGTGTGCACCCAGGGCACTGGAGCTGGAAAATTTTACCCGTAGAGGGGCAGCACTTGCAATCAAAGCTTGCAACTCTCTCGCTCTCCTTGCAGCTGTTATCACCATGTGAAATGCAGTTTTTTGCCATAGGAGAGGAAAGGGCCAGGATGTCGGAGACTTGAATGGAGATCCCATGAGAGCTGCTAAGACTGTGCTAAGGTCCCATAAGGGAACTGGTTCCCACACTGGCAGATGGAGACATAAGAAAATAAGACGAAGGATTCCTTTCAAGAATCTCGCCACCATACCACTGGAAAACATTGATCTTCCATGAATGGGTGGTTGAAAGGCTGAGATCGCCACTAGATGCATCCTCAATGAACTAAGCAGAAGGCTGCACAACTGAAGATGTATTGGATACTAGCCAGTGTTGGCTGAACTCTGTGGGTCGATGACCATGTTGAAAAAGGCTTCCACTTTGCCAAATAGGCCATCTTGGTAGAGTGTTTGTTACTACTGAGTAGAACCTGTTGAACAGCTGCCGAACATTGCTCTTCTTCCTAATTCAATCATAGAGCAGCCATGCTGTAAGATGCAGGGAGCTGCAGGATGTAAAGTGTGACCATGATTCTGTATGAACAAGTCATAATGGGGGAAGAGATATGGGGTCTGAATTGACAGCACAAGAAAGTTGGAAAACCAGCAGTGCATTGGCTATGCCAGGGTAATGAGAATGAGGTTGGCCCAATCTGCTTTCAGTGTGAGAATGACCTGTGGAATGATAGAGGTCAGAGGAAAAGTATACAGGAGAGTCGACTGCGAGCTGAGGTGGAAGGCGTTGGTCAGGGAGACCCCCTCAAGAGCAGAACAAATGGCATTTCCTGTTGTCTCTTGTAGAGAACAGGTTTATTGTTGGGATGCCCCACACTGCACTGATGACTCTCAGAGCACTGGGCTTCAGAGACCACTTGTGGTTCAAGGAAAAAATTATTGCTGAGGTGGTCCATGAGATGATTCTGAGCCCCAGGCAAGTGATCAGCTTATGGAAGTGATACTCTCGTCAATGCAGAACTGCCATAATCTAATCACCTCTTGGTAGAGCACCCTTGTCTGTTCACGTAATACATCATAGTGGCATTGTTGGTAAGTACGTGAACCCTTGATGCAATCTAGAAAAGTGAGACAGGCATTGTAGATGGACCCAAGCTCCAGGACACTGATATGCAGTGGAGCTGCCTGCTCTGACCACAGGCGCTAAACCTTCAGCAGCCCCAGATGCACTCCCCAACCTATCAGGGAGGTTTCAGTGACAACAGTCCTGGTTAAGGACTGGGCAAAGGGAACGCCTTGATATACGTTCCCCTGAATTGTCCACCACTGCAAGGACCCTAAGATCAATGGATGAAGGTTGAACCTGCAGATTGAGACAAAGGCAGCAAATTGCCTGGAAATGGTCAGTAAGCAGAAAACATCTTGAATAAGTAGAGTCTATTAGGACCACAATGAACTCAATTTTTCTGGGTGAGGACCAGCATTGACTTTCCAGTGTTTAGGATGAGACCCAGAGTTGAGTAAATGCAGTGTAATGCGTACATGAGAAAGGACTTTTTCCCTGGACTTGCCTCTAAGTAGCCATTTGCCCAGAAATGGGAAGACATGGATTCTCCTGCTCCTGAAGTACCCCATCACCATGACCACACATTTGATAAAAACCTGGGGGCAAAAGACAGACCGAAGGGAAGGACGGTGTACTGAAAATGGCAGTTTGCCACAATGAAGAGGAGAAATCTTCTGTGCTTTGGGAGAACGGCCACGTGGAATTAAGCATCCTGAAGATCCAGAGCGCTCATTCCGAGACAACGTGGCGAGGCTCGTTGATAGGGTGATGATATGGAACCTCATATATCTGAAATATTTGTTGAGGTTGCAGAAGTTGAGAATAAGTATTACCCCTCCTTTGGATTTGGGGACCAGGAAGCACAGGGAATAGAAGCCCTGACCCCGGTATTCTGGAGGAACTTCCTCCATTGTTCCTAAGGCCAGTAAAGAGTAGACCTGCTTGAGAAGCAGTATCTTGTGAGAGGAGTCCCTGGGGAGGGACGGTGGGAGGAGGAGTGGAGAGGAATTGGCTAGCATAGCCCAACCTGATGGTGCTTAGGACCCAGCTGTCAGTTGTAATAGAGCGCCAAACAGTGCACGAGCAAGCCAACCTGCCCCCCTGGGCAGAGGTGGGATAAAGGAAGTGATGACTGGGCTAATGCGCTGGACCAAGAAGTCAAAATGGACACTTGAGGGGTGATGGGCATGATGACTGGCTGAACCCCAGACTCAACTGCCTCCTCAGGGATCTATGCCCCTTTCTGGGATAATCCTGCTGTCTCAAGGGGGGAAAAGGCTGCCCAAAGGTGAATTGTGGACACTGTTTTGCTGCTGGTGGCCACCAAAGTGGTGCCTCTACATTGTTAGTGTATACACACCCAAGGAACGTTGGGTGGCCCAAGAGTCCTTAAAGGAATGCAGGGTCTTGTCTGAAAACAACCCCCTGCTGTCAAAGGGGAAATCCTCTATGGCAGAGGTTCTCAAACTGTGGTCTGCAGATCACCAGTGGTCCGCGAGCTCCATTCAAGTGGTCCGCGGACAGTTCCCTCTAAGGTGCATGCCTGGGCGGCCACACACAAGAGAATGAATGGCCACCCACCTAATTAGTGGAGCCCACCAGATGCGGTGGGGGGAATTTGGGATGTGCAGGGCTGCGGCGGCCAGAGAAAGCGGTGACTTTCTCCAGCTCCAGAGCTGCAGCTGCCGGGTAGAGGCCCCGCCCTCTTTCCCAGCCCCAGCTCGGGGGCTGCTGCGGCGAGAGAGAGACACCCCCCCTCCTTCCCAGTCCCAGCTCGGGGGCTGCTGCAGCCGGGGAGAGAGGGCACATCCATCGCATTAGAAATGTACAACTACTGGTATTAAAATAGGAGTTGTGTGCTTTTATTTGTAGAACAAAAAAAGTTTATTATTATTACATTTTTTTAATATATAGCACTTTTATCCAAAGCATTTTACAATAGTTAGCTAATTTTACAAACAACATTTGGAAAGATCATTAAGTGGTCCACTGAGACCCTCAGCAATTTTCAAGTGGTCCGCAAAAAAAAAAAAAAAGTTTGAGAACCCACTGCTCTATGGCCTGCAGCACATCTGGAGCAATGCCCAAATTCTGCAGCCAGGACGCCCTTCTCATGGTCGCTGCAAAGGCCATACTTTGGCAGAAGTGTCTGCAGCATCCAGCACAGACTGCAACAACATCTTGGCCACTAAACAGCCTTCGTTGACAAATGCCTGAAATTCCTCTCTGGAGGTTTCAGGCAGCTGGTCTGCAAACTTAGACATGGCTGTCCAATTTACAAAGTCATACTTAGACAACAATGCCTGCTGGTTTTCAATCCTCATTTGCAGGGATGAGGAGGTATAAATCGTCCTGCCCATTAAATCCATCCTTTTGGAGTCCTTGCCCTAAGGAGTGGACTTAAACATGCCCTGCTGGGCCCTATCGTTCACTGTGGCTATGACTGGGGAGTTTGGGGCCAGATAGATGTAAAAATCCTCAAATCCCTGCATTGGGACAAAGTAGCATTTCTCTGTGTGCTTTGCAGTAGGCAATACCAAACCTGGCATGCTCCAGAGGGCCTTTGGAGGCTCTAGGAGTGCATCGCTGATAGGGAAGGCTACTCTTCCAGGAGCACATGGCTGAAGGATATCCACTAATGTATGGGTTTTCTCCTGCATTGATTCCGCCTGAATGCCCAGGGACGCAGCAATGCACCACAAAAGGTCCTGGTAGGCCTTGAAATCCTCTGGCTTTAGAGCAGAGGAAGAGCCAGGTACTGCTGCATCATCCTGGGACGAAGAAGAGGCTGCTATCTGTGCCAAGGCTCCCTTTCCTGGACTGGTGGAGCTGGAAGGGGCACGGGAATATTTAACTAAATACAACTAACACTAATGTAACAAACATGAAGGGTACTGTGACGGTGCTGCCCATGGGAGCCAGCTGAGGTCACTCAATTAGGGTGAACTGCAAACAAAACGGGGCAGACAAACCCCAAAAGCTGGTGGATATTCCAATACTTAGATTTACCAAGCCAGCACAAAACAAATTTATATTACCATAGAGGTTCCTCAGAAGTCCAAGCAATGCAGTTCCTTTAAAGTGCCCAGTCTCAGGCCTCCATCCAGACACACATGTCAAACATATGATGATAATTACTGAAAATCTTATCTCATCATATAAAAGAAAAGGTTCTTCCAACCCCAAAGGGTCAGCCATACACCCAGGTCCAATTATAACTTAGATCTGACCCAAAATACAAGCTTATAGCCAATTCTTATTAACTAAAATTTATTAAAAAAGAAAAGAGAGAGTGTGTTGGTTAAAAGATCAATATACATACAGACTTGAATTAAGTTCTTGAGGTTCAGACACATAGCAGAGATGAGCTTGTAGTTGCCAAAAGTCCTTTCAGATATAGTCCATGGGTTATAGTTCAATGTCCATATTCAGGGTGACTACAGTCAGTGACTAGGGATCTCAATCCTTATGGCTTAAGGTTTCCCCCTCTTGAAACCCAAAGCAGATCTGAGATGAAGTAGGATTGTGTCCCAAGGTTCTTATACATTTCCAGCAGCCTTTTGGCCTGAGAAAACAATAGGCTTAACTCTCCTTCTCCCAAACATCCTGGCAATTAGCACAGGGTAATTTATCCATTAAACAGTTCAGATACAGGGTATCACAACCTTCTCTTCCTAAATGTTAATATTCCCTTTTTGATCCTTGAATCAAAGCTATAGCAATAGACAAGACTTGAGTTAACTCAGTCTGAGAGTTAATTAACTCTTTCTGGCCCTGTCACCTTCCAATGAAATATTATATTACACTTATAACGTCACATGTACTACTAACTATATGCAACTAGAAAAAACACTAAAACAGTGAGAGGTTGAGATTAAAACCACACGGAGCTTTGACTCCAGCCAAGGGCTGTAAGAAGGAACTGACGGGGGTCGGGATTACACTGCCTTATAGAACCATAGACTCATAGAAGATTAGGGTTGGAAGAGACCTCAGGAGATCATCTAGTCCAACCCCCTGCTCAAAGCAGGACCAACCCCAACTAAATCATCCTAGCCAGGGCTTTGTCAAGCTGGGCCTTAAAAACCTCTAAGGATGGAGAGTCCACCATCTCCCTAGGTAACCCATTCCAGTGCTTCACCACTGGAATGGGTTACCACTGAAATAGGTTTTCTTAACATCCAACCTAGACCTCCCCTGCTGCAACTTGAGACCATTGCTCCTTGTTCTGTCAGCTGCCACCACTGAGAACAGTTTAGCTCCATCCTCTTTGGAACCCCCCTTCAGGTAGTGGAAGGCTGCTATCAAATCCCCCTCACTCTTCTCTTCTGCAGACTAAATAAGCCCAGTTCCCTCAGCCTCTCCTCATAAATCATATGCCCAGTCCCCTAATCATTTTCGTTGCCCTCCACTGGACTGGTGGTCTTATGGCATGGCTTTTGAAAGTGCCAGCCTCTAAAAGGCCCAGCAGATTGCAAGGTCCTGGACTGGCTTCCAGTGGGAAACCCTGGTATCTTAGGTCCTAGCCTGGACAATGGTCCCTGCAGTCTCCTCCACAGGAAGGTAGGGGCTGGAAGCAGATGAGCCACATAAGGAAGGACTATCTCGAACATCAGGCTCGGGTTCAGGGCTTACTTGGACAGCTGTGTGGGCTTGTTTTTCATATGGGTGCGCAGGTCACCGGTATCACGAGTGTCCCTATATTGAATGTGCTTCTAGGTTTGGGACCATCTTTCTACAGTATATTCATGGAGATGTTAAACCCTATCCCAGTGCATGCATGCAATTGACTGTTGGGGAAATAAGAATTCCCTTGTAGTGGGGCTGGCCTCAACACTAACCTACTTCATTATCTTGGGGTGGGATGGGGCACATTTCTCAGAGGTGCTGAGGGGATTTCAGACAGGCCCAGAGGGGTTAAATGAGGTAATCCTGGGAGAAGGGAGTCTCAAAACCCTGGGACGTTGGACACACAGGTGTAGGTGAGGAGCTGGACCATGGAGAAGGATGGGGGTCTGGATGAGAGAAAGCTCTCCTAGAAGGGCCACCTAACAATGAAACTGTTTGCCCCCCCCCCCACTTCTCCCCAAGAAGAGGGGGCATCCTAACTAGAGGGACCAACTTCATCAAGGATCAGAGGGAGGATGAAATCTTGAGCCTATGACTGGCTCCTTGTGGGAGTCCCAGAGTGAGCAGAGCAGTACTCCCGATTTGAGCTTCACATGGAGCGACTGGAGAAAGACCAACTAATGGGTCTGTTTGGTTGCAACTCCTTGTTCACTGGCCTCATAGGTGCGAGAATATGTGACTGGCTCATGCTATCCCCTCTGTGGCCGACTCTCCTATGAGAAGACCCTGACCCGGATTCTGGACTGATTTTTCTTGGCCTGAGATTAATCAAAAGTTAAAGACTTCTGAAGCTCCTGTCCCAAATGCAAACTCATAGGACATAAAGGGGTGAAATAATTCCCTCTAGTCCAGTGGTGGGGAACCTGAGGCCCATCAGGGTAATCTGCTTTCCAAAGCTCCCATTGGCCGGGAACGGTGAATGGCGGCCAGTGTGCAAATGTAAACAAATGGTCTGGTGGCCCACCAGTGGATTATCCTGACGGGCTGCAGATTACCCACCATCTAGTCCCACTTCCTGTAGTAGGCATCCCATTTGAAAGGACAGGGATGAACGTTGTTGGACCCTTTAATGTGTTTATACCCAGTTGCACTTTTTTTATAGTTGATTACACCACCTGATATTCTGAGGCATGGGGGAGGCAATCCCACTGTGTTCCCCCCCAGTGCAAAAACTATTGCACCAGAACTGCTAAAAATCTCTGCTAGAGTCTGGGTACCTCAGGAGATCCTCATGGATCAAGGCACCAACTTTACATCTAGGCTGTTGAAGGAGGTGTGAGATTTGCTAAAAATGACAACTCTACGTACATCTGTCTGTCCTCCACAAATGGAGGGTCTAGTTCAATCATTCAACCAGATCCTGAAAAGGATATTGGAAAAAGATAAATGCTAAGGAACCTAATATCAGCTCATCTCTATCCTTTTATTTGCGTTTTGAGAGGTTCCCCAATCATCTAGTGGATTATTTCTTTTTGAACTTTTATACGGGAGACAACCCCAGGTATTCTTGACATGGTCTGTGAGAAGTGGGAGGAAAAAAATTGCTATGACAGAGACAGTTGTATAGTATGTACCAAAGCGCTGTGAGGGGCTTAAAACCTTAGGGACCTTCACCAAAGGATACCTCTTCAGTGGCCAACAGGCCCAGGAGCGAGCCTATAACAAAGGAGCACATATGTGCATATTTAAGCCAGGTGATTGGGTGGTACTTCTATTCCTGAGTACAGAGTCCAAACTATTTGCTACATTGCAGAGGCCATACGAAGTAGTCCCCTAAATTGGGCCAGATATCTACAAGATCAGGCAGCCTTCTGAGAGGAAGTTGCTCAGATTTACCATATTAAACTGACACACTTGGAAGGAGTGTGAGAGCTTATGTTTTACTCCTTATCTCCTTAAGCCAAAGCTGGGGCCCCAGGTATTCCCTTCCCTGGACCCAGATCATATACAGATCGGGGGAAACCTCCATCTGGAGCAGAGGGCCCAAGTGAGAATCCTAGTGAAAGCCTTCCCAACAGTATTTTTCTTCCAGTCCAGATGGACACCTCTCATGAAACACCAGACCCAAAGAGCTGGGGCAACTTGTTGGGGAAAACCCCTGGCTGCTCCCACCAAAAATGTGGGATGCTGTGAAGCAAAAGAATCCAGGTCATGTTGGAATGAGGGGTCACTGAAGAATCCACAGTGGCTGGCAAAGTCCAATTATATTTGTCCCAAAACTGAATGGCATTATCCAGTTTTGCATAGCATTGATTTTTCTAAAAGATAGCTCCAAATTAAGTGCTTACCCATGTCCCAAGTGGATGAATTATTAGACTCTGTGGGTGAGGCCCAGTACATCACAGTGTTAGCTCTAACCCAGGGATACTGGCAGATCCCACTCACACTGGAATCACCAGAGAAAACAGCCTTTGCCTGTCTTTTGGCCTGTATCATTTTAGGACTATGCCTTTGGTCTTTGTGGTAACCCAGCAATGAGATCTAGTCTTGAACCACATGGCTCATATATAGCAGCAGATTTAGATGTAGGCATCTATAGCCGAAGTTGGGAGGAACACCTAGCAGAAGTCGTTGCCATAGTTTGGTCCCTATGAGACACTGGGCTAGCTGCAAACCCAACAAAGTGTAAGGCTTAAAGAGAAGAGACCACCTACCTGAGATATCCTTTGGGGAAAGGCCAGGTCTGGTCCCTCGTGGACCAAGTCCATGCCCTCAAAATATGACCTACCCCAACCAAGAAGAAACAGGTCAAAAGGTTTCTGGGGCTTGTGGTTTAATGCTGTGGATTTTTGCCAGTGTTTTTGAGGATCGTGCCCTTCCCCCCCAAGGACCTAGTTAAGGCCAATAGCCCCAAGAAAGTTCACTTGTCCGATGCCTGCAAAAAGGCCTTTCAGACATTGAAAGACCCCCATATGCAAAGAACCTGTCCTGTTCACTCCTGACTTCTCAAAAGAAGTCATTTTGCAAACCAAGGCCTCAGAAATGGGACCAGGGCAGTGCCATCTAGCACTCTTCCTGAGCTGCGAATGGTTCCTGGGTGAGGGTGCCTAGGAAGGGTTGGCTGTGAAATGGACTGTGGACTCTCTCTCTCTGATATCACCTTTGGGGGAAATCTGTTCAACCTCATCACTGAGGTTGGGGAAATCTTTGGGGAAATCTGTTCAACCCCCTTGTGGTTAAACAACATGAAAAAAACTAACCCCCAGCTTATGCACTGGTATCTGTCTCTCCAGCTGTATGCCTCCCAAATTCAACATATGGTGATTTTTCCCCCCCTGTTACCCCTAGGAAGTGGAGTGTGTGTGTGGGGGAAGAGTCTGCTGGCCCTGGTTCTCTGGCTGCCATCTCAATGGGGAGGGTGTGTGATGGGGTATACAGCCCCCCCACTAGACAACATGAGATTAATGATCTAATGTGGGCTCAGATGGCTCCACCCCATTGCACCTCTGAGAAATGTCAGGATTGGAGGGATGAACGTAAGAGGGAGAGCCTCAGCTCAGTTGATGGCAGCCTATGGAAAAGAATAGACCTTCAGTGATCATCTCCTGAAGAGAGGGGCTGGCTTAAGATAGGAGCTCCCCAGCTGACCGGTTCCCAATAGTTCCTCCCTGAGGAAAGGGAGGGTCAGCTCTTGATGCACTTTGAAACATTCTCCAGTTTCATGTGAACTCAGTTTATTTGCATTAATTCCCCTTGTTTTTTGTTCAAGGCCAACTCTGGAAGGGGACAGACTTTAAAGTGACTTGCTGGAGAGCCAAGTCACAGGAAGAAACAGACCCACAGGCACAGAGCCACTGTTGGGAGAAGAGCTGCTACTTCATGCACGGCCATAAGAAGGAGCTAGCGGTGAGCCAACTGCTTTGCACCCTTCAGATGTATAACCACTTATTTGCATAGACAAATGGGGGCATGTGGAGGAGGCCTGTGGAAATCGTGTTGGGAATTTGTCCCTTAAGTACAATACCAAAGCACTGAAACCATCTACTGTAAATGTAAATCAAAGCAATTGCATTGCTTTTTACAGAACTTAAATTGCTTGTAGCACTGGAGTCTAGCCCCCGTGAAATGGTATTGCTACTCATCTCATGTTGCTGTTCCTACAGCAGTAGACTCTGCACTGTCAAGGCTTCACAAACTCTGGTCTAAGCAGAATCACTTACTGTGGTCACAAGTAAAATGGAAGGCACTGACTGACCACTATTTATGCAGACTGTTGTGTGGTACACAATTTCTCAGCTAAATGGGACTATATAAGCATCTTTTCCTAGTGGATAGAGGTCTGGATTGGGACTCTGTCATTGGCGTGACATTGGAAAAGTCACCTCACCATCCTGTGTCTTAGAATCTGTAAAATGGGGATAATGATCCTGATCTCCCTTTGTAAAGTGCTCTGAGAGCCCTGGATAAAATGTTCTATTAGAGCTAGGTATAGTAAATAGAATACAGATACTTTCAGAGGTATTCTAATCCTATGGAAAATGCCCCCAAATATACCATAGTAGCAAATTTAAATAAAGATAATAACACTGGGCCCCAACTACAGAGCACAGTGGTGTAATTATCCCAGGATTATTGCAAACAAATTTTATTACTGAATTTAATAAAAAATAGTTTGCAGTGCATGGTCTCAAGACTCCAGATCCTCCAAGGGGTTTGCTCTGTGTATGTTTTGAATCAGAATCTAAATCGAGCCCTAAGTCAAAACTTTGCACTAGGACCCCATTGCTGCTATGGCTGAAACTAACCCTCCTCCCTGCACCCAGAGCCAAACACCTGCAAACTTCGGAGTGTTTGAAATTCAGGATGAAATTTTTCAACAGATGCTTGAAGTTAGGATTCTGATTTTCAAAATTGCTTCAGTGGGACCTATTACATGTTCAGTGTGGAAATCAGGCTACTTAGGGGGCCTGAGTGAGGCACCTAGTTTTGAAAATCTTGTTCCCAATCTGACTTTCATGGCTTAGGCCCCTGTCTAATTTATCTGCGTGTGAGGGATATGAAGAGGTTGATAAAGGAAATATCAGTGAAAGTGAGTTATAGTCATGCATTTTTAAATACCCTTTATATGGTGTTTTTCAGTGAAACTAATACACCTTGCACATTTGAAAAGGGGCCATATCTTCTCCTGATTTCACTGATTTGTATCAGAGGAGACCAGGTCATGGAAATACCATGCAGTGTATTTTGTAAATCTGGAATTCAGTTCTCTAATTATCTTCTGCATAAAAAGATCACCATCCCTCCTCCCCCCGCTTTGATTTAAATTACAACAAAGCCGAGGCCAGTCTCCTAGAGGCAGCTTGAAAACAGTAAATTGCTTCTCCTCTATTTGTTGTGCCTCTTTCATTTATATTAATAAACTCACAAGCTACAAGTGTAAAATGTAAACATTTGTATATGGTTCTCCACCTTTCCCAGTGTAGTCTGCTAAATCGGGTGCAAGGGATTGTTGAAGGATGGGGTTGTGGAAGCCCACTCTAATGAGCAAGAATGAATTTGCAGCATAGGGTATTTTTTCCCCAGGAGCTCATGTGTTCATTTCTCAAGTCCAAAAATAATAATCACACCACACAGACCAACGTAAATCGAGAACCCCCAGAGGACTCTTTAGTCTTCCTTGTTGGAGTCAGCTGCAGCAATCTCTGTCCATTCTTCTTCATGATCTTATCAAGGACATTTGTAGTGGATCTCACAATTCAAATTATATCAGATTTTTCATAAAGGTGATAGGGTTTCACTGGGAATAGTTATTTGCCTTTTGCAGCCTCTGTACACAGAGGTTTCAGTCATGTATACTATCACGAAGGAAAGGCTACCGTAGCTGTTCAAATCACTAATCTTATATGGTAGACTAAGTATAGGTTTGAAAATTAGGATACAGTCATACAGAGCAACAGCCTTAGAGTGTGAAAATGAGCCAAATGGGAGAGTGGGCCACTGACACAAACACATGCATTTCCAGTGCACTAACTGAAGTTCCATCTTGTCATGTCATCAGTGAATTTGGCCCAGCGTGGCTAAGTATCATGCCTGATATGAGATGAATTTGACTTCTTGGAGAATGACGGGGGGAGGGTGTGGAGAAGAGAACTATTGGGCTCTCAGCTCAATTTGAGAGAGTAGTCATAAGGAAAGAGAAATGTACAAGCATGGAGCAAGCTTTCATAGAAGATTTTCCTCTTTAGGAAACACTGCAACACCTTCTTCTTCAAAAAGCCCTTTCCACTATCAGAATAACACAACAGTAATAGCACCCAGTCCTCCCCACATTAGCCTGAAACACATTAACCTCAACAAAAAGTAAATCAATGAAATTTAAAGGGTCAGAACCAAAAAATCTTTCCACATAGAGCTTTTACCCCAAAAAGGGAGAAGTGGCAGAGACTCCATGAACTCGCCTAGGGACTAGGTTGTTGATTTTACATTGAAGATGCTTAGGTACTATGGGCAGCAGTATAAAGCCCTTAAGGCAGTAAAGTTTTTATTCCTCCCCCAATCCCATCTGTTCCTTGGGCTGTCCTCATTAAAAGCCTAGTATTATGGAGAATAGACATGCTTTCCATTCACTTCCTCGAGAGTAACCCATAAAGTGCTAATATGTCTTTATTGTTTGCAGATGCCACTTGCTAGTTTTCTGCACAGAAAAGCACCAGGATATGTGCATTGCAGAATTTGAGAGAGATGCTGCAGATGTCTCAACTACAGTATGTTAGCACACCAATCCCTTATTCGGTTTAACCCTTTCTGTTCTTCAACCTCTTCACTGTTTCTGTGAATATTAAGCCAGAGGATTTGAAAATATTATTTCTTAAAGGCTTGGTTAATCTTCTTCCATTTGCTCCTTGTTTAGTGGCTGACCTTTGATAGGAGGACAATGTACTGTGCCATCTTCTCTGACTTAATGAGCTACTGAAGAACCATTTTTATAACCTTGATAACCATATTATTAATATATGGTAACTAAGAATGTTAATATGACTCTACAGCATAGTGAATACCTGCAGGCTTGTTACTCTTATCAGAAAAATTTATTGTACAGCCTGACTACTTTACTATAGGTCTTAGCTACTGTGTAGTATGATTACATACGTGTCAATGTTTGTGTAAATCAATATTTCTAGGCTTGTTTACGGAAACGGCTCAAGCGATGTATTTGAGAGTATGGTTTTGATAGTGTAAGCCCACAGGGCCAGTGTGTTCACACTGAATCCACTCTTCCTTTCGATGTCCCACCACTAGAGTGTGTCTCTTTAGTTTCTTTTTATCTGATGGGAAGATAGACAAAGGAGCAGAGAATGAATAAAGAACTGTATGTGCTAGGAAGACATGATAACTGAGACTTTGACAGTCTTTGGTGCCTCAAAACTGTCCATTTTATAGTATCTCTGTATTGTGGACATTGAATATACTGTGTAATCAGATAAATTCATACAACGTAATTACACAAATAAGAAAATGCGCATAGCTGGAAAAGATGTCACTGTAACAATGTCATTCTGTTCCCATAGTTGTAGAAAAAGTTCCTGTTCATCCCCAGATTCAAAGCATGTCTTGAATTTTGAGAATTAGAAGCGTTGTTAGGCAGGGAAAGATACTGTCGTTTAAATGTGATCAAGCAAACACTTTCTCCTCAGTTTCTGCCTAAATCCTTTACTTGTTACTGGGGGGATTTATATATGAATTATTACATCTTCACATTCAAAGTACTGTAGAAATACTTCATGTCACTTTAATCTCAATTGTGAAGATATGAAGAGTATCGCGTGGATCAAAAAGTGGCAGGAGAATAAGAGGTGGTTTAGAGATCTATCAGTTTCAAAAATGTTTGACAATATATATCTCTGTTCATTATACTCAGGAACTTATTTTGTCATTGTTAAACTTTTCAGAGAAGGGCTTATTGTGTAGACAAGAGACATTCTTGCAGCTTGATAAAGGCAGAGTTAATTCAAAACAGACAGGAGCAACTGCTCCTAAAATATATATTTCTATTAAAGGGAAGCTCCTGAAAACTCAGCTGAACGTTAAACCAGTACCAATTGGCAACAAGTGAGAGGGAGTAAAACTCTGTAGTGATTTACTCACTATACAACCCTGCTGGCTTTAATGGAGTTTTATATGTTGTGTTTAGTCTGTGTAAAAATACATAAAAATCCTATTTGTGAAGCGAAAGGAAGAGCACCTATATCAGGAAGCTATCCACCAATTTTAACCTTCTTCCACTTTGAAATGATACATTCCTTGGGTAAAATCCCGACTCCATGGGAATTTGGCTCTTGTTTTCAATAGACTTCCAAGGAGCTAGGCTTTTGCCCATTCTCTTGGCAGATGATAGAAGACATTTTCCCATGGAAAATATTTGCAGTATACTACTCGCATGAACAGAAAAACCCACCTGCAACTCTTAATAACCAACTTTTTATTAGAGCAAATACAGTTGTGGAAACTGTACGTTATACATTTTGGGTTCAAGACTTTTATAAATAGAGAAACTCCTACATAAAGAGTTCATTTTTTTCACAGCAAGAAAATTTAAATAGACAAAGTGACATTATTAAGTACATTGGCAGGCTTCATGTGCTGTCCGAAATGTAGTGTACAGTATAACAACTAATTATAAATAGCCTTTCATGTAAAATACAGCTGTGCACATTTTAGAAAAATACCAACAATTTTTGAGCTTTGTTTTAGAAAAGCTTATAAATCATACATATTTATAAATTGTACTAACATGCTTAAATTTATAAACATTTTCAGAAGCTGATTGTTACCCCATTATTTTCAGAGCATAAAGTATTTTAAATAAACATTGAATAAGAATTAAATGTCAGTTACAAAATTAGTTCTTTTTGTAAGGAGACATGGGGTGGGGGCAGGAGCATTTATCCTTACATCAAGGCTTACAGGAACTTTAAAATTTGTTCTCATTTAAAAATTACTTTCTTAAATTTAAAAGTAAAACATGATTTTACTTATTTTTAAAAATGAATAAATATACCAGTTATCTTCATTTGCTCTCTGTCTGCTTTCTTCCACACTGGTCAAACCACAGGATTCTCAACATGCTTCTGCATAAAACACCGTGTTATTGCCCTGCACTGAGCTGTATCAGGCTACACAATATTCATTCCATACCTATGTTACTTTATGTGCTGCATCAAAAGATACCTAATGTAGCTTTTAAGAAACTTTTCCATTAAACCATGCAAGCAATTATAAAGTTTACAAACATGTTCAAAAACTAAAAATTATGAAATCTTTTCTAATAGAGATAAAATAAACCATATTCCAAGCCCTTTTCTATTTTTGATTTGAAAGTAAATATTTTAATTTAAAATGATCACACCACATAAACTTCTGTAAGTAAAGAAGCATGCTTTTGAGTAATATAGGGTACAGTAATTACAGTGTAATGGCACATGAAAAAACATTGATCACATCAGCATAACATAGGACTGTAAAACAACTTAAGACAAATGTTCCAAATGACAATTTCTGTGGCTTTCTTTTGTTGTTGTTGTTGTTGAGGTAAAATTATATACAGACTTTAAAGACATAAAGGAATCAAATTGATAAACAATCATTTTAATCGATCTAAATGCTCTACCTGAATGTATTCAACACAAAGCTAGTATTTTAAAATTAATAATAATTTTGTATGTAGTAACTAGCTTAGCTTTTATTGGCATTACTGTCCATTTGGACAAGGCTTGTCTTTAACTGCTGGCAAAAATCCCAATATTAAAATATAATCATTCAAATTACTGATTACCACAACACTGGTGTCGGAGAAAAACCATGCAACACTTGAATCCTATTTCTCAAGATATTCTGCCTCCTTTTTCTAATGTACTGGTACTGCCTGAAGATTCTCACGGTATTATAAATTGGCTTGCTATTGACACAAGCATTTGAGCATTTTTTGGAAGCAATAAAGGATAGCTTAAAACTTTGCCATTACTGTATATTACCTGCTAAACTGTAATAATTTAGGAAAACAAGTTTCAAGAATTGTACCTTCAGATAAAAAAATATATATATGTATAACAGATTTTAGCTTCTGCTGCTAGATGCAACTAGTACATTTCTCCAGGTTGCTCTACATACTATATTATGGCTATACATCAGGTTTAAACAACAGCGAAAACAGAATCATGCACTAGCAAATGAAATTCAATCTCCCTGACCATTGCAGGAGATGTTAAAAGCAGCAGGTAATGGAATAAGACTGGTGAGTGATGCTGCTAACTATTTCTTCTAATGAGATTGGAGTGAACGCTGGAATCACTTCCACAGCAACTGAATCCTCTGACCACATTCCTCTGGCAGTCGTTTTCCGATCTCCCTACTAAAAACATCAGACGGTAAAATAATAAGGCAGCTGTTAGCTTCCATCAACAAAAAGTGCAGCTCCGTACATTTCCAGTTTAGTCACACACTGCTGGAACAGATGGAGTAGCCAATGCACTTCACTGGTTGGGCTGTTTCAGCAGATTTTTGTTGTTGTTTTCCAACATGGCTGCTTCAGCTTCCAGAGGACCCCAAAAGCCACAAATCATCAGCAGAGAAACTGATCAAGCCCCTGGCTGAATTTTCCAAGTGTCATCTCTCTTGCGTCCCATCCTAATTCCAAGCCTCCTTCCCTGTGTCTGAGTACGACTGGTGCCATTTAAAAGGCTGATGAGACAACTGCAGAGAATTGTGGGCTAACACCACTAGTTGTCATGACTTCACTGAAGGGTCAAAACAATTATATCATTAAGTAACTATGTTGAATCACATTCAGGCATAGCTAAAATTAAAATAGGGAACATTAAAAGTTCGTAAATCTTTATAATTTGAACTGGGGAATCAAACTGATTTGGATATGGTGATCTTTTATAAAAACAAGACCTTTCTTACCTTCTCTAATTCCAGTCAAGTTAGAAAATGGACAAAAAGAATGGCTAAACCAATATTCAACAGCATTACCAGGGCAATCATGACTGAGTTAGGACCCTGAAAATACAATAAAATGGGTTTCGATTACATTTTTTTAAATGAAAAAGTCATGCAAGCCTGAACATAATGCATGTTCTAAATGAAGTCACAACAGGAAATATATATCATGACCTTGTCTTGACCTTTTAAAACCTGCCTCTGAAAGATTAATCATCCCTAAAGGTACAGACTCTACTCCTGATAAACAAAACATTTAAACTCATTATTTCTGGCATTCAGCTGTGCTAAATATCATGTGTGTGAGAAATGCAATGGATGCTGTAAATGCAGGTGAAATTAAATGTGGTATCATACTGATTTAATCAAGTCAGGATTAAGTTGTTTTTCTTGGAACTGTGATTGTCCAAAGAAAACAAAATAGTGCAAGACAAAAACTATGCCAGATTTTTAAAACAAAACAAACTTCAGTAGTAGTAAAAAAAGATTATAGTACAGCACCTCTTCCCTAGTTCGGGCCTCTTCATAGACTCCAACCTCTTTTAAAGTAGAAAATATAACTGTTATGTAAAATAATACGCCCTGGCACTGGCAGTACTCTCACTGGAATTTCCTCTTTCCCTTCCCTCTGCAGGTAGTTTGGCTAAGAAAAAAGATATGATAGAGATCCCCCAGAAATCTGTTAGTAAATATTTAAACTGTAATTTTAACAGTTGCAGAATTACAGACCTGTTCCTGCTCTTGTAGATATTGATGGCAAAATTCCCTTACTTTATAAATGGAGGTGGTCAATTTTGTAGAGAAATGTAAAAGTCAAAACAACCCCCGCCTTCCAAGCAAAATCTAAATTTTATTAAAGAGCAGACTCTTAATCCTTGTATAATTTCTTCATTTTTATATGAAATAGATGACCAAAGATTCTGGTTAGCCTTCTGATATATACCGCTGCTTTTTTAACAGTGCCCAGAAAAATATAATTTGTACAGATGCTCACTTATGAATAGCTTGGCATATACGTTTAACAGATGAGATGCCTCTGTTCTTGGGTTCTCCTTTTAAAGTTTTTGGCATATTTACTCAGACTTACATGTGATTAACTTTTAAAAAATGCAAATTCACTGCTAGTAAAAAAACAAAGAAAACCACACCACTTATAAAATTAATTCCTATGGAAAACACACAGGATCCACACAAAAAGGCAAGACCTGAGCAGGGCAACACTGCTGGACCTGTTGATGGGACTATCACTCTTAAGATCACAAGAGGGATAACAAGAATTTATTGACTTATTGCAAATGTCATCTATTGTAAAATGCCGCTACACTGAATGGCTATAATTGACATCAGCCATACAATCCCTGGAATGATACAGGTTGAGAACTGTTTGCTAGAATATTGTAATGGCAAAGCCTGTCTTAAATGAACAGTATTTGTGCTAATATCACATCAAATAGTATTAAAAATGGTTTAGAGATGATTACAGGCAAACACTTACTACCAGGCCTAGTGCTTACTACTGTGAGAACAGTGTGTACAGTGATGAGCACTAGGCCTGGTAATAAGTGTTTTCAAGGACTGGGCTCATAGTACTCTTACAATAGAATCCACTACAGATGGTAGCTGCAGGGGCCTGTAGGCTTGGAGAAATGGAGTTAACAATTAACAGACACCAGGCTTGCCAACTGTCGTGAATTTATTGTGAGAGACATGAGTTTTAAGTAAAATTAAGCCTCACTCATGATCTCATGATAGAACTCTCAAAGCTCAGGATATTTTTTCAGCCCCAGGTGGCAGCTCTCTGGCTATCAACCCTGGGCGGCTGCGTTCCTGCCAGCCTGGGAAGAGGGAGAGGTGACTCCACTAGAGCCCTCCTAGGCCTGGGGAGGGTGAAGAACCCTAAGAGGAGCATAGGTGAGGCTGGGAGAGCTGAATTATAGTGTGGGGGCTGCAGGGTAGGGCTGAAGTGAGGGGGGTGGGGGCTGATGGGGTGGGTAGGCTGTATTGATGATGGCTTCTGAGCAGATGGTGTGAGTGCTAGGAGGGTGAACTGAGACTGGTGGGGGTCGATGAGCTAGGGGAGCTGAGCTAAGGGGGGTTGGGTGGGGAGAGAACTGATGGAGGACAGGATTAATTACTGGGCAGGAGAGGGGCAGATGTGGGGGTGAGAGCTCCTGCAGCAGGGGCCAAAATCACCTTATCCAATACATGTGGGAGAATGGGCAACACTAGTTGTCATATGTACACACCCTGGGGATGGGAAATTCAAAAATCAAGAGACTGACCTAAAAAAAATGCAATACAATCTTTTTGCGTCTCATGATTTTTGATCTCTTGAAGTTGTCAATACGGAGACGCTCCCATTTTGATAGTGCTACTGCCTGCTGAGATGCAAAGAGGCTGTCAAACGAATGGAGAGCCCCTTGGAGATGGGCGGAGGCACACTATCTGTACTGGGCCTATCTGCCTGGTGTGATGGCCCAGCATGTATAGTTAGCATTTAAGAAGTGAGCTCACGGCCAGGAACAGGTGAAGGACTTTCTGCACAAATCACAGCTAACAAACAAATAAGACCAGGAGAAGAGACACAAAACTAGCATAAGATCAAAACTTTAAAATAAATATCCAGAGGCAAGATTTTCAGAAGTGACTAATGATTTTGAGTGACTCCGTTTTTGGGTGCCCAACTTAAGGCACTTCTTAATGACCTAACTTTCAGGGGGCGGTTCCTTAGAACTTTCTGAAAATTAGACCCTTTAAGGCAGTAGGTAATCCACTGGCGGGCTGCGAGACAGTTTGTTTACATTGACCATCCGCAGGCACGGCCGCCTGCAGCTCCCATTGGCCGGGAACGGCAAACTGTGGCCACTGGGAGCTTCGGGTGGTCAATGTAAACAAACTGTCTCGCGGCCTGCCAGCAGATTATGCTGATGGGCTGCAGGTTGCCCACCACTGCTTTAAGATGTCTCCAGTTGGTGCACACTATCACTAGCAACTTCTAAAAATCTTGGGTCATGTCACTAAGTACGTCTACACTGCAATTTAAGGTGCAACTGCAGCTCATATAAGCATCCCATGCTAGCTTTAACCAGTCCAGTACAGATATGGTGGCATGGGCTTCAGCCTGGGCTAGGAGCCCCTGTATAGGTCCACTTGGGACCCTACATACATCCTTGGGTTGCTGTTCTGTGCTGCGGTGCATGCTGCTGTGTCTTCACTACTATCATTAGCTGTGCTCGCTAGATTAAAACTAGATTGGATCTGGCTACTGTGTTACACATTCAACTACAGTGCAGATGTACCCTAAATGAGCTGGAGTCTTCCCACTTTAAGCAGAATTACTGCCCTGTTATGATCCCATTAACGAGTAGTCTTTCCATTAAGAAGTACCAACAGGGCTAAATCTGGTCTCTGGCAGATGCCCCCATTTATATAGTTTTGCCAGTTAAATGCAACCTGCATAAGTACAGTGCTCTGCATGACAACAAATTGTTAGAACAGTGCTTCTCAACCAGAGGTATGTTTACCCGTGGGGGTACTCAGAGATCTTCCAGGTGGTAATCAACTCATCTAGATATTTGCCTAATTTTACAACAGGCTACATAAAAAACATTAGTGAAGTCAGTACAAACTAAAATTTCATACAGACAAATGATTTGTTTATACAGCCCTATTTACTATAAACTGAAATGTAAGTACAATATTGATATTCCAATCTATTTATTTTGTAATTATACAGTAAAAATGTAAAAAAGTAAGCACTTATTCGGTAATAGTGTGTTGTGACACTTCTGTATTTTTATGTCTGATTTTGTAGGCAAACAGTTTTTAACTGAAGTGAAACTTGGGATATGCAAGACAAATCAAACTCCTGAACAGGATACAGTAGTCTGGAAAGGTTGAGAATCACTGAGCTAGAGGGTCACACCCTGAAGCCTTTGCTGAATTTTTACAAGTGTCTGGTGGGGGTATGTCTTCATGGCAATTAACCCCTAGTTAGGTGTTGCCCCTAACCCCCTCTTCCAGCCCCCATCCACAGACACAAATCTTTGACCTACCTGAGGCTGTATGATAAAGCCTGACACTCTGGTCGGTAACCTGACCGCTCTGCAGTGGGGATGCAGGCTAAACCACTAAAGTGCTGATAGTCTCCAGTGCCTTCCCGCAATTCTCCCCATGTCCCCACAAGGACAGACATTATCTCACAATTTGCTGGCAAAGAATGGCCCAGCTTACTGCAGCACAAGGTATCATAGGATATACCCCCAGAAGTCCTAGTGCCATGCAGGGGTGAGTGCAGCAGCTGGTAACTCAGGCAGGACTTTGCAGTGTGGCTGCTCACACCCAGGTTAGGTTTACTTTTGTGCTAATCATCCAAGTTAACTCTGAAATGAAGACATACCCTGCTGTAGCAGAGAGTGTTTTTGAAATAGACCATCAGATTCACTTTCATTCCACTTCACAGAGATGGGGACTCATCCCTCCTGCCACAAACTGGCCTTTGGATTTTCATAGGCGAGGCTGCTATTATAACTACTTCGGATGCTTACATCTGCATGGTTCAGTGCACCACAGCCATACGAGGATCCCTTTCTATGACAAACCTGTTTGAAACAAGCATGACTTGCAAACTCGAAAAGGCCAAGGCTTATACACTTATGAGACCCTTCCTACTGAAGCCACTTTTCCGTTTGCAGAAGGACAGAGAACCATACAATACACTTCACTGTTAGGATATATTTCTCCAGCGAGGAAGGATGGTTATGGTTAAGGCACTGACTTGGACTCAGGAGAGGTGGGTTCAATTCCTGGCTCTACTGCAGACTTCCTGTGTGACCCTGGCCACATCACTCAGTCTCTCTGTGTTTCAATTCCCCATCTGTAAAATGTGAACAATAACTCTATTCCCTTTGTCTACTTGGGCTGTAAACTCTTTGGGTTGCAGACTGGCTCTTACTACATGTTCATCTGGTGTCTAGCATGCTGGAGCCTGTAGATGCTTCAGTAATATGGGCCTGGATTTCCAAAGGATTGAAATTCAGTTGGAGCTGGGTGCCAACTCCTTTCAAAATCCTACCCATAAATAATAATATTGATTTACACGGAGTAGGTGAAACCCTGGCCTTGTTAAAGTCAATGGGAGCTTTGTCACTAATTTCAGTGGAGCCAGGATTTCATTCATTACTTATCATACATCCTGAACTGCATTCCACATGGTATGAGAGCTCCAAGACAGTTAGTTTTTGATTGAATAGCAACATGGGGCTATAGTTCAAACAGCAACAGGATAAGATATCAGGTTCCAGAACTCTGCCTGGAGATGGAGGGCTATTCTATTGATGCATCTATCACCCAGATGAAGTGGGTCTCATTAGCTCTTACTATGGACAATAAAAGGTAGAGAGCCTCTAAAGTAAGAGAGGGGTAGGATATGAGACAAGGAATCCTTCCTAGAAAGAAGAAGCTGATGAAGAAGTGGAGGTTAAGAATTATGTTTACTGATATTGAGTAAAGAATGAAGAAAGGGTGAGTTTGGGGCACCAACCCATGTTGAGTTGACAGAAAAGGGGCCTCACCCCATTCACAGTGGTGAATATATTTTGTTTCCTCTTTTGATAACAAGAATTGTGAAAGTGGAGCTTTCTGATGTTCCAAAAATGATCAGTCTTAGTTTTGTTCTATGCCAGGGGTCTCAAACATGCGGCCTGCGGGGTGATTTTCTGCAGCCCGCGAGCCCCTCGCAGCCCCCCCCCACCCTCCCCCAGTGTTTACCAGAGCGGCTCCGGTCGGACGTGCACCGGGAGCAGGGCATGCTCCCTGCCTGCCTGCCCTGTGCCGCTCCGGGAAGAGGCTGGAACATGGGGAAGCGGGGGGGAGGTGGAGGGACTGTGTGTGGCTATTGCTTCAGGCAGCGCCCCCAGCAGCTCCCATTGGCTGGGAACGGGGAACCGCGGCCAATGGGAGCTGCTGGTGGCGGTGCCTCAAGCAACAGAAACACACAGCCCCTCTGCCCCCCCTTCCCCACGTTCCAGTCTCTTGCGGGGGCAGGGCAGACAGGCAGGCAGGCAGGGAGCCTGCCCTGCCCCCGGTACTCGCTGGGCCAGATCCTGCCCCCCGAACTCCCTGCCCTGAGCCCCCTGCCGCACCCTGCACCCTGACCCCCTGCCATAGCCTGCACCCCGACCCCCTGCCTCACCCCGCACCCCTCCTGCATCCCAACCCACTGCCCTGAGCCCCATGCCGCACCCCTCCTGCACCCCGACCCCCTGCCATACCCTGCACCCCTCCTGCACCGTTACTCCTGTCCTGAGACCCCTGCCGCACCCTGCACCCCGAACCCCTGCCCTGAACCCCCTGCCGCACCCCGCACTCCTCTTACACCCCAACCCACTGCCCTGATCCCCCTGCTGCACCCTGCACCCCTCTTGCACCCCAACCCACTGCCCTGATCCCCCTGCTGCACCCTGCACCCCTCTTGCACCCCAACCCCCTGCTGACCCTGAACCCTGACCCCTTGCTGTACCCCTCACCGCTCCTGCACCCCACACCCCAACTCCCTGGCCTGAGCCCCCACCACACCCCTCCTGCACCCCCTGGGGGCAGGGAGGGGGCAGAGTTGGGGTGGGGATTTCGAGGAAGGGGTTGGAATGGGGGCAAGGAAGGGGTGGGAAGAGGCGGGGCAGGGGCGGGGCCTCATGGAAGGGGTGGAGTGGGGGCGAGGCCGAGGGCAGCGCGGGGTGGGGGGAGGTGTCAGTAATGCGGCCCTCGGCCAATGTACTAGTCCTCATGTAGCCCTCATGGTCATTTGAGTTTGAGACCCCTGTTTTATGCAAAGCATGACCCCAGTTTTTAGACATATGCTCTGACTGTTAAATGGTTAAAGGTGAAGCACCAAAAATAAGTCCTTAATGCCCTGCAGGAGCTTAAAATAGCAAAAGGCAAAATTAGTCTGTGCTGTGCACGATTGACTAGAACAGGTGCAATAAAGAAGCTGCAACAGCAAAGTTTTAGTCCTGCATCAAACTGTCCTTTCATCTTTTCAGTAGCAGGAAAGATAACATCTTTTCCCTTAGGTCAGAGAACCCTATGTAATTGATTTTGAGGTAGAAGATGGCACTACTTCTCAGGGAAATAACTAAGAGATGTAAAGACTGGTCCTGTAATCCATTTGCATTAGGAATAGCCATTGACTTTGGTGGGAACTCTAAGCATAGGAGTTCACAGGATCAGTGCCAGAGCTCTGTATTTTCTTCACAACAGGAACATTAGATTGTATGATTGATGGATGTCAAGTGCACATTAAGAGGAGACTATACCCCATACCACTTGATATTCTGCATACTGTAATTCCCTTAGATTTAGGTAAAACAGGGCTACATATTGTGGTTTAATACTAATTACTCTCAAAATAGTCTTTTACAGTATAATAGAGCCATGCCCCTTCTTCCAATACTACCTTATTTAAGCCAATATGCAAACAATTTGGCAGAAGAACTTGGGTGAATAGGATAAAACACTATCTGTTCATCTTTTTGATCACAATTCAAATCTCATCTGATTTATCACCAATGATTTTTCAGGGTTAGTTCAGTGGATGGGTAACTGTAACTTGCTGACAATCTCTGTTCAGGATAGACTCGGAGCAGAGGGAATCAGGGAATGAGGGAAATCATTTCTGAGGTTGAAATGGGGGTGGTGAAAACTTTGGAGAAAAATGCACAAGCATCATTAATAACAATTCTGTACCAACACACACCCTTGTACTGGTAGGCTGTTGGAGTACCTCTTGTTGCTTTACTCCTGTCAGAGCTTTAAAAATGCAAATAGGTAGAGAATTTACCCCGTCTCTGACACACATCAGTACATATCTTGGAAAAAATCAGCTACTGACACACACACACATACACAGAAAATATAGTTTTAAAGACATATAGCAAAGTGCCTTCACATTGGGAATGAACTCCCACAACTTAATTTCCTTTCTCTCATACACCCACCACACAGATGTTCTCAAGACCAATGCAATTAAAGTACCCCAATAGAGGCAGAGGGACAGATCCTGGCTAACTATTGCATCAATAAATAAATGTCTGCTGTGTGATATTCCCTTATTACCCTCTCCATCTTTTGGGCATGGCTACACTGCATGCTTTTTTCAGTAGTGTAGGTACATATGGAGCCCCCCCGCACAGGTATAAATAGCCATAGACTGTGAGGCATAGCTTAGGTTAGTAAAGACATGCCTGTACGTGAGTACATACCCTACTTGCCGAAGTCACGCCTCCCTCTCGACTCTGCTAAAAAGGGCAGTCCCTGCTGCCTACCCGCTGCTGGAGCCTTTCCGTACCTTTCGCTGACTTACAACCCACAGTGTGTATGCTTTTCACTGCAGCATGTAGCTACATGTACTCTGCATGCCACTGCCAGTGGTGTGTCGTGAAGACATAGTTTTCCTGATCATTGGCTAGTGGTGTGTTTGTGTCTGTTGCCTGCTCTGATTGTCAGAGAAGGTGGAAGGATACATTTCTGATATAGAGAGGCTCCAGCTAGTCAGTAAAGTTAGGAGCTCCCTCAGGTCCTAATCATGACTTGGTTTGGAAGGAATGTGGAAAAGATGAGAAAAATTTGGCCTGATAGATGTTGCCTAAGCAGGTGCAACTTCACTTGCTTATACCAGGGATGAACAGAAAACTCAAATTTCAGGCTGAGATTCTGTCCGTTCATCTTCGGACACATTCCCCTTCCCTCCCCCCCAAGGCCTGACAACTTCATGGTAGTGTACGTCTGACCCTTCCAGGTATGTCAGGGTCCCAGGGTAAAAGGCCAATATCAGCTCCAAAATAGACTAAAAGGCCAGAAGGAAACATTGTGATAATGTAGTCTGACTTCCTATACAACACAGGCCATAGGTTCTCCTCTGAATTAATTCCCATTTGAACTAGATCATATCCTTTAGAAAAAAATCTAATCTTGATTAAAAATTTCCAGTGATGGAGAATCCATTACATCCCACAGTAAATTTATTCCAATAGTTAATTGCCATCACTATAATTTTTTTTGCCTTATTTCTAGTCTGAATTTGTCTAGTTTCAACTTTCAGCCATTGGATCATATTATACTTTTGTCTGCTAAACTGAAGAACCCTGTATTTCTGTTCCCTGTGTAGGTACTTAATCAAGTCACCCCTTAGCCTTCTCTTTGTTAAGCTAAGTAGATTGAGCTCCTTGAGTCTCTCTCTATAAGGCATGTTTTTTCATGGCTTTTCTCTGAGCCCTCTCCCATTTTTTAACATCCTTCTTAGAGTGTGGACACCAGAACTAGACATAGTATTCCAGTAGCGGTTGCATCAGTGTCCTATTTATATATTCAAGGATTGCATTAGCCTCTTGGTCACAGCACTGCACTGGGAGCGCACGTTCAGCTGATTATCCACCATGACGGCCAAATCTTTTTCAGAGTTGCTGCCTCCCAGGACAGAGTTCCTCATCTGGTAAGTATGGATTACCTTTTCCCCCAGATGTAGGACTTGACGTTTGGCTGCACTGACACACAGATTGTTTGCTTCAGTCCATCTTACCCAGCAACCAGATTACTTTATCAATGACTTGTTCTCTTCATTATCTACCAATCCACCAAACTTTATGATTTGATGTTTTCTGTCACGTCACTGATAACGTTAAGTGAGTGTAGGGCCAAGAATCAATTCCTGTGGGACCCTAGTAGAAACACATCCACTTGATGATTCCCTGATCATTATTACATTTTTGAGACCAATAAATTAACCAGGTTTTAATCCATTTAATATGTGCCATGTTGATTTTCTATCATTCTACTTTTAGTCAAAATGTTTTGCAATACCAAGTCAAATGACTTACAGAACTCTAAGTATATTAATTACATCATCACTATTACCTTTATCAATGACATTTATAATCTCAAAAAAAAAAGATATCAAGTTAGTTTGACAGGATCTATTTTCCATCCACCTATGCTGATTGGCATTTATTATATTACCCCCTTTTAATTCTTTATTAATCGAGTACTCTATCAGCCATACCATTATTTTGCCTCAGATTGATATTAAGCTGATGAGCATATAATTATCCAGGTCACTCTGCTCACCCTTTCAAAATACTGGCACAACATTAGCTTTCTTCCAGGTCTCTGGAACTTCCCCAGTGTTCCAAGCCTTATTGAAAATCAATATTAATAGACCAGACAGCTCCTTGGCCAGCTCTTTTAAAAAACTGTTGGATGCCAGTTATCTGCGTCTGCTGATTTTAAAAAGTCTAACTTTAGTAGCGGCTGTTTAACATCCTCCTGACATTCCGTTGGAATGGAAACTATTTTATCATCATATAATATGAACATATCATGTGTAGGGCGGTCAAGCGATTAAAAAAAATTAATCGTGATTAATCATGCGATTAATCACACAGTTAAACAATAATAGAATACCATTTATTTAAATATTTTTGGATGTTTTCTACATTTTCAAATATATTGATTTCAATTACAACACAGGATACAAAGTGTACGGTGCTCATTTTATATTTATTTTTGATTACAAATATTTGCACTGTAAAAAAACAAGAGAAATAGTATTTTTCAATTCACCTAATACAAGTACTGTAGTGTAATCTCTTTAACATGAAAGTTGAACTTACAAGTGTAGAATTATGTACAAAAAATCCTGCATTCAAAAATAAAACAATGTAACACTTTACAGCCTATAAGTCCAATCAGTCCTACTTCTTGTTCAGCCAATTGCTCAGACAAACAAGTTTGTTTACATTTGCAGAAGATAATGATGCCTGCTTCTTGTTTACAATGTCACCTGAAAGTGAGAACAGGCATTTGCATGGCACTATTATAGCCGGCGTCGCAAGACATTTACATGCCAGATGCGCTAAATAATCATATGTCCCTTGATGCTTCAACCACCATTCCTCAGGATGTGTGTCCATGCTGATGACGGGTTCTGCTCGATAATGATCCAAAGCAGTGCATACGGACGCATTTTCATTTTCATCATCTGAGTCAAATGCCACCAGCAGAAGGTTGATTTTCTTTTTTGGTGGTTCGGGTTCTGTAGTTTCCGCATCAGAGTATTGCTCTTTTAAGACTCCAGAAAGCATGCCCCACATCTCATCCCTCCCAGATTTTGGAAGGCACTTCAGATTCTAAAATCTTGGTTCGAGTGCTGTAGCTATCTTTAGAAATTTCACATTGGTATCTTCTTTGCATTTTGTAAGATTTGTAGTGAAAATGTTCTTAAAATGAACATGTGCTGGGTCATCATCTGAGACTGCTATAACATGAAATATATGACAATGTGGGTAAAACAGAGCAGGGGACATACAATTCTCCCCCAAGGAGTTCAGTCACAAATTTAATTAACGCATTTTTTTAACAAGGGTCATCAGCATGGAAGCATGTCCTCTGGAACGATGGCCGAAGGATGAAGAGGCATATGAATCTTTAGTTCATCTGGCATATAAATATCTTGCGATGCTGGCTACAACAATGCTATGCAAACAGCAGGTGACATTGTAATTAAGAAGTGTGCAGCATTATCTCTTGTAAATGTAAACAAAGTTGTTTCTCTTAGAGATTGGCTGAACAAGAAGTAGGACTAAGTGGACTTGTAGGCTCTAAAGTTTTACATTGTTTTGTTTTTGAGTGCAGTTATGTAAAAAAACAAACTACATTTGTAAGTTGCAATTTCATGATAAAGAGATTGCACTACAGTACTTGTATTAGGTGAATTGAAAAATACAATTTCTTTTGTTTTTTTACAGTGCAAATATTTGTATTCAAAAATAAATATAAAATGAGCACTGTACACTTTGTATCCTGTGTTGTAACTGAAATCAATATACACCTCTACCCCGATATAACGCTGTCCTCGGGAGCCAAAAAATCTTACTGCGTTATAGGTGAAACCGCATTATATCGAACTTGCTTTGATCTGCCGGAGTGCGCAGCCCCGCCCCCCTGAGCACTGCTTTACCACGTTATATCCAAATTCGTGTTATATCGGGTCGCGTTATATCGGGGTAGAGGTGTATTTGAAAATATAGAAAACATCCCAAAAATATTTAAATAAATGGTATTCTATTACCGTTTAACAGCGCGAGTAATCGCATGATTAATCGCGATTAATTTTTTTTAATCGCTTGACAGCCCTACACATGATATGTTCATATTATATGATGATAAAATAGTTTCCATTCCAACGGAATGTCAGGAGGATGTTAAACAGCAGCTACTAAAGTTATGGGGCTTGGGCTGCAGGACTGTTTCATTGCTGTGTAGATCTCTGGGCTCGGGCTGGAGCCCAGGATCTGGGATCCCATGGAGTGGAAGGGTCCCAGAGCCTTGGCTCCAGCCTGAGCTCAGAAGTCTACACAACAAAGAAACAACCCCGCAGCCTGAGCCCCATAAGCCCGAGTTGGCTGGCATGGGCCAGCTGCGGGTTTTTCTTTGCAGTGTAGATGTACCCTAAGAGGCTGAAATATCACCTTTGTAGCTGATATTTAATAAGAATCTGTAATCAGGACTTTATTAAAATTTTATCACATCACTGGGTATTTAAGGCCTGTTTGATACACTGACATAGATTTAGCCCCAAACATTCATATCCATTTACAGGGTAACCCTTAGCTCAAGGGAGTTACATGGGTGATGAAGTTGATCTGTTAGGTTGATTCTGAAGCTGAAATTATAAAAACACACATGTGCCTGATGTGATACTACATATAATTTTTTTAATGGTTGCCCAGTAATTCATTGTTAACTATTCAGCAGCAGCCCTCTGCATTTGGAAATTACCTTTCTCAGGGCAAACAATAATCCCTGTGCTGATAATGTTTATATGCAGGTTTACAGCAAAGCTGCATGGAAGTTCTAAACCTTTCAATGACAGTCTTCAGTAAATCCCACTGGCACTTTAACAATTAATGGGGAAAAATGTTTGTTACACTCATAAAATTGGATTTTTGGAAGGTACTGCATAATTTTTTGGGTATACATTTAGAAATTGTTAGATTCTGGCATCAATCTAACAGTGTAACCACCACTGCCAAAATATCCAATAAGGAAAAAATATTGGTTTGAGGTGAACACATGAAAAAACACCAAAACATGTGTGTGTGTAAGGATCTTGCTGTTACATCAATACACAAGAATTTATTCTAAGAACTGCCACTGTCAATATTCCAGCTACAATCTGTCCCTTCCATATTTTTAAGAAAGGCAACAGTGAGGTAAAGAACCTCAGTTCCTTACTCCCATTGGGTGTTATCCAGCAGTCCACACAGAGATGAAACTGCTATGGAAGTCAGTGAGTTTTGCCTGGACATAGACTGCAAAGTTGAGATGTAGCAGGCAGAGGAGCAGTGAAGGGAAGGGGCTGCCAATAGTACTTACCAAATGGATTTCCACTTCTTTTTCTGCTGAAGAATGGGACTCATTATTAGTGGGATTCTTTGGTGCAGCAAGTTCAGGTTTCTTTACTTTTGTATCAGATTTGCTTTCTTTGGCATCTGGATTAGTAACAGATCTGGCAGGACTTGGCTTCTGTGGAGTTGATATC
This sequence comes from Chrysemys picta bellii, assembly GCF_011386835.1. Classification (NCBI taxonomy): domain Eukaryota; kingdom Metazoa; phylum Chordata; order Testudines; family Emydidae; genus Chrysemys; species Chrysemys picta. The sequence continues at coordinate 235,360,319 of NC_088792.1, forward strand.
CGCGAGAGTGCTGAAGGTGATGGGTTGACATCTTCATCCTCCTCCCTGAGCTCATGTGGAAGCAGTGCTGGATTCATTTTTACGTAGTAGCCATGGTAATGACCATGCAGTTCCCCATTCTCTGTGCTGATGGGATTGTGGTGGGCTGAAAACTTTGGCTGATGTTTCACCGCTATCTCCTCCTTTACGGGTACTTTTGAATACAGAGGCTTGTTGACCACGGCTGTTACAGTCTCACTAGCTAAACTTTTTTTTTCTTGAGTGAGTCTCGCCTTTGAGCTGGAGTTTTGTCTTTTCAATTGTTTGGTAGGGGAAGGCTCAGATGGAAGAGGAGAACTGTGCTTTGGGCTTGCTTCAGGTGTCCCAGGGGGTGTGGTGCCTTTTCGATAAAAATGAGGAGACTCTTTGGGGGAAGGTGCTTTTTCTTGAACCTTTTCTTCAGGGTTTTCTTTTACCTCCACACTTTCTTGAAATCGTTGTTTGATATAATCAGGGCCTGAAAAACAGTATAACAAAATCTTATCTCATTAAAACAAGAATAGGGCCAGGTGCCAAATCTGCCACACTGTGGGTATGGATCTGGTACGAAGCTGAAATTAAGAGGGAAAATAAAAACTCACTCATTTCTGGACTTTATATTATAATGCATTTGCTAATTAAAGTTGCTGCACCTTTTCCTCTCTGCTTGGCAATAATTTGGGCTATTCACTATTGGTTTGATCACTTTGCCTTCAATCTTGCAAAGGGACATAGAAAATACAGCAGATGGTCTCCAAATGAAACCATTGAAATCAATGGGAGTTAAGTGCCTAAATACCTTTCTGAATCTCACCCCCAAGTGGCTAACTTTTTATTTGTCGCATGCATACATCTGCCATTTTTTCTCTAATTGCTCATTTTTGTCTACCTACCATACATGGCCCTCATCACCATGATACCTGATTGTTATTTTGGTTGTTAAATACTTAGGAGGCAATCTCTCTCCTTATGCCTTAATAGTCTGTAGGAGACTGAGCTTGAATCTTTTATAAGTTTTCTGGTTTGATTATGAGTGGGTATTTGTGTGAGGGATTGCATTGTCTCTGTCTTTCGGTATGTCTTCATTGCAGAGTAGACCTGGGCTCTTACTCAGAAATTTCACCTAGCTCCTCTTACACAGACACAGACACAGACACAGACACACACACACCCATCTGAGTTTAGTGGTGCTTTCTAATCCTTTACAATAATAGCATCTGGTAAAGAATATTGTAACTTGTTGCTGCTGGGATCTGGGAATTAGTTTGCCACTAAAAGGCTGTGATCCCTGTGCAACAGAAACTCAGTGAAGTACGGACTTCCTAACACACAAATACAAAGTGATGGTCTCTCTCCCTCTTAAAGTTTTAATACTGATCTGTAGTAAGGTCTTATTATTAGTTTGTCATTATTTGTATAAAATATACTTCATTATATTTACAGTATTGTCTTCAAGGGTTCTAAAATTATGACAGTTTTAATAGTAATGAGATTTTAAAAAAAAAGCTAATTGTTTTCTTTGACTCCTTTTTTAGCCCTTAGGACATACTCTAGTCACATTTCCAAGCTTTTCTCCACAACCAGGAAGGCTAGAAATATACTTTAAACAAACACACACACACACAAACAAAAAAAGAGCTGAGATTGTCACATAATCGCTTGATTCCAGAAGCTGATTTTAATGAAACACCAACTATCACAAAAATCACAAGAGTTGGCAGTATTACATTTAGCAATATTCTATGATGCATTATTCACAGCTAGTTAAAGCTAAAATGTAACTGAAAGAGTAATAAAACCCACTCTGTAATGCAGGAGCTTGGTTTCTTTATTGCCTTTGTTCACTAAGAGCAACATTCTGCTTAGTCTTTTACACAGGTTTGAAGTAAAAGGGGAGTGTGTAAGGGGCTTAAAAAGGCGGGGCAGCTCATGTTGGGAACTGGCAAAATTGTAGTCTCCGAACTCCAGGGAGCACAGGGACTTCTACATCCCTACTCCCTTGGGATACAGAGAACCCCAAGGAGGGAGAGAGGACATGGGGCCAAGGCCATGGCCCTGCTCCTGCCTCCTCATCAGCCTGGAAGAGGGGCTAAAGCTGGAGGGGGGGGGGCCGGGTGCACCCCATACAGATATGTAGCCTTCCCGTGTGCATTAGGATGGATAGGGATGAATTTAGTTTCCCTGAAGCATGATTCCTCCTGCTGTTTCTCAGGGGCAGCATGTCTCCTCAGTTCAGGGCTTTTGTGCTTCACAGGCATGTTCTGAACCCTTATCACTAAATATCCAAAATTCAGTCTCTTGCAGTGAATCTCCCAATCTCATTAGTGTAATTTAATGAGCATTTATTGTATTTTGTTATATTTATTTCTATATCTGAAGAGATATAATGAAAAATTAATCCTATTTTTTTTGCCAGCTATAAAGGCAATTCCTCTCTTCAAGAAAGGTAATTAGTACAAATGACTCATTTTTGATGATAGAAAAATCCTGGCCTAATCAAGTCTCTGCCTTTGTGTCTCAACTGGAAAAAAGCAGTGTTTATTGTGATACAGTGTCTTCATTGTGAACAAGTTCATCTTCTGGTCCAGCTGTGCATGCTAACACATAAACCAGGTAACAGTTTGATGGTTTAATAATTAAAATGGCATGATAATATATTATTTTTAAATTACCTATTCCGCCAGTGTAATAGTACACTTTCAGTTGCTCTTAAAGAATGAATACACTACATCCTGGTGTATTCATTCTTTAAGTGATTTTTACTTCTATTCCTGTGTGACCTTGGGTAAGTCACAACTTTTCTTTGTCTCAGTTTGCCCACCTGTCAAAAGGGATAATTTAGTGGGCGCAACTGACTCGCCTGCTTGAAAACATCTTCCTTGTTCTGGAGCTATTCCCTGTTTTAAAATGGGAAATCCTGTTAGCACCAGTAAAATCTTTCCAACTGGGCACTCTTAACTATGTCTATGAATGTGCTCTCTCTTAGGAGTTACTGCCTGAAGCTTAACTCATTAGGGCTAGGGATTATGGATTCTCAGACTAGTGAATATGAAAAGAGGAGTTTTCTCTATGATTAAATGGAGAGGTGGGTATCCCAGTATGCAAAACATTGAGATCCCCATGCCAAACAGTGACAGTTGAGCTGGGTCATGCAGCATTTGGAGTCCAGATGACTAAATCAGATGCCTATTAGGCCTGTAGGTAAGAACATGCTGTTGAAGAAGCTCTACCAACTTTTTGAAGGGTGAAACATGCATCCTCCCCTATCAGACCAACTCCGCTTGCTGGTGTTGAAGGAAGTGGGTCTGTGGCTCTGCTCTCAGCTCACCCCTTTTAGCTCCCCTTCTGGAGGCTAGCTATACCAACAGCGCTAACGAATGCTCTAATGTGGCTGGCTCCCTGCACAAGATATGCTCCTTGTGTCCTTTTTCTCTACTTGCATTCCTATGCAGGCCCAGCCACAATCCTTAATATTTTATCCTTAAGTGGTTTGGGTGGGAGGTCTACAAAACTACAAAGTAGTATTATCATTACATACTGTATGCAGAAATGCTGGTTTGAGAGTCACCTGGCATTACCTAAGAGACTAATTGGATAATAATAATTGGAATAATGGTGACTAAAATATAAAGATCCATGTACTGTTTACTCTAGAGACTAGTTTTGAACTGTGATTGCTCTTCAGTAGAGAAGGGAATCTAAGCTCTCGTCTACACTACCCGCCGGATCGGCGGGTAGCGATCGATCTATCGGGGATCGATTTATCGCATATAGTGTAGACGTGATAAATCGATCCCCGATCGCTCTTCCGTCGACTGCTGAACTCCAGCAGTACAAGAGGCTGAAGCAAAGTCGACGGGGGAGCCGCGGCCATCGATCCCGCGCCGCGAAGTAAGTAATTTTAATTCCATCTAAGATACGTCGACTTCAGCTACGCTATTCTCATAGCTGAAGTTGCGTATCTTAGATCGATTTCCCCCTCCCCAGTGTAGACCAGGCCTAAAGCACGACAAACAAAACACACCTGTATATACAGTAAACATTGTTCAGTCTTTCCTTCTGTATAGACTTATATTAAATTAAAAAAATATTTAAAGGTCCTGTTCAAAGAGAAGCACTGTACAAATAATTTTCTAGAAAAAAGGCACCACTTTAAAACCTGGAGAAACCTAGCGTGGAAGAATTAAAATGGTGCAATTTTATATAAGCAGGGTTTTGTAGAAAAAGAAAAGATGGCAACTCTCTATACAGAATCTAATGTCATTCAAAGTACAGTACATGATGACAGTACATAATTCAGTTTCAGAGTATTTCAGTGGTAATTATCAAGCAAACACTTATTCCTGTCTTTTAAACTGGAGTGGTAAATATGTAACATCCCCTAACTTATTTTATTTCTATATAACTGATTAACTAATAATAATGATAGTTGCTTTTGGACCCAGTAGATTTAATTCCTAGGTAATGAATGACATTTCTGTTCACTTTAATGATAATCAGTGTAGTTATATTGTGTTAAGGCTAAATTCTGCCCTGAGATGTCCACACAATGCTCCCAGAATTTGGTTCCAATCCTCACCCCAAACTGTCAGAGGTGTAATGATGACATTATCAGATCCATTGCTCACTGAAGTCAGTGCAGTGCCTAAGTGAAGAAAATATTGCTAATATTTGTATTACATCCATGCTTAAAGTGCACAACCAAGATTGGTGCCCCACTCTGCTAAGCAGTGGCTGTATCCATAGTAAGAGAGACACTGAAGAGCTTCAGAGGGTCCTATGGCACCTTTGAGACTAACAGAAGTATTGGGAGCATAAGCTTTTGTGGGTAAGAACCTCATTTCTTCAGATGCAAACCCTTGCATCTGAAGAAGTGAGGTTCTTACCCACGAAAGCTTATGCTCCCAATACTTCTGTTAGTCTCAAAGGTGCCACAGGACCCTCTGTTGCTTTTCACAGATTCAGACTAACACGGCTACCCCTTTGATACTTGACTGAAGAGCTCACAATCCTATTATACAAGACAGAAAAAAGGCAGCAAAAGGAAATATCAAATCCCCATTTTACAGATGAGGAACTGAGGCACAGAGAGATCATGGCCTCAGTTTAGCAAAGCACTTAAGCACATGCTGAACTGAATAGTCCCACTGAACTCAATAGTCAGTTGTCAATGGAACTGTGCATGTGCTCAAGAGCTCTGCTATATCATGGGCTAAGTGATAGCCCAAGGTCACAAAGAGTGTCTTGGGCAGAACAGGAATTGAACTTGCATCTCCTGAATCCCAGTCCAATGTCTGAATAACTAAAATCCCATTCTCCAGTTTGGCCCTCAGAAACAAAACAGATACACTGATATGTCATACCACTGTGGATTAGTTGAGAGTTACATTTAGTGAATTAAAAAGTAATTACTACATTCATTCTGGTCTGGAAGACAGAAATACTAAATAATTATCAGGTAAATACACGAGTCTTTACTGTGTTGTACTCTGGAGCAAAGCAAGAGCACACTGGTTGTAGCGAAAGCTGAAGCTCTAGTTGTTTAAAAAACTGAATAATCTTTTTTGAACAGTGTATTACAACTATTGATTGCTGTTCACTGAGGAATAAGTTAGTGAAACTCCTGTGACTTTGTTATCCTGTGAGGAGATCAATGTTTTTCTGTAACACTACAGCTGCCAACAATATCTGTTCTGTCAGTGAGAATTATTTTATACGCTACTGAATATTTATGACTAAAGTCTGACTTCAACCTGAACTCAAAGATGTATTATTAGAGGGTCCCTATCCTGCAGATCCCCAACATGGAGAATGCTCATAGACTTCAGCAAGACTTTCTCATGTTAGAGACTTGCAGGGTAGGACCTTTATAGGTAAGCAGTTCTCAGAAGTCAGGATGATAACTGTGGGGGAAGGAAATAAAAATAATCCCTCATGAGTCTCTTAAACTAAGTATTTCAGTGAGTCAGCACTAGGGTGAAAATAACTGTATTCAGTAAACTTTAGAAAGACAGGATTTTTTTATTACTTCATTGTGGATGTGAGTATGTGGAGGGAGGAAGAGCTATAATTAAAGTCTTTGGTGCCTGTTTTATTTTAATATTTCGAAAGGTTAAATTACACGAAAAAAGAGCTTTTCCACTGCTAGGCAGCACATGTCAATGGATGGCTGTTTAGAGGCATATGTAAAATGAATTGCTGGGGTCAGTGGACAGTTTTGTCCACATTACCACTTACTATGGTTGTGGATTTATTTATGTTTGGTGAGATTTGCTGGCAGTATCTGTACAGTGACCAAGGACTGAATGGAATTGGAGACTAATGATTCAATCCTTCAAGGTGCTGATCTCCTTCAAGTAGTAAAGACCTTGCAGGGTCCAGCACTAAAGTATTCTTCTAATGTCTAAAGATGGTTTCCCATTCTGGGTCATATCTGAGGCATTTTGATGGGGAACACTGTAGAACTAGCACCTTTCAGTGAACTCAATTGTACAAAAAAATGACAAAATAACACAAACTACTCAGTAACATGTTCCATCTTGTTCATATGATATAAACAATCAGACTGTTTGCACAAGCTCTGAGCAAGTTTTGAGTAACACAGTCAAATCAATGGTTACAGAAACAGTACAACTTCACTTGTACAGCATCCTTCATAATAACTGAACCTGAGAACACGGTTCATACAATTGTGTAGTTTAAAAATGAATAATAGCAGAAGGAGGGAGAAATGCATGATCTAGGCAAAGGTTTAGAATACAATTTCAGCTGGGATTTGAAAGTAAAGGGATAGTTGATGACACAGCATTCAGTGCTGTTTACAAGGAACCTGAGGTCAGAAGTTGATTTGCATTTTCAGCCTCTGGCTGGTTAGTCAGTATACCCAGGATTTTTAAGTGTCAGTCAACAGTGTGCCCAGGAAGTCATTAAACTTTACTTCTCTGGATTGGATTTTAAAATTGTCCTTGCCTGCCTGCCAATAATATATTTTTCCTACTTGCTAGCTCTAGCATTGAGATGTCTCAGGGTCAATAGGTTTGCCTAGACAGGCAAATTAAAAGACAAAAAGCCATGTCTATGCTACAAAGTTTGGTCAATGCAAGTTACTTTGGTGTACAGCCGACAACCTTTGTATATTGCTTGGGTCCATGCACGCCTGGGTGCGTACTTTGGTGCTGCAAGTACTCATCACAAGTGCTTGCATCCATGTAAAATGTGGTGCACCACGGGTAGGTATCAGAGTTTGTCCTGTGCCGCCATCTGACACAATGCCTTGTGGGACATCTTTGCCATGGTTTGTGAAATACCAGTGATTCACCCAGGGATTTCTGGGAGCTGGGGTCAAATTCCTACCATGCCACTTTCTCTATTCCATAATGTTTTCCACAGCTCACAACTTTCATGTTGGTTGCAAAACTCCCATAGTCCTGCATGCTGCTTTTCAGTCTCTGTCATCTCTTTGGCAGAAGCATGGACTCTGAACAGCTCAGCACAATTCTCATGAACGTTGCTAATACAGAATGCACAATTCTCCGGTATTTGCAGAACCTGAGCAAGTACTATTATAACTGGGATTGTAAAGAGGAAGACATGGAGATGTTCAAATGCAGAAACTGGATGATGATGGGAAAAAATGCCAGTGGATTTCTGCTTCTGGTCTCAAGAAATGAACACCGATTGGTGTAACTGCAGCATAAGGAACATTTGGGATGACGAGTAATGACTGCAGAACTTTTGGATGCAAAAGATCACATTTCTGGATCTGTGTGCTAAGCTCACCCAGACCTTCAGCATAGGGACACCAAAATGACAGCTGCATTGTCAGTGAGAAGCAAGTGGCAACCATGCGAAGCTTGCAACGCCGGACTGCTATCAGTAGTGGGCAATCAGCTTAGAGTTGGAAAATCCACAATGGGGGCCGTTGTCATCCTTGTGTGTAAGGCCATTAAGCGTCTCCTGCTACACAGGACTGTGACCCTGGGTAATGTAAAGGACGTATGGATGGATTTACAACACTGGGGTTCCTGAATTGCTGTGGGTTGGTAGATGCACACATATCACTATTCTGGCACCAGTCCACTTTGCCCCCGAGTACATCACCAGAAAGCGATATTTTTCCATGGTTAAGCAGGGACATTCTTTCCTGACCGCTGGATTACCATTGGTGATACTGAAATAGCAATAGCTATTCTGAGGGGCCCGGCCTACCCCTTGCTCCCATGGCTCATGAAGGTTTACAGTGGCCACCTGCCCAGCACCAAAGAAAGTTTCAACTACTGGCTCAGCAGGTATAGAATGACAGTTGAATGTACTTTTGATACATTGAAGAGATGCCAGTGCTGTTTACTCAGTAGACTGGAATTCAGCAAGGCAAACATGCCCCTGGTTATAGCGGCACATTGTGTACTGCATAATATCTGTGACGTGAAGGGGGAAAAAGCTACTGCCACACTGAAGGGGTGAAGTGGTCAGGCTGTCTGCTGAATTTCAACAGCCAAAACCCAAGGCTATTAGAAGAGCCAACTGTGGAGCTGTGTGGGTGAGGGAGGCCTTACAAGAACCGTTAACAGTCAGCCACAGTAATGTTGTCTGATGCTTTTATGAAATAGGGTCTCTCACGTGTATAGGGCTGAGTCAAAGAAGGGGACAGACTGCAGCAAGGCAGAGATGGCTGCCAACAGGAGGGCCTAGGGAGCACTGACCACGGAGTTCTCCAATGATTGGAAAGGATGCTGAATGCTGGATCTCTGGGGATGTAGGTCAGTAATGCTCTGCAGCATCTGAGTTTATTGCCTGAGCAAACCCATTATGCCCTGGTGCACTTCCACAACCCTCCCCCTGCCCCCCACCCCACAGAACACAACTTCTCCAACTGAAACTATTTTCCCCCTAGATTTGGGATTCAAAGTCTCTGGCTAATTGTGCTGCTTTTTTTAATCATAACTCTTCTTCCCCATTCCACATCGGAGGCAATAGTGATGCCAGTGCCTGCCAATAGCTCTGCTCTTGCCTTTGAACATTCTTTAGGGTATCCTCCAGATCTGATGTTTGTATGTGGAATTGTTGTGCCTGGACAGGGCAGCCCCTTGGCATGCAACTTCAGAGGTGAGCCAAATATCTTCTGAGGTCAGTATGACATAACATGATGTTGTGCCATGGCAGATTGTGCTATAATCCAACAATGCCATGTCATCATGCTGTGATGTAAATGTCACGATGCACAAATATGTCTGAGGACAAACTTTAAAAGGTGGCATCCCAAAATCCCCATTTGCCTCTAAAGCAGTTTCATATTCACCTCGCCCTCTCTCATAAAGTAAGAGAGGCTACTTTAATTTTTAATTGCTGCAGGCCTTTAGTTACTATGTACCCCATGTGCAAAAACCCATGTATTCATTATGCTTAAAAAATATAGTACCTCAAGTTAGCCCTCTGAAATGCTTGCTTTATTTCTTTTCAGAACCAATATCATAGTGCACTACAAACAACTTCCACGTAATTTTGCTACAATGCCTAATTCTTTCAAAACCACTACTGGTGCTTAACTCTCCCGTGACACCCATGAACAAGATGGGGCCTCTTCCAATCTTACAATCAAACACACAATTTGGCCTCCTTCTAGCCAAACTCCAAAAGTGCTTAGTCACTTAGTTACAGGCCATGTACAGGCCTGGCCAAGGTCAGTTCCCAAGTCTGTCATTTATTCTGCTCTGCTGTTGACATGCTGGGGGATAAACTGTTGACATGGATTGGAGATTGGCTGCTGCACTTCTAAACCTCCTGCCTTTCAGAGATAAATGCATTATAAAACGGAAATGACTTTGTTAGCATAACTTAACGTGATACTTAACTCACAAACCGTAGGAACGTATTACAAAGGTTAAAACTCCATCCAAGAATTACCTGACTTGCTAGAGAAAGTATAAGGGTGTCAAAAATGTAGGTGAACTTGCATAAAATGGTCCAGGTTGTATGCAACATCATGAACTTGCAACTCAAACAGCATGGTAAACAAGTTTATCCAACAGTGAAAACTTTGAAAGGTAGCATTTCTCAACCGTTCAATGCAATATCAAATCCTCACATCAATTCCTGCAAAGCTACCTTAAGCACGAGTCTCCCTATCATTCACTTAATTGAGTACAGTATTTAGGCAGGATTTTTGCATGTAATATCCGTAGCTGTTTTCAGATTAGTAAAAAAAGACCCTAATTTCTCATTATTCAAAATAAACCTTAAAAGCAACATTTTCAAAAAATTTCCCAGTACATATTTACAAGATGAACAATATGTATTAAGGGACTTGATCTGATGGTGTAAATAGTAGAATGGTGAATCTCTCAAATGGCTATCAATAAACACTTAAGTGACAACAGTGTTTGTGCCCCTTCTCTGTTTTTTGGGTACGTCTACACTGCAATTAGACACCCGCAGCTGGACCATGCCAGGTGACTCAGGCTCACAGGGATCTAAAGGACTGCTTACCTGCAGTGTAGACCTTGGGGACCCTCCCATTTTGCGGGTTCCTAGAGCCCGGGCTCCAGTCTACGCTGCAGTTAAACAGTCTCTTAGCCCAAGTCAGCAGGCATGGGCCAGCCACAGGTTTATAACTGGAATGCAGACATACCCTCTATGACTATCCTAGCAAATGTCTAAAGGAGAGCAGGAGGAATGTTTGTGTAAACAGCACATTTTGAACTCATGTGAGTATCTGCTCTGTAAATTAGGGTCTAATCCTGCAATGATAGGCCCCTACACATCTATGGAGCCCCATTTGGAAATACTTTGCCTGGATTTGGATCTGATATGAAAGATAGGGTGACCAGATAGAAAGTGTGAAAAATTGGGACAGCAGATGGTGGGAAATAGGCGCCTAGATAAAAAAAAGCCCCAAATATCAGGACTGTCTCTATAAAATCCGGACATCTGGTCATCCTAATGAAAGATGGCATTGTGTGTAGTACATTTCTCTACAACACCACGCTGGGACATTAGTTCATTGTCTCAGAGGAAAGAATGGAACTTATTGAATCACCAACACTGCTTCCTGAAGGCACTTTGTTTTCCTAAGTATCCCTTTACTAACCAGGACTGACTGTACTTGGTTTATATTTGACAAGATCATATTCCAATGAGATATGGCTGCTGGGGCAGGACAGGCTTAATTTTTCCTGGCCGAATAACTTACATATGCTGTAATCTTTATGAGTGCCACTGATTTTTAAAGGCTCACTTAGCCCCTGAGCTACTCCCCCATAGGCAGACACTTTGATATGGGACAATTGACAAGATAAATAAAGTTTTAGGCTTTGCAAATATAACAGCAATCCTTTTAAAAATATTTAATTTCATTTGGGCTTCTTGGGGGCACAATGCAGTTATTAGAACCTCTGGTCATTTATTCCTTTTTACAATGGCTCTGAAGAGTAACCCTTGGTCATATTTTGTAAAATCTGAATAAATACATAAAAAAGTTTTAACCAATATTAACTAAAGCAGCATAATGGTATTCTGTTCTAAAAATGGTTTTGTATCAAACAGAAAAGCTAATGCATGCTCTCCATGATGTGCTGATTTTGCAGGACGGACAGTAGGGAAAAGAAGTAAATATGTATTTGTCACTAAAATAAGCAGATATGACTGAATATATGCAGATATATGGCATAAACAGCTGTTTTTACAGTCAGTTGTCACAGTAGAATTACACACTGATTTTTGTAACATTTCTTTGAATATCTTCCAGCTTGTCCACATCTTTCTAGTATCGAGGTGCCCCCAAATAACCTTAGTATTCCAGGTGCAGTGTCACCAGTCACGTGGAGAAGGGACTAATACCTTCCTTCTCCATGACGTGCTGCCTGTGCATATACAGCCTAAAATAGCATTAGCTATTTTGCTGCCATATCACATTTCAAGTGCATGGGTCTGATTCTGCTCCCAGGAGAGTTTGGCAAATGACTTCAATGGGCGTACGATCACGTCTCATATCTAATATGCTGACTCCTGTCCCTGCTATGTTTCTTTGATATTATTACTGGTGGTCAAGTTTCTTCCTTTCATTTTAAACATTTAGGTTGATGATTTCAGCCTTATGTATTAGCTTGGTTTTGTCTCAGATAGTCAAATTGTGAATCCCTTACTTGCACTGGTGAGCAGTTACTCATATGAGAGTGATAATATTGATTTCTGTCCCCCAGTAATTATTTCCAGTCCATATTTGTAACTTCAAACAACTACTTTGTTTTTCTCTGTCATCACTTGCACTTGCATTACTTCATTTTACTATCACTGGCTGATTTAAATATATTGTGTGCCTCTTCTACATTTAATTAATGGAGATACTAACAAGGATCTACCACTGCTTCCTATGTCATCTCATTAGATGCCTCCTCCCTGAACTCTCTGAGGACAAAAAAAAAAAAAGGGTAATGGTAAAATGACACACAGTTTTCAGTCCATGTGCCAATGCTCATATCTATACCAATTTTATTGTTTTTTAAAAAAAGAGAATTACAAAATTAGTAGGCAAGGGAATGCAGTAACTGTAATATCTTGTTTTAGCAAAGCATGGTTTTACAGTAGTCTCTTGCCAAGTCATATTTGAAAATTTCAATAGAGCTGGTCTGGTATGTCTTGTTCTTGAAAAAGCCAAGCTGTTTATTGCTCATGGTTCTGTTAACCTAGAGAAGTTCTCCCCCACTCACTCCCTTAACATGTGTTGCATAACTCCGTCAAAGATCTAGTTGAACTTGGGCACTCCCAGACTGTTGTGAGGGGATTCACACACTGAATCCCCATGTTCTTTAAGCCTCTGGAGTGTGAACAAAATCCAGGCACTGCCCTTGCTTGGGGTAGGCACACTCAAAGTGCAAATTCTTTGTCTAGTACCCTCCCCTCCGAGCTGAGACCCCATGCTCTTGACTTAATCTCATGAGAAACACACGCAACTTAATACAAAAATAATAACCCTTACACACATTTCCCTGCCTTAGTTTCCTCAGCACTCTAGAATATTCTCTGGGGTGTCCAGGATCCTTCTGCTGAAGCTCAGGTCTTGACTTCTGAACCATGGAGCCTCTCTCCCTAGGTCAGCTTGCGTTTTCTGAGTTTGGTTGGTTCTGCAGTGAAATCTAGTCCTCCTGCTTTGAAAGCATGCCCGTCTCTTCACATCTCCTGCCCAAACTTCCCATGTCTCTCTCCAAAGCCTTCCCCTTAAGAGTCCTTTTAAAAACTCTTGCTTTGTCCCTTTGTTCTGTTGGAGGATTTTCCACTTGTTCCACTTCCTCCTCCCTGCAGACAAGTTGGAAGAAGTAGTTTTTTCCAGCCTCATCAGCCAACCTGTCATTCAGGTGTTTCATAGTAACAACTTCATAATATGGACCAGAATTCATAATTTGTACAGACAGATTCCCCAAACTGTCACAAACTCTACCAGAGACTTTTATGTGACCCCCCGCCCATTCCATCGTGATGTTGAGCTAATGGATTTGCATAGCTGTACTGGCTCCACTGCCTGTTGGGCCACAGATCACCACAAAGGAGGGAGAAAAATTTGCCTCACTGCATCTGAATGCATGTACAAAATGTGTAATTATAAGCCAAGTAGCAAGTTTTCCTTCCTGCACATATTTGGACTTGGAGAGGGGTTGTTTAGTTAACATGCCCTGAACGAAACCTGGACTTTTGGATTGCTACTGGGGATTAATATTTACTACTCCAAAGCAGAGATTATTGAGTAAATTAAACAGAGTTGTTCTATACAAAATAAGAGCAGCTGTTGAGCCCTCAGAATCTCTACAAGGCCATGTAGGCTCCATAGCAGTCTGACCAATTTAGAGAAAATATCAACATGAACAAGAAGCGCCGAAGAAAATAAAAATATCCACCATGATGAGATTTAGAGCTGTATGCAGGGAGTTGAGATCTGTAAATACACAAACCAACCCTTGGGCATCTCAGGTCCATCCATCTACCTAACACAGCCAACAGAAATTACTGCAACCTTAGTAATACTTCAGGTATATAGACTGACCAACCTTAGGCCAAAACTACAACCAACTGTGTGTGTAAGAAATTTTGAACAAGAACAAAATATGCAATGTGGAGGTGGGAGAGAAACTATATCTTTCACTACTGTGGGGTGCTCTCGACTCTCAGCCCATCTCTCACTGCATCATTGTCCTTCTAGTGCTGCAAGGGGTGCAATCATCCTGTTTATGAGGAGAGGATTTCTGAGTTGATGGCTGGGTGGAATTGCTCACGAGGAAAGCCTGATAAATTCTGACTTCTAACCTGGGGAAACATTCAAGTTGAGTAGCATCAAAACAAACCCTTCCACCCCCACTGAGGTTTACTGTACCCAGAAGATGAGGGATACTCCCCTCATGGACTATAGGAAGATTGGAGAGAGGATGTGTAACAAAACTGTAATAGTAAAGGCTCCCCCCCCCAGGCATCAAAACAGCTTCCTTAAAAACAGATGGCAACCCACTCCCCAAAAGGGAAAATGCTGATAATCTGAAGCAACAACAGATCCAGATGCTGATCTAACTGATAGGTTGTAGCTCAGAGCACTCATTATGCCCTTAGCACTTCAGTGAGCAATATTAGCTTGAAATTCAAAACACAAAGAAGATGCAGTGTTGTTCCCTCAAGATTCTGCTGTGTCACCATGGAGGTACACAACATAGTACAGATATGAGTGGTTTTATCTGCAAAATACTCACTGTTTTGGACTCATTATGCAAGATGCTGATCTCAGTTACATCAGTTTTCCATAAGTAGGGTTACCATTCGTCCGGATTTACCCGGACATGTCCTCCTTTTTGTGCTAAAAATAGCGTCCGGGGGGAATTTGTAAAGCACTCACAATGTCCGGGATTTCCCCCCTCCCCCGGCAGAGCAGAGCGAGCGGCTGGGAGGGCTGCAGGAAAGTCCCGGGCTGGACTCCGGAGCAGCTTCCTCCTCCCACCCCCCCCTCCCTCCCTGCATTCTGAGCCGGCAGTTCCTCCTCCTGCAGCCCGGTCCGGCAGCCCTGTGCAGGGCCAGGGACCGGGTTTTGTTGTGCTGGGGAGCTCAGCCATGTGTCCGGCTGGCACAGAGCCCAACACCCTGTTCTGAGCAGCAGGGTAAGGGGGCCAAGGAGGTTCTGGAGGGGGCAGTCAAGAAACAGGGGGGGGCTTTTTGGGGGGAGTGGAGAAAGTTTTGGGCAGTCAGGGTACAGGTAGGGGGTAGGGTCCTGGGGGGCAGTTGGGGGGGTGTCTTAGGAGGGGGCAGTTAGGGGACAAGGAACAGGGAGTCTTAGGTAGGGGGTGGGGTTCTGGAGGGCAGTTAGGAGCAGGGGTCCCAGGAGGGGGCAGTCAGGGGACAAGGAGCGGGGGGGTAGGGGGCTGGGAGTTCTGGGGGGGAGCTGTCAGGGGGCAGGAGTGGGGAGAGGGATCAGAGCAGTCAGGGGACAGGGAGCAGAGGGGTTTAGATGGGTTAGGAGTTCTGGGGGGGGGCTGTCAGGGGGTGGGGAGTGGTTGGATGGGGCGTGGGAGTCCCAGGGGTCTGTCTGGGGGTGGGGGTGTGGATAAGGGTTGGGGCAGTCAGGGGACAAGAGGCAAGGAGGCTTAGATAGGGAGTGGAGTCCTGGGGGGCAGTTAGGGGCGGGGTCCCAGGAGGGGGCAGTCAGGGGACAAGGAACGGGGGGAGGGTTGGGGGTTCTGGGGGGGCGGGAAGTGGGAGGGGCTAGGGCGGGGCTCCTCCCGTCCTCTTTTTTGCTTGTTGAAATATGGTAACCCTACCATAAGTATAACTTCAGTAACAACTCCTTGACTTCAATAATAACTTCTGATTCTCATGGGGGAGGAATAGCTCAGTGGTTTGAGTATTGGCTTGCTAAACTCAGGGTTGTGAGTTTAATCCTTGAGGGGGCCATTTAGGGAACTGGGGTAAAAATCTGTCTGGGGATTAGTCCTGCTTTGAGCAGGGGGTTGGACTAGATGACCTCCTGAGGTCCCTTCCAACCCTGATATTCTATGATGCTAGTGCAAGATCAGAATCAGGCACACAGTCATCTCTGACTATGGTATAACAGAATTCATGCCCCGTTTGCATTAAAAGATGCATTGCTTCTCCCCAAGTCATGTGATTATGTGAGAATCTCAGTTTTCGTTTTCCAAAAAGTGAATTTCTAACCCTCACAGAACTACCACCCCCTACACCAGGGGTGGGCAAACTATGGCCCGGGGGCCACATCCGGCCCACCAGATGTTTTAATCCAGCCCTCGAGCTCCCACAGGGAGTGGGGTCAGGGGCTTGCCCCACTCCACGCAGCTCCCAGAAGCAGTGGCATGTTCCCCCTCCAGCTCCCACATGTAGGGTCAGCCAAGGGGCTTCACACTCTGCCCCTGCAGCTCCCATTGGCCGGAAACCGCAGCCAATTGGAGCTGCAGGGGCGGTACCTGCGGACAGGGCAGCGCGCAGAGCCGCCTGGCTGCGCCTCCATGTAGTAGCTGGAAGGGGGACATGCAGTTGCTTCTCGGAGCTGCTTGAGGTAAGTGCCGCCCGAAGCCTGCACCCCTGACCCTGTTCTGCACACCAATCCCCTGTCCCAGCCCTGATCCCCCTCCCGCCCTCCAAACCCCTTGGTCTCAGCCCGGAGCACCCTCCTGCATCCACAAACCCTCATCCCCACCCTGGAGTCCTCACTCCACCCCCCCGCACCCCAACCCTCAATTTTATGAGTATTCATGGCCCGCCATACAATTTCCATACCCAGATGTGGCCCTGGGGCCAAAATGTTTGCCCACCCCTGCCCTAGACCCCTAGCAATACCCCTTTGCTGTCTGCAGTGCTAGAAATTAGATTTTGCATGCTCCTAGCATGAGTAGGCTAAGAGGCAGGGCTTCTTGTTCACCACACTACTTATCTTTGCAGTCACACTTGTGGTACTGTATTCCCAATATGCAAATACTAAAGTAACTAATTACAGAAAAGGTAAATGTCAGGACTTTAATGGTATTTCAATATTCACGATTCAGACTGACATCTCACTTTTACAATATGCTAGTTTGTTTTACTGCTTTTCTCCCTTTTCAGTCTCCCTCTAAACTACAGTATAACAGTTAGACCATTTTGACACCTGCTGGTGTCTGTGTAAAATGAGTGTAATATTTAAATATGAAAATAGGTACCTCTAATTGTTCAACTGGAATGTAAGAGGCATCATGCTAGGGGGCAAGCTGAAATTGTTTCATTTCATAATTGTAAATTGCACCCCACATTGTACCAGTATCTACTGAGTAGGAGGCAAGAGTTTGAGGACTCAGAATTTAAGAGCCTGATCCAAAGACTCTCATAGATTTCACTGGGCTTAGGCCTCAGGAGAATCAGATTGGATCTGGTTAAAAGAGAAAAGACACAATAATCAGTTGTTTAAGGAGAAACGTCTGCATTTCAAACGGGAGACTTTAGCCTTCACTCTGCTTCTCTTTCTTAAAGAAGACTGTTGATACCCCATGTGCAGTCATGTCTGCCTTGCTGACAGACTGCTTGCTTATCACACATACAGTTCTAGCCAAGAGGGTAAAATTACATTTTCTCACAATATCTTTTTTCCCCCCAAGACAATTCAATGCAATGAAAGGCTGTGTCTTAACTAGAGTCATGGAGATTGAGAATATCTCATGCTTCATTATCTTTCAGTAATACCTAATGGGACTCTATGGAGATGCTGTAAACCTAATACTGTAGGCTTGGGCAACTGAGAAATTGCTATAACGGAGACAACAACGGTGAGTTTGTTTTCTTTTAAACATGCATAAACCCATGAACCCATATTTTGAATAATGGCTCTTGGAGAGGGATATATAAATATTATTATGGGCGTGCCTTGTTTATTATTGTTAATGATGTATGGTAATAAGAAATGGTGCTCTATCAGTCATAGCTATGCTATATTGGAAATACTTAAACATAACACTGCAGCGTACTATGAGGTTCAGAACTGGATGGTATCAGACAGAAGTGATCTATTTGAGCAAAACATTCAGAACTTTCAGCCTGAAACCGGATATGTTAAAATTAATGCACCTTTGAGGAGATTCACAGCTACACAATTCAACACAATGCAAATCCTATGCTGTATTGCAGAGGATGTAGGATACTTAAAATTTGGTCAAAATCTTTGAATATTTCAGTCCCTTAAAACAAAGCTTTTTAAGAAAAGGAGCAGAAATTAAAATATACATCTCACATGTCTGGAAATGTTTATAATGGATTAGGAAACTTAAAATCAAGATTCATAAAACCTGCTCTTTCCATCTCTAATTACACAGGTTGTAAATGTTCCCACACAAGAGACTGACTCCGCAAAAACTTTCTAAAAACTATTACGTGATCTACCTGGCTATGAATTTTCCTCTTCTGTTCTCTTGCTGGCCATAATCCTGCCTGCAGAATTGGGGATGAATGACATAGCTTTGCATCACGAATGTCACAAGGACCAGGGGATGAATCCTTCCACCCAGATCGTAGATGGGCAGTAAACTGCTCTACTGCTGCACTTCATCTTAATGACTGAAGTAGCCGACATATTCTGGCAAACACACCTTTGTGGAAGGTTTGACAGAAGGATATGTATAGCTGCAGATCCCCTGAAGAACTGAGTGCTAAGATGTACAAGGGGCATGTACCCCCTGCAGACTCAATACTGTCCTTTCTTCTCTTGTACAGTAAGGTGAAACAGAGTTCTTTTGCAGAGCGTCTCTATATCTGCGGAGGAGGGGGTCAAGATTTGCCCCACATAATTGGAACAAAACAGTTGTAAAATAGAAATTCTTCTTGATGAGAAATGGATCCTCTTATACCTCCTTTACACCAAAATCAAGTCATGTTAAATAACATTACTTTTGATCTCCAAGTATGGAATGAAAAGGAACATCTCAGGCAGATAGAAGCCTTGTCCAGGAGGCCAGGATTCACACTGACACACTTTAGCATTTACTGTCTGGCTATTAGGGCCCCTTCTGTCTCCCAATCTTGGGAGCTTCTAGCACCTCTCTTTCTGTAGGCTTCCATACTCCCTATTATCCTCCTCTAGCCTATTTAATTTTCACAAGGTCCCTGTTTCCAAGTTCTTACGTTACTCACTCATGGAGAGGTATTAACTGGGCCTATTCAAAAATATTACTATTATGATTATTGGATGTGGCCAAACAACTTGAGTAAATCAAAGCCTATTAAAAATTTAAAGCACACACATATATATATATATATATCAAAGCAATGCAGTCCTTTCAAGAAATTTGTTTCTGTGACTTTATTCTGAACCCTTGATGTGTGAATGTATTCAAAATTTAGATTAATTTTTCTCTGTCCATACGCCTTTCTACACTTGTTTGCTTTACATATACCAGTATATAATCCAAAATGAACTATTATAAAAGAAACTTAGAAAATCAAATTTAAATCATTATTATTTGACCTTTTATTGCTTTTGTAGTCTGTAAGCTAATAGTTACATAACAGTTACATTAATGTCACTTTGCACTCTAGAGAGACAAAACTGCCTACCTAAATTGTTCATGTGAAAGACTGCACTGTGTTTAAGCCAGTGATTCTCCTAGATCAGTGGTCACCAACCCATTGTTTGCGATCGACTGGTCAATCCTGGGGACTCTCCCAGTTGATCGCGCTCTCCGGTGGTGTAGCGGGGCTGCCGCTAAGGCCGACTCCCTGCCTGCCGCAGCCCCACACCACTTCCAGAAGCGGCCGGCACGTCCCTGCAGCCATGGGATGAGGAGGGGTCTCCGCGTGCTGCTCCTGCCTGCAAGCACCACCCCTGCAGCTCCCATTGGCCGGGAATGGGGAACTGTGGACAATGGGAGCTTTGGGGGAAGTGCCTGCAGAGAAGGGCAGCGTGCAGAGCCATGTGCTCCCCGCCCCCTCTCAGGGGCCACAGAGGCATGTTGGTCCCTTACAGGAGTGGCGTAGGACCAGGATAGGCAGGAACCTGCATTAGCCTCACTGCACCGCCGACCGGGAGCTGGCCACAGTAAGTGCCACCTGGTGGGAGGCCGCATCTCAACCCCCAGTCCTGAGCCCCCTCCCAGAGCCAGCACCCCATACCCCTCCAACACCCCAACCCCCTGCCCCAGCCCTGCCCCCCCTCCCAGAGCCAGCACCCCGCACTCCCTCCTGCACCACAACATTCTGCCCTAACCCGTCCTGCACCCAAACACCCTCCCAGAGCTTGCAGCCCTCACCCCCTCCTGCACCAAGCCCCTGCCCCAGCCCTGCCCCCCCTCCCAGAGCCAGCACCCCGCACTCCCTCTTGCACCACAACATTCTGCCCTAACCCCTCCTGCACCCAAACACCCTCCCAGAGCTTGCAGCCCTCACCCCCTCCTGCACCAAGCCCCCTGCCCCAGCCCTGACCCCCCCTCCCAGAGCCAGCACCTCGCACCTCCTCCTGCACCCCAATCCCCTGCCCCAGGCTCAGCCCAGCGCCTCCTCCCACGCTGTGAACTCTTTGGCCCCAGCCCAGAGCCCGCACTCCCTCCCGAACACCAACCCCCTGCCCCAGCCCAGTGAAAGTGAGCAAGGGTGGGGAAGAGTAACCGACGGGGAGATGGGGGATGGAGTGAGCGGGGGTGAGGCTTTGGGGAAGGGGCAGGGTAGATCCTGGGTTGCCCTTAAATTCAAAAAAGTGAACTTAGGCGTAAAAAGGTTGGAGACCACTGTCCTAGATACACGCCTTTACTGCAACATTTGAAATCATTGGGAGCACTTCCAGGATGTGACCTTATACCGATCTTAGGAAAATACACACACAAGTAGGGTAGAAATAGCGATAGCGCATCCTATATTTATATTATATAGAAAGGTTTTGTCAAAACAAAGAAACTGCTCTTTATAATCATGAGGATGTATTGTAGTTTGAGATGTAATAATACATTTCTTTGTTTTGGCTCAATTTTTTTTTTTTTGCAGACTAAGTTCCAAGATTATGAGAATAAAGCATGCTGAGACCAAAAAAAATAAACTCATTTTAAAATAAAGTTTCAGAAGATCATGAAATGTGTGGTTTCCCATGTATTGTCTCCGCATGTGTATCCCGGAAATCGTTCTGAGCTTATGCTCTGGAAATGAGTGTAGTTGCAGGTACTGGAAGGCACATTGCAACTATGGAGCCAGGATGCTAAGCTGCCTTATTTCCAGTGGTTGGTGACTTTTGGTAAGGAAAGAGGGAATAGGTTGGTGGTAAGAAAAGGTCACAGGGTGAGGGCGCTGGGAGATTGTGGGAAGGCACTGGAGGACTAGTGGCCTTCAACTGCTGGGTTACAACACACTACAGATAGCTTGAGTGGGAAGCTCACTTGAGGTCTGCCTTACTCCCTGAACCATGTTAGCTAACTCATGTGATTTCAACCATATCCCATAAATGAGGGAGGAGGGTTTTTTGTCTTGATAGCGGGACAAGTTAATAGGAAAATTGAGCTATAACCTGGAGTGAAGCCCTAGAACAGAGGTCCCCAAACTGTGGGGCATGGAGAACATTCGGGGGGGGGGGATGCGGCTGAGGCCTGGCCCCATGCCCACCATGGCCCCAACCTCGACCTCTTTACCCCTGTCTGTGTCCCACCCTCCCGGAGCTGCATCCCGGCTCCCACCTCTGCCAGGGGATGGGGGGGGGTGCAGGAGGGGGTGGGAGAGGAGTGGACAGGGGTAAGGTGGGGCACAAGGTAAAAAGTTTGGGGACCTCTGCCCTAGAAAGGTAATCAAAGAGCTGTAACTCTTGACTAAGGCGGGATATGACAGAGGTCTATAAAATCATTAATAGTAAGGAGAAAGTGAATAGGGAAGTGTTATTTACCACTTCACATAACACAAGAACTAGGGATCACCCAATGAAATTAACAGGCAGCAGGTTTAAAACAAACAAAAGGAAGTACTTCTTCACACAAACACACAGTCAACCTACGGAACCTGTGTCAGGGGGACGTTCTGAAAGCCAAAAGTATGACTGGATTCACAAAGGATAAGTTCATGGAGGATAGGTACATCAATGACTTTCAGCCAAGATGGTCAAGGACACGACCCCAGGGCCGGCTCTGGCTTTTTTGCCGCCCCAGGCAAAAAAGCCTCCCGCCGCCCCCCAGCCCCCCGGTGGGGAGCGCGGCAGGGGAGGGTGCCAAGCCCGGCTGTGGCCCCGCTCTTCCCGGCGGCCGGAGCGCTGGCGGGAGGGCGGAGAGCCCGGCCACGTCCCCGCTCTCCCCGACCGGCCGGAGCACCGGGAGGAGGGCGGAGAGCCCAGCCGGGGCCCCGCTCTCCCCGACCGGCTGGAGCGCCGGGAGGAGGGCGGAGAGCCTGGCTGCGGCCCCGCTCTCCCCGGGTGAGCGCCGCCCCCCTCCAGGTGCCGCCCCAAGCACATGCTTGGAGGGCTGGTGCCTGGAGCTGGCCCTGCACGACCCTATGCTCCAGGTGTCCCTAAACCTCCAACTGCCAAAAACTGTGATTGGAAGACAGGGAGTGGATCACATGAAATTGCTCTGTTCTGTACATTCCCTCTGAATCATCAGCCGCTGTCAGAGACAGGATACTGGGCTAGATGCACCACTGATCTGTCCGAGTATGGCTGTTCTAATGTTCTTATTGGACATTATAAGAGACCAAATAATATTCTGAAAATACATATTAATGCTAGATAAAAAACGGTTACCCACCTTTTCGTAACTGTTGTTCTTCAAGATGTGCTGCTCATGTTCATTCCATTTTAGGTGTGCACGCCCACGTGCCCGGTCGTTGGAGATTTTTGCCTTAGTGGCATCCGTAGGATCGGCTGTGGTACCCCTTGAGTGCCGCGCTCATGCTAGGGATATAAATAACGTATAAAAACAATAACCATGTACCCGATTAAAATTCTATCGGTTACAAGGTTAAACGTTTAACTGGGGAACTAGGAGTGTGGGGCAGAGGGGGTGCTGCAGCACCTCCACGTTTTACGTGGGACTCCGCTGCTGGCCCCGCACCTGGGGACCCCAGCACACCCGGGGTCCTGGCTGCCAACCTGCACCCAGAGTCCCGGCTGCCGGGACCCCGGTGCACCGGGATGCCGGGCACAGGCGGCAGCAGAACCCCGGGCGCACGGGGCTGGCAGCCGGGACCCCAGTGGAGTTTAATTGTTAACAGAAACCGGTTAAACTTTTACATCCCTAGCTCATATGTCAGTATATCAGGCGCAGCTGCCCCTACACCCTCCCAGTTCCTTCCTGCCGGGTAACTCCGATAGAGGGCAGGAGGGCGGGGTAATGGAATGGACATGAGCAACACATCTCAAAGAACAGTTACGAAAAGGTAGGTAAGCAGTTTTTCTTCTTTGAGTGCTTGCTCATGTCGATTCCATTCTAGGTGACTCACAAGCAGTGTCCATGGAGGTGGGCTCGGAGTTCATGGTCATGCAGCTTGAAGCACTGCTCTGTCAAAGCCAGCATCGTCTCGAGTTTGCTGGGTAAGTGCATAACAAGATGCGAACATGTGGACAGACGACCAGGTAGTGGTCCTACAGATCTTTTGGACTGGTACCTGGGCCAGGAAGGGCGCTGACAACACTTGCGCCTTAGTCAAGTGTGCCGTCACGATTGCTGGCGGAGCAACTTTTGCCAGCTCAAAGCAGTAGCCGATGCAGGCAGTGATCCAGGATGAAATCCTTTGAGCAGACATTAGGCGACTTTTTAGTCTGTCTGCCACTGCAATGAACAACTGCATTGACTTTCGGAACGCCTTCGTTCTATCTATGTAGAAGGCCAACACCCTTCCGACGTTCAGGGAGTGCAGCCTGAGTTTCTCATCTGACATATGAGGCTTTGGAAAGCAGACGAGTAAGTATATGTCCTTTCCTGTGTCGTATGAAACTGGGAAACTGTCTTAGGCAGAAACGCCTGTGCGGTCACAGCTGGACCTTATCCTTATAGAAGACCATATAGGGCGGTTCTGAACCACCTGATCTCGGACACCCTGTGGGCCGATGTTATTGCAACCAGGAACGAAACCTTCCAGGCGAGAAGCAGGAGAGAGCAGGAAGCTAAAGGCTCGAAGGGAGGCCCCATGAGCCTCAACAGCATGAGATTCAGGTCCCAGGGAGGGACGGGATCCTGGACGTGCAGGTAGAGATGCTCCAGGCCTTTCAAAAACCAGCCCGTCATGTCGTGAGCGAAGATTGATCTGACTTGGAACGGAGGGTGGAAAGCCGAGATAGCGTCCAGGTGGACCTTGATCAAAGATAGGGACAAACCTTGGAGTTTGAGGTGCAGCAGATAATCCAGGATCTCCTGCAGCGAAGCCTGCGAGGCCATTCCGAGGCCCAGCCCGTGAACGTTTTCCACTTGGCCAGGCAAGTCGCTCTGGTGGAGGGGTTTTCCGCTACCCACAAGACCTGCTGAACCTGGGCTGAGCATTCCCGTTCGTCCGCATTCAACCATGCAGTAGCCATGCTGTCAAGTGCAGTGCTGCCAAATTTGGGCGCAGCCATGTGGCCCAACAACTGCAGCAGATGTGAGCCGTGGAGAGCGGGTGGTTCTTCACATGGGGGATCAGGTTTGACATGTCCTGAAAACGCGCTACCAGAAGGAAGGCCCTGGCTCGCATGCAGTTGAGAACTAAACCAATGAACTCTATTCACTGGATTGGCTTTAAGGTGGATTTTTTCTCATTTATTATTAACAGGCCCAGGTTGCGGCAGGTGGAATGCTCCAGACTTAGCTCCTCTGCACTTGTTCCCGAGACCTGCCCTTGATAAGCCAGTCGTCGAGATACGGGAAGACCTGGACCCCTTGACGTCTCAGTTATGCAGCCACTGGCACCCTACATTTTGTGAACACCTTTGGGGCCGATGAGAGGCCAAAGGGCAGTGCCATGAACTGAAAATGGCATCCGCTTACTATGAAACATAGGAAATGTCTGTGACCTTGGAATATGGAAATAAGCATCCTTCAAGTCGAGGGGAGCAGACCAGTCTTCTGGATCCAGGGAGGGGATGATGGAGGCCAGGGAGACCATGAGAAACTTCAACTTCCTGAGAGACTTGTTGAGGTGACGCAGGTGCAGAATTGGTTTGAGGCCCCCTTTTGCTTTTGGGATTAGGAAGTAGTGGGAATAGAACCCCTTTCCTTTCATGTCCTGAGGACCCTCCTCCACCCCCCCCCCCCAAGTACAGGAAGTTTTCGACCTCTTGAATGAAGAATTCCTTGTAAGAAGGGCCCCTGAAGAGGGATGGGGCAGGGGGGGGTAGGACGGAGGGGCGGCCGAGAATTGCAGGGTATAGCCCAGAGATACTATGTCCAGCACTCAGCGGTCTGAGGTGACCCACAACCAGACCGAATGGTAGGGACAAAGATGGTCAAGGAAAGAACAAGGTGGATCCGGGGAGCTTGCTGGGTCGTCGCTCTCGAGCACACTTTCAAAATGAGCACTTCTGACCCCCAGGATGCTTTGCCAGGTTGGGCTGTGTGGGTGAGTGGGAGCAGGAAGGGGCGCAACAACCAGAGTTTGTGTCTCTATCCCTTCTCCTTGCAGACCCCTGATGAGACTGCCAAGCCTTGGTGGCGGGGGCGGCCGGAACTTCTTCCTTGCAGACTGCGGCATATGCATACCTAGCAAACAAAGGGTGGCCCGAGTTTCCTTTAACCCATGGAGCCTCGCACCCATTTGCTCCGCAAAGAGACAGTCCCGAATGGGAGGTCCTGGATTTAGGTCTGCATTTCTTGGGACAGGCCAGCAGTCTGAAGCCAGGAGCTGCGCCTCATGGCCACCGCCGATGTGACCACCCTAGCCACCGAATCTGCCGTGTCCCAGGCCATTTGGAGAGACCACCACACTGTCATGGTACCCTCCTCCACCAGGGAGCCGAATTATTGGGCCAACCCTTGAGGGAGGGACTCCTTGAACTTACAGAGGGAGTTCCATAAGTTAAAACTGTACCTGCCCAAGAGGCCTGGTGGTTGCAGGCTGGCTATTGAATACATTTTCCTCCTGAAAAGGTCTAGTCTTTTGGCCTCTTTATTTTTCGGAGTTGAACTGGTGTGCCCCTACTTGTCCTTCTTGTTGTCCACAGAGACGACCAGCGAGCCCGGAGGTGGGTGGGTATATAGGTACTTAAATGCTTGGGCCAGGATGAAGTACTTCTTTTTGGCCGTTTTGGAGGTGGGAGGGATGGACGATGGGGTTTGCCAGAGGGCCTTGGCAATTTTCAGGACTCTGTCATGCACTGGTAGTGCCACACGGGCAGGGGTAGAGGCTGAGAGCACACCGAACAAGGTGTCCGCTTGCTCAGCCATCTCCTCCACCTCTTGCCCAAGTTCTCTGTCACCCATTGAAGCAGGGCCTGGTGTTCCTTAAAATTGTCCAGTGGGCTGGCCCTTGAGGGTCCCGTGACCGCCTTGTCCGGAGACGATGATTGTACAGCCAGGGGAGGCCCCCGGACATTATCTCCCATGGGGAAGGGGTTTTGGGGTGGGCACTGTCTCCTCTATCCTGACCTCTGAGCGCATTTCATGCACTGAGCCCAGTGCCATCAACTGTTGCTCCAAGGAGGCGGCAGATAAGCAGTGCAAAGGGGGCACTGGCATCACCGGCATGCCCCATGCACTCCAATAGGGCCACTGGCCGGGCTGCCAAGGTGGAGTCTTGCTGAGGGGCTGAACTGCCCTTCCATGCTGGAGGAATCTTCTTCTGGTGGCATGGCAGGGCCGTCACAGCCTGTGCTTGCCTGCTGACTGTTGCTGCCGGAGACTGGTGCTTCGAATGGGAGGACCAGTGCCGATGTCGTGGAGACCAGTGCCGGGGGGACTGGTATTGCGACAGGGAGTGCTCTCACGGGGCAGGCAACAGAGATCTGCACCGGGAGGACGACCAGCGGGAGGGCAAACGGTGCCTGTAGTACAGTGACCGGCGCCTCCCCCTAGGTGATCCGTGTTGAGATGGTGGAGACCGTGAACGCAGTGCCAGTGACCAAGGGCAAGCCCCAAAGGATCTGGACTGTGACGCCAGAGATCTGCGGCACGGAGATGGAGAGCGCTGCCTTGGCTCAGGGGATCAGCGGCCCTCCATTGTCCTCCTGGGGGTCCTGGTAGCTGGTTTGTCCTCGTAGGGAGCTTTCGCTGTGTCCTGTGGCACACGCGGTGCCAACAGCGCGGGCAGAGACCTCTGTTCTGTTGGCACGGGGGGAAGCTTGGGAAGGTGTCCATGTCACCACAAGTTTGGGTCCCCTCCTACTCCTGGGAGTCGGTGGTGGATCCTTTAAGGAGTTAAGGGCCCTGACTGGGGAGGCACGTCCACATGGCTCTGGAGTGGCTGGGTTGCCTGAACTGGGTCTTTTGCCCAATGCCCCATGGCCTTTCTTGCCCGGTGCCGGGGAGCCATGTTTCTTAGTTTTCTTTTGGGGAGCGGTGCTGGGGATGCGCTACACACCGAGGCTGAGGTTCTAGGGGTCGAGTCCGGCTGGGATGGCTCGGAAGCCAGTCAGAGGGCAGCCTCTATGAGGAGAGCCCGCAAACAAATAGCATGTTCTTTCTGAGTCCTGAGTCGAAAGTCTTTACAAATGCAACACTTGCCCTTTGCTTGTGATTCCCTCAAGCACTTGAGGCAGCTGCCATGGGGAGCGCTCACAGGCATCGGCTTAAACCCCAGAGACTGGGGCATGCCCTGCCTGGGGTGAAGTCCCCAGTGGGACTCTGACTTCTAACTACACTTAACAACTACTTACCGCTAATATGAACAACTATTTACATGGCCCTAAGGCTCGCAGTCAGAAGAGATGAAACCGCTAGCCCTTGCTACGCAAGCAAAGGTGTTCTGATTAACCACCACGGGCGGTAAGAAGGAACTGAGAGGGTGTAGGTCAGCGGCGCCTGATACATCGACGGATGAGCGCAGCACTCAAGGAGGGGCACCACAGCTGACCCTACAGATACCGCTAAGGCAAAAATCTCCGACAACCGCGCACGTGGGCATGCACACCTGCAATGGAATCGACATGAGCAAGCACTCGAAGAAGAATTGAAGTTCTTTTTGGTCTACAGGTTTTTGAATCTTTTTTATTTTCATCAATTACTTTTTAAATGACATTTGAAGGACATGTTTACCTAACATATGGTAAACATTCCAGTGCTTCTTATTATCCCCTCTCCACCACATGGCCAACGAATAGGGGCTGTGAATGGGCAGATCTACAGGTGGGAAATTGGGGTGGAGCAATTTTTGTGATACTTTGAGTACTGGGACTAACACATTTGGGTAAGGGTCAGACACAATCTAGCCCTCTGTTTTTTTACTTAGTTCTTAGTCCAGGCAAAGCTGTCATTGACTTCCCAAGATTTAGTAACGATTTCAGGATTTGGCCTGTAATGAACATGGCATAGAAATAACTCTGATAATTCAGTTGTATTATGTTTTCTAAAGACAGAGTTAGACTTACTCTAACTTCAAACTTAAGGGAGACACAGCATACTCCTATAACCTCTTGACACTGACACTCCAACAGTGAAAGGTTTTATAGAAAGTGCTATTTGTTACCAAATGATAATACAATAAAAACAAAACCCTCTTGAACAATAAGTGCCCTTCATTGCCTACACACAACTATGGTTTCTGAGTAAGTGATGAAATTAAAAATGGGATGAACTTTTTAATTTAACAAAGAACCCTTTAAAAAATATAAAAAGGAAAATATCCCCCAAACCAAAACCCAAACCAAACCAATCAAAACTTTACCTGGTTGGTAGAAACTTGGTGACAGTTCTCTGGCAACTGCTCTTGCAATATCACTTTCCTGGCGAGCAGCCTGAGCAGCCTGATCCGCAGCATCAGCTTTAGCTCTTGCATGTGCAGTTCTAGACAGAGCAGAAAAGGGTTTATATGCATAGATGCCTTTTTGTTAGTTGCATTAATACACCAGAGAGCAAAGTATTATCGTCTCTGGAAAAGAAATGATGAAGCATAACCAGAGGATTACGCCTGTTGATTGTGAATAACTGCAAAACAGCAAACCTTCATACAAGTTATCATGACCCATGAAGTCTACACAAATAATATTGGGACAAGTATTGGTCTGCTATAATCAGCCTAGGTTGGAAGTGAATGGAAAATATTTTTGTTTGATGCTTTGGGAATTTTTCTTCAGTCTGCTCAGCTGAAATTTATATAAAGGTGATTTTAATGAAGTACAGTCAGTAGGAAATATGGCTGTGACGTTGTGCAGTCTATATGGTTTTAGAAAAACATGATAATAAGCGAATATAATGTAACTGGGATAGTTTTAGAAAAAATATGGTAAAAAGTGAATGTAACGTAACTGGGATATGCTTCATGCAAAAGGTCTCTTGTAAGGTATCATTACAAAGCTTATAATCTACTGAGTGTGATCATCTGATTTGTATAAATGTACCACTCTTGTATCTAAAACTAGAAATATAAATATAACTCTGAGGGCCTATTGTAATTATGTAAAGTGTGGGCCATTAATGATGGTTTGGAATCTTGATGACTCCCTTTGTCTGCAGAGTCTTCCTGTATATGTGTGTGTGCTGGCAAGTGAGTAATGAAGTCTTGCAGTGATATGTGATCATGTTGCCTGAACTGGAATCCATCTTTAACCTGGTGCTTTTCCAGTGAGGGGGGGTGGAAACCCAGAGGGACAAAGGGTTCCCGCCTTATGCAAAAGATATATAAAGGGGTGGAAGAGAACAAAGGGGAGAGAGAAGCCATCATGAAGAATCCCTTAGCTATCACCTGAGCTGGAACAAGAGCTGTACCTGGGGAAAGAATTGTGCCCAGGCCTGGAAGGTGTCCAGTCTTAGAAAAAACTTACTGAAGCATCTCTGAGGGTGAGATTATCTGTATTCAGTTTGATTAGGCATAGATTTGCACATTTTATTTTATTTTGCTTGGTGACTTACTTTGTTCTGTCTGTTACTACTTGGAACCACTTAAATCCTATTTTCTGTATTTAATAAAACCACTTTTTATTTAGTAATTTACTCAGAGTATGTATTAATACCTGGGGGAGCAAACAGCTGTGCATATCTCTCTATCAGTGTTATAGACGGCAAACAATTTATGAGTTTGCCCTGCATAAGCTTTATGCAGGGTAAAACGGATTTATTTGGGTTTAGATCCCATTGGGAGTTGGGCATCTGAGTGCTAAAGACAAGCACACTTCTGTGAGCTGTTTTCAGGTAAACTTGCAGCTTTGGGGCAAGTGATTCAGACCCTGGGTCCGTGTTGGAGCAGACGGGAGTGTCTGGCTCAGCAAGACAGGGTGCTGGAGTCCTGAGCTGGCAGGGAAAACAGAAGCAGGGGTAGTCTTGGCACATCAGGTAGCAGCTCCCAAGGGGGTTTCTGTGATTCAACCCATCACAATGGCCCAGCCTTAAAAGGTGGCATCATGTGAAGACAAAGCTGATCAGTTGCAAGGTTTTCTTGCCAGGGAACTCAAACAAGCAAATTTGTATTCATTTATCAAGAAAGATGGTAATACAAGCAAATACATAATAATGATCGCATACATTTACTTTTGATGAAAATATCATGGAAATTTATAAATAGATGCAAATCTAAGCCTTGGTGTTGCAAAGTTTAGAGATCTAAAATAAACTGTTCCTAATAGATGCTAAAGGGCTTTATACAGTACCTCCCTGTTCTTCATTTTCCAAAATTAAAAAAATGTAGCTGGCTTTGACAGAGGACAGAACTGATCATACAGGTACAAAAGTACCATAATGGAAAAGAGATTTAGAAAAAAATCATTATAATGCAGTCAGAGGATCCTGATAAAACTTCCCCCAACATTTCAGCAACTACAAACAGCTTTAGAAACCAAAATAATTAGAACTAGAAAAATAGCCACCTCCAAGTACATGGGACGTCATCCAGATTATACCAACTATAATTGCACAGAATGTAATTTGGTTTTATATAATTGCTTTTACATTTAAGATGTCTTGAAGTGCTTTGCAAAATAATGAATTATATTCAGCTAGTGTAATCACTATGTAGGCAAACGAAGACAACATCCTGAAGTCAAATAGGGTTGCAGACATCTAATATACAAGTTAAACAGTCTATTTAGGTATATCTTTGATTATTCAGAGGTAGTTTGTGCACTTAAAGACTCAGCCCTATGTTGGGGCAGCACAGCTCTTCACAATCCCTCTGCTGATGAGTGAGGGGTGAGGGTTAGTGTTGCAGTCTGCACGGTCTGTTAAAGTAATGTACAGTCTGTGCGCCCTGGGCAGACAGAAGCAGCAGTTTCTGTGGTCCCGAGCTCAGAGGGTATATCTATGCTGCAATTAAAAACCCATGGTTGTCCTGTGCCAGCTGACTCAGGCTCATGCTGCAGGACTGTTTAATTGCAGTGCAGCCTTCTGGGCTTAGCCTGGGGCCCAGGCTCTAGGACCCAGCGAGGTGGAAGGGTCCCAGAGCTCAGGGTGCAGGCTGAAAGTCTAGACTGCAATTAAACAGCCCCACAGCTCAAGCCCAAGTCAGCTGTCACGGGCCAGCTGCAGGTGTCTAA
This sequence comes from Chrysemys picta bellii, assembly GCF_011386835.1. Classification (NCBI taxonomy): domain Eukaryota; kingdom Metazoa; phylum Chordata; order Testudines; family Emydidae; genus Chrysemys; species Chrysemys picta. Next base: position 235,391,889 of record NC_088792.1, read on the forward strand.
CTGCAGTGTAGACATACCCAGAGATCCAAACTGCGCTGGCCCTTATGAAGGAGGGAGTGGGGAAAGCTCTTAGTATTCTTCACTCTCCTTCCCTCATCTCTCTGACTCCTCCTTCCCCTCCCCCCACAGGTAACTGAAGAGTTTAGTAGTGTCCATGATTAAAAAAAAAAGTTGCTTATTTACTACAAAAATGTAATTATAGTATAAATATATGAACAAGCTAGATAAATGAGTAACTATGTATTTTTGTGTCTAATATGGCAATAGGTATGAATAATAATTACTGAAAAGAATCAAAGACACTACCACTGTTAGTATGGAAGTTCATAGAAACTAGTGGATTAGATTTTAAAACCAGGGTGACCATTATGATCATCTACTTTGACCTTGTGCATAACACCATTCATAGACATTCACTTGGCAATTCCTGTATCAAGCCCGTTACTTCTGGATGAGCTAGAGTATACCCTTTAGAAAGGCACCCAATTTTGATTTAAAAACTTGAAGTGATGGAATATCCACCACATCCCTAGGTAAATTGTTCTAATTGTTAATTATCCTCACTGTTAAAAAATTGTGGCTTATATATAGTCTGGTTTCCAGATGCTGGATCTTGTTAATGCCTTTGCCTGTTAGTACAGGTCTCTTTAATCTATCAGAAAGCTGTCCTTTAAAACATCTGAGGCCAAAATGTTTCCTAAAACACAATCATTGAAGAGGATCAATTAAGCTATTTCAGTGGCAGTTGAACTACAGTCCTCTTGTACAATAAATATAGCTCTATAGCAATGAGCATATATTCTATACTCTGACTGTTCCTAGACCCGAGGCCCCCTAAATATCTACAGTGTGCATAGTGGGGGAAGTCATGGAAATCACAGAAATGTAGGGCTGGAAGGAACTTCAAAGGCCATCTAGTCTAGCCCCCTGCACTGAGGCAGGACCTGAGAATCCCTGACAGGTATTTGTCTAACCTGTTCTTAAAACCCTCCAACGATAGAGATTCCACAACCTCCCTTGTAAGCCTATTCCAGTGTTTAACTGTCCCTGTAGTTAGAAAGCTTTTCCTAATATATAAAGTAAATCTCTGTTACTGCAGTGGACATGGAAAACAATTTATCATCATTCTTGTTATAATGTCAATAGTTCAGTTTTACTGTACTTGCTTTTATTATAAATTATATTTGGATTTAAACCAAAGGGTTTCAGTTTGAAAGAAGCCTCGGCTTTCTAAACTGTGGGTGCAACTAATGTCATTAGATGTATTCTTGCTTTTTTGATTCACTAGGGTAGTTAAATATCTAAATGACATCAATTACACCCACAGAACTGTGGGCAAAAAATCAGAGGCTTTTCAAAATCAGTCCCATTGGTACAATCCTACAGATGTCCATCTGCTTATACCTGAAAAGTGACTTAAACGAGGTGTACTGTGGGCTGAAAAGCTTAAGCAACATTAATTGGCATTCTGCACTAATCCTAAATGTGCTTTACATGTAGTGCCATATGTCTTCTATACATCAATTATCAGGGATACAAAAGCATACTGTATAACGTTTATCTCAATTTAAATTCTATGTAAAATTCTCCATTGTTCTGTGATCTCCAGATCATTTTATTTCTCCGCAGTATCCTCCAGTATGTTTACAATACCTGCTAGTTGAGGATCATCTGTAAATGTGACCAATGTACAATTTACTGTACTTCTCCAGCACATTATTGAAGATACTGATCTCAAAACAAACCTTTCTAGTAATCAGGTTTCTCCCCAGTATAAAGGCACACCATTAATTATTCTGTTTTCCACCTCTCAGAAAATTCTGAATAAACACTATAATATTCTTAGTAACCAGATAGCATCTCAACTATTATTTTATTAGCCTTTCCTGTTGGATTATCAAAAGCTTTAGTATAAGTATAAGTTAAGTGTACCTTGTTATATTTTCCCACAGAAACTGATTTTTCTTCAGAGAACAATACAGTGTGTCTGACTCAATCAGTTCTTAATGAACCTGTGCTCTTTATCAATCATATGGCTCCTCCTAATTGCTTTCAAGCGGTTTCTTGAATCTCCTAAATAATGAGTAACATTACTTTCTTGAAGTTTATTATCTGCTTTCTAATTACAGTCTTTGGAAAAATAAATGCCAAGTTCTTAAAGCTCAGAGTTCTGTGTGGTCAATAACAGAAGGTCCTGCTCTCACTAATTTCCTCTTTTCATAGAATCACAGAATATCAGGGTTGGAAGGGACCTCAGGAGGTCATCTAGTCCAACCCCCTGCTCAAAGCAGGACCAATTCCCAACTAAATCATCCCAGACAGGGCTTTGTCAAGCCTGACCTTAAAAACCTCTAAGGAAGGAGATTCCACCACCTCCCTAGGTAACCCATTCCAGTGCTCTACCACCCTCCCAGTGAAAAAGTTTTTCCTAATATCCAACCTAAATCTCCCCCACTGCAACTTGAGACCATTACTCCTTGTTCTGTCATCTGATACCACTGAGAACAGTCTAGATCCATCTTCTTTGGAACCCCCTTTCAGGTAGTTTGAAAGCAGCTATCAAATCCCCCCCATTCTTCTCTTCTGCAGACTAAACAATCCCAGTTCTCTCAGCCTCTCCTCATAAGTCATGTGCTCCAGCCCCCTAATCATTTTTGTTGCCCACCGCTGGACTCTTTCCAATTTTTCCACATCCTTCTTGTAGTGTGGGGCCCAAAACAGGACACGGTACTCCAGATGAGGCCTCACCAATGTCGAATAGAGGGGAATGATCACGTCCCTCGATCTGCTGGCAATGCCTCTACTTATACAGCCCAAAATGCCATTAGCCTTCTTGGCAACAAGGGCACACTGTTGACTTATATCCAGCTTCTCGTCCACTGTAACCCCTAGGTCCTTTTCTGCAGAACTGCTGCCTAGCCATTTGGTCCCTAGTCTGTAGCAGTGCATGGGATTCTTCCGTCCTATGTGCAGGACTCTGCACTTGTCCTTGTTGAACTTCACCTGGTTTCTTTTGGCCCAATCCTCTAATTTGTCTAGGTCCCTCTGTATCCAATCCCTACCCTCCAGCGTATCTACCTCTCCTCCCAGTTTAGTGTCATCTGCAAACTTGCTGAGAGTGCAGTCCACGCCATCCTCCAGATGATTAATGAAGATATTGAACAAAACCGGTCCCAGGACTTACCCTTGGGGCACTCCGCTTGATACTGGCTGCCAACTAGACATGGAGCCATTGATCACTACCCGTTGAGCCCGAAGATCTAGCCAGCTTTCTATCCACCTTATAGTCCATTCATCCAGCCCATACTTCTTTAACTTACCGTCAAGAATACTGTGGGAGACCGTATCAAAAGCTTTGCTAAAGTCAAGGAATAACACACCAACTGCTTTCCCCTCATCCACAGACCCAGTTATCTCCTCATAGAAGGCAATTAGGTTAGTCAGGCATGACTTGCCCTTGGTGAATCCACTTCTTTCTCCACAGAGGGCTGGTCACCTCCTCCCCATATTGTGCTGCCCAGTGCAGTAGTCTGGGAGCTGACCTTGTTTGTGAAGACAGAGGCATTGAGTACATTAGCTTTTGCCACATCCTCTGTCACTAAGTTGCCTCCCTCATTCAGTAAGGGGCCCACACTTTCCTTGACTTTCTTCTTGTTGCTAACATACCATATCTTCATGGAAGAACCTTTTTAATATTTGCTTTTTTCCTTTTACCCATTTAGTGCCCAATGCTGCAAAGCTCCGTGTATACAAAACTCCCATAGAAATCAACAGTACATCCACAAATTGCAAGGTGGGAGGGTCATGATGAATGACAAAATGAAATGTTAAGGGAATCAATCACATTTTATTTTTACATATTTTTTCTGATGTTACAACATACTAAAGCTATTCTACGGAGGCTGTCATACTAACCTCATTACCATAGTATCTGAGCACCTTCCTATAGAGCATTAAGTGACGTGATTAACATCTATCATTATGAGTTGTTCTCTCCCCAAGGGGAAAAATGTGCATGCAGAGCAGTGTTTTGTTATGGTAGGATTTTTTTTTTAAATATGCATATTCTGCTATATGGAGTTACCAAAGGGTTGATGGCTCCATGCCCAGGTATACCGAATAACTGTAATCCAGATAGGAAGTGACGAAGGTGTGTATAACTGATGCCCAGGGCATTGTCTGCCAAGATGAGAGAGACTCTCCTAACAAACTGGAAATGAAAGAAAGTATTACTCATGGAGTCTCATATTTAAGAGCTTTGCATCAGTGAGGAAGTTCTTCAATATTTTTTCAAAATGTTATCAAAATGATTACTGAAATTTTTCATTTGAGAACTTGTTTTTGCATTTAAAAAAACAATAGTAAAACAAAAAAATGTTGGCAATTCCAGGGAAGGGGGAATATTCCCCCCCCCCCCCCCAGCTTTTAGTTAGAAAACCTTCAACTAGATCTACCCATGGATGGATTCATTCAGACAAATCACTTAAGAAAAGTACTTAAGAAGGGTCCATATATCCCATCTCCTATATGCTGGGATCTGGTCCACTAGAATAATCCATTTAACTTTTAGGGCATAAAAGTCTGCAGTGTTACACATGCCTGAGAAGTGAACTATTCTCATATGATGTTACAGGAAAATAGACAGCATACATGTTGTATATTTGTGCTCCTTCATCTGAGGCTGATTATTAGAACAAATTTAATTTTACATTAAATAACTTGACCAGTTAGAACACATTTCAGTTGTCAGGGATTTAGGCCAATTGTGTGAAAAATAAATCTGCATTATTTGTGTAATGTGCAAATATACAAGGGTGGATTGATTTAATCACCAATTTTGATAATGACTTAAAGAAGAAAACTTTGATTTAAATAATTGATTTTAATTGCGCTTGTACTTTAGTTATTATCTGAAAGAAAGGTTGATTTTCACTGGTGAGTAACCATTAAAACATGTTGATTTGCAACTAAATATAGCTTTTTTAAAATCTGGTGCTTCTTTTTGGATACACTATAGTTATACATCTTTATTTAAGCAATTATATGGCATAACAGTCTAATTTTTTTTTTAAATTACTATGTAAGAAAATGGTGTATGATGCATTTCTTATTTATTAGATTTTTTTAATTTGTGATTTATGTCAGGCTTTATTTGGATGGAAATGCAATTAAACTAAATACACAAAACCAGCATTTTTAATTAAATAAAACTATCTTAAGTATGCTGGATACAATCTTTTTCTTTTATCAAAATGTTTATTTTTTGCATTTAAAACTAACTTTTTTATTAAATAAAGGAAGCATTATCTATAGTTGGTGAATTGAACGTAATGTTTCTGGTCACCGTGTCCTTTAAGAATTAGCTAGCTGAGTAAAGTGAAATAAAGAAATATTCTCTCTGCACGTGCAAAAGAGGCTACTGCTGTCAAAATCTGTTTTAGCACTTCAACAAGCTCCCCTCCAGGTGCTTAGCCAGTGATTTCCACCAGTTCAGTCGTTTGACTTAAACCTGACAGCAAACAAGTACTGCATAATTATTATTTTTTTACAATTCATTTAAATGATGAATAGATTATAAGCAGCTTTGGTCTTAACATAGGATGTCCATTTCAAATAAATTGTAACTGGTTTATTTAAAAAAAATCTGTATTTAAATCAAAATAATCTGATTTAAATAAAAATCTGATTTTTAATTTTTTAAAAATAATTTATTTTTATCCTGAAATATATCAAAAATATTTTGCTATTTTTACTAGTTTTGCAGTATGAGATGTCTAAATGCAGTATTCAAAAATACTGTTAAGAGTATGTCTTGGATTTTTAATAGGAGACTTTGATACTCATCACTGTCTCATTTGATTACACTTCTGCTATAATAATTGAGTCTGAATTCCATAAATGTTCATGATGTAAGCAAAAATAGCAATATACAAAGGCTTACTTTAAAGAAAAAACTACAGTTGCATTACATGGAGGCATCATGCTCATTTGCCACCTTTCTCTTCACATAGCTATGGAACATAAATATATCCCAGCACTGGTCATTGCTCAGAATAAAAATAGCGTGGAATGAAATCCCAATAGCAAATGTTGATAGATAGGACACACTGCAAAACAACACAGCATATGAGCTGAGATAGTTTTGGGTTGGATGTTAAAGAATAGAATGTACAACAGAGGCAGACAAAACAACCCATTGTGAGACATCATTACAGAATTTATAGGACTAATATGGATGTTCAGAGCTCTGGAAAGGAAAGAGTAGCTAACATTTGTTTAAATAATGGACACATTGACATTATGAATTCATATTATTCAAAAGGCTAAAATCTAGAGAGATCTTAGTCCTGCTGAAGTCTTTTCAATAGTTCTTCAGTATCTCTCTGTGTTTAAAATCTTACTCAATAAATTTTTGTTTAAAGAAATCATCTTTTTGCAGTTAATGTCCCCTATAGAGTAGTCTTAAATTACACACTAAATTGATTGTGAATAACTCTTAATTTAACCTTTCCTTTTCTGCACTCATTCATGCCCCTTAGTCAGGTACAAAATGCCTAGAAAAAGGTTAATAAACTCCGCCATGATTAGTTTTTCTGTACTTAACAGTTTCCATATCAGTTTTTTAGTGAGAGCAATGCTTGAAATGTGCAAGTCAATTTGGTAAGTTAGATACTAGTAGTATTTGAACAGCTGAGGTTTGAGTCTCTCAAAGGTAGCAAAGGGTCTAAGCTCTCCCCTAGGGGTAGGTCCTCAGGTGCAGGGGTGACAGAACGCACATGGCTTACACCCCAGATGAATCAAGCTGCTCATATTATGATATGTTAAAGATCATGAGTCTGAACATTGGAAACAAGCAAAAATAATAGGCTTTGACGGTGCTTTGATTTGCAAATATCTAATTTCCCCTGATAGAAGAACACAGCACACTGGCATTTGGATATAATGCCAGAATGTTTCAGACACAAAGCAGGTGAAGCAGACTACACCAAAAACTAGCTAGTAAAGACATCAGTGTTGGATCTTTCCTTGGCATTGTCTTCTCCGCTAGTCTTAGGCATCACCTGTCTGCTTGGTAGGGCGCTGGCTTGTCCATTAGCAGGATTCTGAAACTCATGTCCTTGGGATCTGACACAACCATCATGGACTGTTTCAGAAGAACCAATTTCAGCCTTGTGACTTGAATGCTTCTAGCAGAGAAGAACAAGTTGCTCGGAATATGGGATTTCCCCAGCAGAAGTAACACCAACTGTGTGCCTCCTTTAGGGGAATTAGTCCATTGTCGGATAGCCAGGGCTTGAAGCCCCCAGGTTTCAAATCTGCCGTACTAAAGAGCCCTGTAAGGGGAGGTCTGACCAGTAGAGTTCAGTCCAGGGAGGACAGGTTAGTTAACAGTGGTTGAATGTAGGAGATCAGAAGTAGTTCTAGAGACTTTGGAAGGTTTTGAAGAAGTTCAGTCTGAAACTAAGAGCTAAGAACTAGTGTGTTGGATGCTTGTCATGTTCTGTCTGATTGCCACAGACTGTAAGAGGGAACTGACGAAGGGTTGCCCTGCCCTTTATGTCCTCATGTGGGAGCATGAGGCAGCACAGGGCACACTGATATTAAAAAATAAAAACACCTCGGGTGTGCATGTGCTGCTTACCAAAAGATACTGTTTTGATCAATCCCCCCGCTTGCGTGCTCTCTGTTTTTACAATACCTTTTGGAAGAAATGCATCATGTTTCCTAGCTGTAGTTTTGGTTTTTGTACTTTCCAGGATGAAAGGTTATAGGTCAGACAAGCAGTGCCACTAATCACAGCAGAGAATATCCATGAAAGGCCTGCCACTTTTTCACTGTGATTCCTTAGATGACATTTCCATAGTATATATGCAAGTGGAACAAAGCACATGTTTAAGCAAGTTTCCAGAAAAATGGTATTGCCTCTTAACAGTGGTAGGCTTATGTCAGAGAACAGAAGTTTTAAGAGGCAAGGAACCAAACACGTTAATAGGAAATATGATATGCTTTCAGCAATTAAGATCCAAAAGCAGCTAGTCTACAAGATGAAAAGGCATAGAAAATAAGACAAGTATAACCAAACGGGGAGTGTCTCTGGAGTGGTGTAGCCAAAATAAAGAAAATTAAAATGATGGGTGGGGAAAAATAACTCTTTTCTTACAATTACAGCCATAGGTGCTGGAACTAGGGGTGTGGGCAGGGGTGTGTGTGTGGTGTGCTGCTGCATCACCTGGCTTGAAGTGGTTTCCATTATATACAGGGTTTACGATTTGGTTCAATTACTCTCAGCACCCCCACTATTCAAATTGTTCCAGAACTCCTGATTTCAGCAATACCCGGCAGGAAAGAAGGAATGTAACTAGAAGTTGTCTAGGTCTTTTCACTTGTGAATTGCAAAATAGAGGAAGGTATAATGTGGTCTTACATACGAGATAGTTCCTGGAACTAATTTCAGGCAAAATGTAAAGTGACTACTAGGTTCTTCCATCAGTGAATGTTGTAGAGATTTTCAAACACAATTTCTAGGTAGAAGATAACTTTTTTGTGTATTTCCAAAAAGGTGGAGAGTATTTCCACCTCACAAGAGAACTCAAAGAGGAGAGCATGCTTGTGAACATTCTTCTATGTTGATTGTGAATAACAAGGTGTAATAAGGGTGAACTATTTACAGGTTAAGATGCTTCATCTCAAAGTGTCCACTCAGCTAGGAAGTCATCCAGGTGTAGATTTAGTTACTGAGACTCCTCACAGATACATTGTCAAAACTTTGAAGGCCCTAAAGACCACCGCACATCCAAATGAGGGGATTCTGTGTTGACAATGGAGCACAATCTTGAAGTACAAGTACCTCTGATGGCAGTGTGGAGGTAAGAACACAATAAATCTATTGAGGAAGGTTCTTAATTGATGAAAATTGTGAACAATCAAATTGTGAACCGAACCATCTCTAGGACACAACCTCATTTAACCATTTTAGGTCCGTTCCGCATCCTGGCCATATGGGGTGAGCAAAAAAAGATTTCTCACTGGCTCTGCTCTTGCTCCTCACCCTACTGACTCCAGTGAAAGCTCCTTTCCTCCATCCTCATTGGTCCAGCCCATCCTATGCCTTTTGGGGAAATGATGAGGTCCATGGCCTCCCTCCAGGAAGATGATCTCCAATTTGCCCTGCCTGACAATGTTCAGTGTATGCTCCACTCCATTTAAAGTGTCTGGCTTTGGCAGCGATGCCAGCCTAGGGCTGTCATAATGTTCAGGGAGTGCAAAGTCTGTGAATGTGACTGTTCCTGATAGTAGGCCAGAGACGTACACAGGTCCAGTTGGAAGCCAGAGGAGCAGAGGAACTTGTTTTCATCAAGATAGTTTTAATCTAGTAGTGATAAGCTTATCTTTGAAACTGCACATTTAAATTTGAGAGAGCAGCCATTCTACTAGCAGGCACCAATGGTTTGTCTGCCTGTGTCTTTTTAGACGATTGGCCAACAAAGTAGTAGTAAAGCTTCTTGGCAGCAGGTTAATATATAGGATGACAAACACAACTGCATTTCAAAGTTACATGTATTTTCTTATGGAAGCAATAAAGGATACCCACAGACATGAAAGACATTAAAGTGCTCTGAATGTATTTCTTTTAATATCAAACTTGTCTGCTTTAACACTCCTGAGGAATAGAGCCAGCTTTGAAAACTTAGGGTTACCATACGTCCTCTTTTTCCCGGACATGTCCGGCTTTTCGGCACTCAAACCCCCGTCCGGGGGGAATTGCCAAAAAGCCGAACATGTCCGGGAAAATGGCGGCTCTGCTCCTCCCCTGACTCTTCGGCTCTGTTTAAGAGCCGAGTGCTACGGGCTTTGGGCAGCCCCCATACCTCCGGACCCTGCACCGCCGGAGCCCGGGAGGGGAAGTGCCCGGCTGGGGGCGCAGGGTCCCGAGGCACAGGGGCTGCCCGAAGCCGGTAGCACTTGGGCAGCCCGGCTCTTAAACAGAGCCGAAGAGTCAGGGGAGGAGCAGAGCCTCCAGCCGCGGCTGCTCTGCTCCTCCCCGACTCTTCGGCTCTGTTTAAGAACCGAGCTGCCCGAGCGCTATGGGCTTCAGGCAGCCCCCTTGCCTCCGGACCCCAGCCGCCGGCCGGGCACTTCCCCTCCCGGGCTCCGGCGGCACAGGGTCTGGAGGCACGGGGGCTGCCCGAAGCCGGTAGCGCTTAAACAGAGCCGAAGAGTCAGCGGAGGAGCAGAGCCTCTGCGGCTCTGCTCCTCCCGACTCTTCGGCTCTGTTTAAGAGCCGGGCATGGGGGCTGCCCGAAGCTGGTAGCGCTCGGGCAGCCCGGCTCTTAAACAGAGCCGGGTTGCCCGAGCGCTACTGGCTTCAGGCAGCCCCCAGGCCTCCGGACCCTGCGCCGCCGGAGCCCGGGAGGGGAAGTGCCCGGCTGGGGGCGCAGGGTCCGGAGGCAAGGGGGCCGGGGAAATGGGCGGGGCCAGGGCCCGTGGAGGGTCCTCTTTTTTTATTTAATAGATATGGTAACCCTAGAAAACTGTCAGGAAAAATTATATCAGCCAAGTCACAAAATCTATTTGGCTCCCCTTTACCACAATGTAGGATCATTTAAAAAAAAAACCCTGAAATATTACTTGAGAGAGAGAGAGAGAGAGAGAGAGAGTGTGCGCGCGTGCATATAATAGCCTAGACAAACTTTTGCATGAGCAGCTGGGGAGAGGTAACATTTATATTCTGATCCTAGGTGGGGAATCTTCTTTTTACAATTATTTGTTACATCAGTTTTGTAATGGATAAATTTCTACATGGTCTCCAGAGGCAACAGAAATGGGCACTGTTATAAAAATAAATTAGAAAGTATTTCCAAAATATAAGAACCCCCTACATACAAATCCTAAATCACATGTGTACAACTTGACTGTTTAACTTATTTTCTTCTCTGGCTGCCATTTTGCTTGAGTGATTTTTCCCCCCCAGGTCTTCAAGTTCCCAACTATATCCATACTCCAACGGAATACATTTTATCCCTTCCAGAGGGCTGAACAGTAGAAATATCCCAGACCTGGAGTGGAAGGCAAGTAAGTCGGCAAGGCCCAGTTAAGAATATTCCTACAATTCCAGACCAGTAAATTCAGTGTCCTTTACCTTTTCTAGAACAATAAGGATTCATAGGACTTCCGGCTCCAGTATTTCATCTGGTCGCTGGACCAGGTGTTCACCACTCCATCGAGTACGCGGGGAAGAAGACCAGGAGTTAACTGTCCTGGTGTTAGCATTTTTCAGATAAAAACACATGGATAGCATCAGATCCTGCCCTGCCCCTTGCAGGCACGTAGGACAAATAGGTATCTGCTGTGCAGGTGAACAAATCACAGAAAGGCTACATAGGAGGGTTGTGTGCCTTATGAGCTTTGGTGCATAGCTCTGCAAGGGTTCAATAGGTTACGCCATACTGGTTGTTTATGATGGGCATTGAGCAGAGATGTGGCAGAGTTCATGGACACTCTGACAATCCTTTGACAGCTCTCGTGGCTGTGGAGCTATGCCACACGCTTTGTCAGGAACTTCTTTCATGTGCTCTGCAGCCTCAGTGGAATATTCCATCTCTCCAGTTTTCATGGAGTGCCCCTGTGCAAAGCCCACTTACTCAGCATTGCACAGAGTAAGGGGATTAGATCCTTGGTATTCAGCCAATTGCTAGCCCCAAAAGATTTAAGCATTTTGGTAATTCAAATGCTTCAATTCAAGGTAATTCAAGGTGACTTATTCTAGCCTCAGTGCACATAGAGATCCCCTTCTTACTTGAAAGAACACCAATAATAATCCTAAAATTGGCTCTATCAGAAACACATTTGTATTTGTGCTAAAAGATGAATGTCTTAACATATCACCTTAAATATTGTTCACTTGAGAGATTATCTTTGACACTATTTAGCAAAATGTCGCATCACAAACATGGGTCAAGAACTCGTAACGGGAAGAGTGCCTATGGCAGCATAATATTAGAGACATCACAATGTTGTATGTATACAGGGTTGAAAAAGTTTAGTACACTACTAGACAGTAGTCAAGATCCCCATCAATATTTTCACATCAGATAATTTTGGATGCTTCCAAATGTTGAATTACAGATCTAAGTGCTGTAGAAGTCTTTGAGGAACACTGCAGCTTTGTAATACTCTCAAGTGGACTTGCAGTACATAAAGCGGATAATGGACTACGTGCCGACTAAAGTTATTCTGTGGCAGATATGATCTTTCTCTAATATTGTTCCTGCTGTGTAAATGAAAAGAGTATCCATATTCTTCAGAAAAAATGGGAAAAGAAACTCTCCAAAGAAAACTTTCAAAAAACTTTTCCCCTATACATATTGACGCTTGCATAAAATAGGAAATACATAAAGCCATTTATTTGTCAACTGGCAATACAGAATACAGCTTTGAACAGTTTTTATTGCATCCTTGTGCACTATGGGTGTTAGCCTTTTGGTGTATGTGTAATGCACGTCAAAATGAAGAGTCTGTCATACACATGCTTTTTGGCTGTAATCACATAGGTTTTGTTGCAATATTGTGATCTTATGGTATGCGCAGGTGGTCTGTGCAAGGCTCTGTGTAGCCCATAAACTCTATATGAAGTTCCACCTTCTGTAGAAATCTCTACAACATAGAAGAAGTACGTCCCATGATAAACTACACAATCCCCATTTGGGGATGCTTCTAGTACAATGTGATATAACAACAATAGTAAAATAGGACTTGGTGCACACTTAAAATGTAGGTTGACATAGCTACAGTGCCCAGAAGTCTCAAAAATCCACACCCCTGATGCCATAACTATGCCGACCTACACCTCAGTGTAGACACAGCTAGATCAACAGAAGAATGCTTCTGTTGAACTACCTACTGTTGCTCAGGGAGGTGGTGTTCCTACATCATCATCATGTTCCCATTACACCTCTGGCGTTTAGGGCAGTGACAAAGCTCCTCCACTCCTCTCTGTTTCTGGCAAGTCTTTCAATGGTTCCCCGAACCATTGAAAGACTCTACAACAAGGGAAAAACCCTTCCTTTGCTACGGTCGTGTCTACACTATGGGGTTATACCGGGATAGATACAGCACTGTAGTTATGCGGTTATAGTCCCAGTCATGTAGACATGGCCTAAGAGTAATTTACAGAACAGGGAAACAGAAATGCTGACTAATGATAGTTGTGTATAGTTTAAACCAGAATTTCAGAACTTTTCAACCCTAAACCTTATAAGTATTACTGAAGTTTGAGAAAAAATATTTTAAAAAATTATATTAATCATATTCTTAACTGTGCTCCTAACAGAATATAGTTGCATTAAAAGGGAATGAAACTGTTGAAGTGGAGTGTTACTATTGCTAATATAAAAATCCTGTTTTCACTGTATTAGCTAACAAACAACAAATTATTTAATTGATAAATTAATCAAGGAACTGATAACTTTTTCACGTATATATTACTGGTTCTTATCTTACATCCTTCTAAAAGACAACAGATGATCAGATCAATCTCCTATACCCAAACAAGAATAAACCATCTCAAAAAATTTCCACTTTAAGTTCTTAACAGTTAAAGGATTTAAAATTAAATTTATTTTAATGAATGCACTAATACCAATTTATATACGACAGAATTAGGACCATCTTGTATACATTCACTTTATCTCAGTGTTGTAAGTCCCAGTTCAATAACTATGTAGTAAAACAATATTAACCCATTTTAGAAAAATATAATAAACATCATGCTTTGCTTGCAGCTATTCAGATGATGTGGAAAACCAGGTTATCGCTGATGAGATGGAAAGAGTGATCACCATAGCAACAATCTACCACTTAACAATGAAGGGGGAAGGGCAGATCATCCTTTGCTATTTGCCCATGTAAACAACTTAGTTCAAAATCCTCAAGTGTAACTTCTTTGTTTAATACTCTTTCACCTGAGGAAGATGAAAAATGCACATGGTACTCCTAATACTAACAGGACATATGTTGATCTTATCCACAATAGAACATGGCAACAGATCCAGTACTTAGAGAAAAATTATAATTTTCATTAAACTCACGCCCTGGTATTTCTGAATAATTGAACTTTCCCCAGGAAAGCTAGTCTGACTTAGGGCTCCTCCACACTTAAAACGCTGCAGCAGTGCAGCTGCAGCGGTACAGCTGCAGCGCTTCAGTGAATACTCTACACATGCCAATGGCCGGGGTTCTCCCATCGGCATAGGTAATCCACCACCCCAAGAGGTGGCAGCTAGGTTGATGGGAGAATTCTCCTGCTAACCTAATGCTGTCTGCACCGAGGATAAATCAGTTTAACTGCATCGCTCAGGAGTGTGGTTTTTTCACACCCCCGTCGAACATAGTTATACCGACCTAATTTCCTAGGCTTTGCCTATACTGACACTTTGTCAGCAAAACTTTTGTCGTTCAGGGGTGTTAAAAAAAACACACTCCCGAATGACTAAAGTTTTAGCAACGAAAAGCACTGGTGTGAACAGCGGTTTGTCAGCAGGAGCGCTCTCCTGCTGACAAAGCTTTGCAGCTCTCCTGCAGACAAAGCCGCTGCTGTTTGTGGGGGGTGGAAGTTTTTTCTCATTAGGAAAGCTCTCTCCTGCTAACAAACAGCAGCTACACTGTGTGCCTTTTAGCGGCATGGCTGTAGCGGCACAGCCATGTCACTAAGTCTGGTCGTGTAGCCATAGCCCTAGTGTAGACCAGGCCTGAGAGAGAGAAAAAATTGCTCTGGTAGGGTAGAAAAAGCACTGCTGGTCTAATTAACAATGTACAACTTACTCATTTTCACGTCTCTAATATAGTGGCTCTCAAACTTTTGTACTGCTGACCCCCTTCACACAGCAAGTATCCGAGTGAGACCCCTCCCCTTATAAATTAAAATCACTTTTTTATATATTTAACACCATTATAAATGCTGGAGGTGACGTGGGGTTTGGGGCAGAGGCTAACAGCTCGAAACCCCCCACATAATAATCTCGTGATCCCCCTGAAGGGTCATGATCCCCAGTTTGAGAACAGCTGGTCTAATATATGTGTTTATTGCTATTGAAAACTGTATGCTTAAGAAGTTCCAGCTGATATCACACAGATTTTGTTGTACACAAAGTTATTTTAAAATCTTTAAAACAAAAGAAATATAGATTCCTTTTCTTTTCTAGTGACAGATATGTCTACATCCTCACAATAATAATTGTCTGACATTACCCTGATTAATTGTAAAAGATCTGATTAGGAAACTGATTTTTTTTTAGACTCTTGCAAGTTAGTTTGCATCTTAAACATTTACTGTTTTTATACTAGTTTCCCTCCCCCCACCTGTAACATCTTGGAAACCTCAAACTTAAATTGTTTTAAATCTAATTGGTCTTTGTTCTGTAAGTGTTATTCAGGTGCATCAGCATGCTGACACCATCATATTCATGCGTTGCTCAGAAGCCAATTGCACTCATCTCCAATCTCTCTCTAAATACCTAATCCAAGGTACTTTGAAGTCAATGGGAAAACTCACACTGCCCTCAGTGGGAGCTATGGGTGCTCAGCACTTCTGAAAAGTCAGGCCATGTATTTAAAGGCCTAACTCTTGGCACTCATGTTTGAAAATTTTGGCCTAAATAACTTGGCAAATATCAAAACACGAAGTGACAGAGATGGGGATGGACCCAGATATCCCGACTTAGTTCTGTGCCTTAACAACAAGATCACCTTTCCTCAGTTCCTATCTTGCAGTCACTTACCTCCTACCATTCAAATATCAGTGCTCATTTCTGCCCTCTGCAACTTTCAACAAAGGATTGAGAATTATAATCATGCTAATATGGTCAGAATTGGGGCCTAGGATTCCTGAGCAATTTCCCTTATTTCATCTCATACATGTCCCTGACACAGTTTACCCCCCAAGATATTTCCCCTATATTGCCCTCCAGCAATTCTCTGCCACTGCATGGGGGGGATAGCTCAGTGGTTTGAGCATTGGCCTGCTAAACCCAGGGTTGTGAGTTCAATCCTTGAAGGGGTCACTTGGGGATCTGGGGCAAAATCAGTACTTGGTCCTGCTAGTGAAGGCAGGGGGCTGGACTCGATGACCTTTCAAGGTCCCTTCCAGTTCTAGGAGATGGGATATCTCCATTTAATTATTATTATTATTAAAACGCCGTATCCAAATTTTCCTTTGCAGCAACATCCATCTATCAGCTCTGCAATTTCTCTTTGCCATCTCCAATAAACTAAATGTCCAGATCAAATCCCCTCCACCAGCAACAAAACCTAACACTTGAATCAATCCCCATCATAGAACAACCTCCAGCCCTGCCCAATTTATTTTATTATTCCAAACAAACACCAGAACAGATTCCTCTCCTTACACCTTCATGGGTAGAGGGGAAGGCCATTACTCATTCTCCTGTGGGGAAGGGAAAGAAGGAGTGGGGCTTCTTACTGCGGTACACTCTTCATAGACAACAGTTCTCCCCACAAATATTTCAGGTAACTGTCCATATTGCCTGATAACCCTCCCTTATAACCCACTGATGGGGAAAAAACTGTGGGGCTGGCTTTATGGTACTAACTACTTCAAGAAGGCACTGGCCAGTTATTTACATATGCAGGCTGATGGTCATTACTATAAACACCAGCAATAATTTTTCCTGCCACACTTTCCTGACCCCAAACACCAAGAAAGAGAAAAAAATTTCAAATGAATAAAAAGGAGGAAAATCAAATTCTATTCTCATTTACACGGTTTACATTTGGAATAATTCCATTGTCCTTGGTAAGGTACCTCCTGATGTATATCTGTGAAAAAAGAACAGAATTTGGATTTTGTTTTGCATATGAAATATGTAAATGGAGTAACTTATGACATTTAAATGTTAAGTCTAAACTCTCAGACAATGTCCCTTTAAATTTACCATGACAGACTAACAATGTGCAGTGTATAGAACAGGATATTCCAGTTCAACAGAGTTCAGTTTTCGAGTTTAATCACCTGTGCTAAAGCACACAAATTGGCATTTGTGTGCCTAAAATAGGTATTTTGGTGCCCAAATGCAGGATCTGTACACTACATATCAGGCAACAAAGTCAGAAAATTGTGTTCCAGATGTTTAAAAGTGCATATGCCCATTGTACAAGATTGAATCTTGCATAGAATCTTGAATGGATGAAATAAATAAAATGATAGAAAGATATTTCTCTGTTGGATCTCATTCAATAATTTAAGTGCTGTGCAGAGAGAGAACAGAATTGATATAGCAGTTTTGGAAAACCAAAAGTAGAAAATCCTAACATACTCAATCTATTTTCATAGATGATAGAAGGAAAATCATTAAAATCTGATTATTTTAAGAACATGAAAGCAAACATGAGCAAGACACATACGGTACTTTTTATTGCTGGAAATGCAGTATTCACAACTGACAAAAATGCCTTTAACATAAGCCATGACAGAGAATTTTTTTACATGCTTGGTTGGTATACAGATGATGAATCTGTCAAATACATAATATTCTTTAAGATATTAGTATACAGTATGGTACAAAAGATAAATTATAGATGATGTTAATGTCTCTATTCATTAATCAAGCAGAGATTCAAGTCAGAGGTGGCAAGGAACATTTACAGTGCACAAGTACTGTACGTAGTCTAATGAGCCAGTGAAAATATAGCTTTGATTGTGGCAAAATTAGGTGCTTCAGTCTTGGCAGAAAAATATCTTATGATTAGTAGGTGCCCGTTTTTTTTGTTTGTTTGTTTTTGATGGGCTGGGATCATACTTCTGCTTGTAACTGCCCGGTTCCAATCCTCTCTCTTCTTAGCAGAGGAAATGAAGGTTTTAAAAAAAATTAAAAATAAGTTCAAAATGTATTTTTTAAATAGTCAAAGGAAATGTTCAGCCCAAATTCTTCCTTTTATTTATTAGAAAATGATTATTACAAAGAAAGCATTGTAGAAAGAATAGTTTAGAAAAAAATCAGGTCAGACACATCCACTCATAAAACAAAAATTTGTAGTCAAGTATTTTTTCTAAGTACATTTTAGTATAAAACTATAGTGATTATGTCCTTAAAATACATTGGTGTCTAAAGATAGAAGCTCTATATCTATTTTGACTGCTGCCTAATTGGAAATCTGCTAAAAAAGTATTCCAAGCTAAAACCTGACACATATGATGAAAATCTTGTAATTTAGTAACTCAGGGAAACATGAGATTTCTGTGAGATAGCAAATGATAAGAACTAAATAATTAGTTCACTGTGAGGCTGAAAGGGATTATTATGCAGGATTGACTCAATAAGAATATACATACAAAAGTTTGAGAATCCAATGCACTGACGTTTCAGGATAGTTTCAGTATAATACATTGAACTTTCATAAAAGCCAATCACACTGCCAAACTGCATTAATTAATTCCTTACTTTATGAAACATCTGTCAATAGTAAAAATCTGATGAACAGAATCACCCACCTTTAAAGTTCAAATACTGTATGTTTAAATTAGACTTCTAATTTCTAACAGTACCTAGCTTTTCCACTTATTGATATTTTATATACAATTAGAACCAGCCTTGATAAAATGCTAATATAATTCAACAATTACAATAAAAGGATATTTTAAAATGTAAAACTATCCTTTAATCTGCAACCATCTTGATACACATATGACAGTGGACTGGACATTAAAAAAAAAAAGAAGATACATGCATGACACTAGTGCAAATTGTTTGTGATTTTAAGTTTGATATACAATGCACTACAATTGCAAAACAGATTGTATGTTCACTTGATTTTTCCATTTAAAGAGAGCTATATTCAAACAGATAAGATACTGAAACGTAAATATCGTTTAAAAAAAAAAAAAAGAAATAGGATTTTGTCATTCCTAATTGTAGAAAGGAAGCATTAGTCTAGTTTAAAACAAATCTGTAACATGGATGCATGCTGACTATATGTTAACTGATATTTGAGGTTAATTTTTACAAAGAAATTCTCATATAAGACTAAATATTTGGAAACAATGATATAAGAATTCTATTATATATGGGCTTTTCTTTTTAAAACTGCTTCAGTATAGTCAATTCAATTTTTATCTCAGAGAATCTCCTCCAACCCTTTCAGTCTGGAAGAGGTGATTTAGGGGAGACTATTTGTAAGGTTTATCTAATTAATGGGCATTAATTAAATTGATAGCTGAAAGACCTCTAAAATTAAGACTGTACACTAAGGCCCCGACCTTGCAATTGTTGCCACATGGGCAGACCCCTGCAGAAGTGCAGAGTTCCTTTGGCTCAGTATGAACGTAAGAGTCCACCTACATGGATCTGCAAGCACGTTTGGGGCCTAACATTAAACAATTGACCCCTCTTTCCTGTTCTTCTCTCTGTTTTCCAATACCCTCCTCAACTTTTTAGATGTCATAGATTTTCTCTCATCATCACTTTATCCACCAATATCTTTATTTCACCTGTTATCCACTATCATAATTTCTATTTGTCTATCTTTTATCTGTGCATTTTTCCATGCCCTTTGCAAGATATAGTGGATTATTCATCACTGAAGTCTTTAAATCAAAACTGGATGTCTTTCTAAAAGATAAAGTCTAGCTCAACCAGCTGCTCAACCAGCAGTTATGGACTCAATGCAGGAAATAATGGCTGAGTATCTATGGCTTGTGTTACGCAGGAGCTCAGACAGATGATCATAACAGTCCCTCTGGCCTTAGAATCTATAAATCTGTTAAACAAAGGTCTCTGTTGCCTTTCTTTAATGGTCTTCCACATGCAAATTAAACATTATCTGACATCCCTGGGAGGGGATAAGCTTGGTGTCCTGGCTGATATTCCCACCTTAAAAATATTTCTAATATTCAGGGCTGTTTGAATTATTGCAGAATAGATAACATCTCTGCCTACATGCCTTCACAGCCACTGGACTACCATTCATTACACTAAAGATGATTTAATATATCCCTTTAGTATGAAAGGAGTTAGATAAAAAAACAAATACAAAACCCTCTCCCACGGGTGAGATATTACACACTTCACAATAACTTGTACAACCATGACGCTGTGTTGTGAGCCCTCTATAGAATCTATACAGTAAGCTGACTCAGGTGAGCTTCCCACTCAGTGGTATGCACTTCTGGTACCAGCTGGAATCAGAGGGCAGAAAGTTACCCTTTTCATGTGTATTCGCAACACTAGGCTACTGAATGACAAAGTTCCTGAAGTACAGACACCTTTGTTTCCAGGTCAGTGAACTGAGGAAAATAAATCTTTCAGCTGAAACTGCCGGGGTTTTATTCTGAACCTTGAAATGGGTCTGATGAACGACGTATGACACCACGAAAGTTAGCAGCTTTAGGAAAAGGCAAACAGTGCCCTATCAGTGAATCTGGACTTTGGATCCCATAAACTAGCTCTGGATCAGATTTTGGCTCCTCTCTGTTCCCTTTGCACTCCTCAGGAGGTGCCCAGGGAGGAAAATCTCCCCTCCTCCCACAAAATTCCCTGAAGGGCTTATATTGGTAACAACCCTCCCCAATACAGAAACACAGCCGCCTGATCATTAGGTGATAGTTCACTTTCTTATGGAACTAGGGAAGGGATAATAGAGGCTAAGAATGCCATTCTGGATGTGACGGGTTGGATCACAGAAACCCCCTTGGGAGCTGCCACCTGATGTGCCAAGACTACCCCTGCTCCTGTTTTCCCTGCCAGCTCAGGACTCCAGCACCCTGTCTTGCTGAGCCAGACACTCCCGTCTGCTCCAAAACGGACCCAGGGTCTGAATCACTTGTCCCAGAGCTGCAAGTTTACCTGAAAACAGTTCACAGAAGTGTGCTTGTCTTTAGTACTCAGATGCCCAACTCCCAATGGGGTCTAAACCCAGATAAATCCGTTTTACCCTGCATAAAGCTTATGCAGGGCAAACTCATAAATTGTTCGCCCTCTATAACACTGATAGAGAGATATGCACAGTTGTTTGCTCCCCCAGGTATTAATACATACTCTGAGTAAATTACTAAATAAAAAGTGATTTTATTAAATACAGACAGTAGGATTTAAGTGGTTCCAAGTAGTAACAGACAGAACAAAGTAAGTCACCAAAATAAAATAAAATGTGCAAATCTATGTCTAATCAAACTGAATACAGATAATCTCACCCTCAGAGATGCTTCAGTAAGCTTTTTCTCAGACTGGACACCTTCCAGGCCTGGGCACAATTCTTTCCCCTGGTACAGCTCTTGTTCCAGCTTAGGTGATAGCTAGGGGATTCTTCATGATGGCTCCTCCCCTCTTTGTTCTCTTCCACCCCTTTATATATCTTTTGCATAAGGCGGGAACCCTTTGTCCCTCTGGGTGTCCATCCCCCTCACTGGAAAAGCCCCAGGTTAAAGATGGATTCCAGTTCAGGTGACATGATCACATGTCACTGCAAGACTTCATTGCCCACTTGCCAGCACACACACATACAGGAAGACTAACAGGTAAACACAGCCATCTGCAGACAATGGTCCTTGTTAATGGGAGTCATCAAGATTCCAAACCATCATTAATGGCCCACACTTTACATAATTACAATAGGCCCTCAGAGTTATATTTTATATTTCTAGTTTTAGATACAAGAGTGGTACATTTCTACAAATAGGATGATCACACTCAGTAGATTATAAGCTTTGTAATGATACCTTACAAGAGACCTTTTGCATGAAGCATATCCCAGTTACATTATATTCACTTATTATCATGTTTTTCTAAAACCATATAGACTGCACAACATCACACTGGACTTCAACTGTAAAATGAATTTGTCCTGTTTTCTCAGGTCTAGGAATGACCTTAAGTTATTGGGCGTAAAGACCTTTCCCTCAGGAATATGGATTATGCAATTTCAAGCCTCTATTTGTCTGCTTCATCCTACCCATTTTATACATTATACATTAAACTTCTTTTACAAGATCTGGGGTTCTTACATAGTGATCTGGATCATCCTGGTAAGACTTCAAGCTCCCTCTAATCCTCTGCTGACAGAGAATTTAGCTTTTCACTTGGATGTTGACCACTGTTAGTTACACTGGGTCTTCACATTGTAGTTTAGTCCTCTGGCAACTATTTCAAATCCTATGGATTAGGGTGAGTGAGTGGGTGAATGAATGGGTACATGGATATGGGAGTAGGAGGAGGAGGGAGATATTGATGGGCTACAGTTAAAAAAGGGGGTGGGGGTTAGTGAAATGGCAAGAGGAATTTTTTGTGAGAGGGAAGGAAGTACATAAAATAGGGGAGGAGGTAAAGAGCACAGAGGGACTGATTTTTCATTGTTTTGCATAGCCATTTACACCTGATGAAAGTCAATGCAAAGCAGGTATAACTCACTACCAAGCCAGAATTCTCTGCTCATCATCATTTTTCACCTACTTTGCACAGATGTAAATGATAACAAGGCAGTGCAGAATCAGACCAAGTGAAGGGAAAGAAAGATGTGAGAAGCTAGAATGTGAAAAGAAAAACAAAAACAACAAATGAATAGATACAGTATTAAATACAGGAAAGAAAGGAGAAGAAAAGTGGAATGAAGCCAGAGAGAGAGAGAAAGATCAAACAAAAAGAAAGACACACAAAGTGAAAGGTGAACAAGTGAGATGGGGATGGGATTTCTATTCACTGTCCTAAAGTTTAGTTTCTTCTAATGCATATTTAACTTCAAACACTAATGAGCACTTTGGATAAAGGTATATTTTCTTAAAGATTCATCACCTCTGTTCCTTCAGTTGGATGTCATAGCTCACAATAAACAGGCTGTGAGATCTCCCAAGGGGTCCCCCGGCATAACCCAGGATTACCAGAGACTTGCCACTCCTGATATTTTTAAGGTAACCCCTTTCAGGCCTCCTTTAAACAGCATAAAGAACACACACACAATGGAAAAAAAAAATCCTTTGCAGGTCACTTTTGAATTTCAGGAGACATGGCCTTAGGTTGTGTGGCTGGCACCACAGGTATTTTATAACCTGACTAGGATGCTTAGTCCTCAATTTAGTAGCTGTTGGGTAACATTTCCAAACGGGGTTAAAATTTCTAACCCTGTGCACTTAGCTCAACACATGATTGGGCTCCAAAAGCTTAATTTAAATATGAAACCCATTATGAAAATAACATTAAGGATATTTTAATGTGTATATTATTTGTTTAAAAATCAACCCATTAAGGGCCTGATTATATTCCTATAGAAATCAAGGGCAATTTTGCCACTGATTTCAATGGACATAAAAATCACACCCTGATGGCAAGGTAAGGCTATCAGACCAACTAGGACTTGTTATTGGCGTATTCATAAAAGATATCCATGATAATTTTTCAGCACAGTGTGTTAGCCAAGTGACACCCATCAGCATTGAAATACACACTGTTAATTCGTATTAATTACACTTAATATCCTTCCACCCTGTTTTCTCTAAACATTAAAAAAAGACATTTCTTCAGTGAGCTCTGAAATGTCTAGCAATCTTTGGCAGAACACCTGTGCATTTGTTGGAAAAGAAACATTCAAATTAGATTTGTATTTCTGAACACTAGATCTGTCTTTCAATCTAGTTTTAACTGGGGCATTCAGACCCTGAAGTTTTCTAGGAGCCACAGATCATTCATAACTTCTGGGTTTAAGTTAAAAAAATGCAGATGAATACATTTTGAGCACAGTCAGCAACACAGCGGATGATAAACATACATCTGTGTGCAACGCGGAGAGCTGATGATAGCACAGAAAAGATGGGCTACAGTTTCAGCTGTTAGCGGGCTATATTCCTGTCAAATGCTGATAAGTTCAACTCCGGCATTGCCTTATTTAGTCAGACTTCTCCGCTGACACACTTAAGCACAGTAACAAATGCATATGCTGTTTCCAGTCTGGACAGGCTCTTGCTCCCCCTTTTAGTAATACTATGACAAATATTAAGTTGCTTAAAACTTTTTATTTAGGTTTATTGAAGGAGCCTTATTGGCTTGTTTTTTTTAAATATACTACCAGTTATTTATCTGCCCTACTAACAACTGTCTAAAGGGTGCGCCTATGTTAAGAAAGAAAACTAATCATAAAAAAATTACAGCTATTTCTATAAAGGGGATTTTTACCCTATACGTCAAATAAGTCTTTTAGTCTGGAAGACAATGAGAAGACATTTAAGTAAATATGTATGTAGTGCCTGTGAATTATGTGTTTTGTTTTTTAAACATTGGACAAAAGTTAGTCATTTAGTTCTCTAAACAGATATAATGTATCATTTTCAACTGTTTATTCCTTCAGAATATTCCTAAACCAGTCAGAATAGTTGCTTTATTTGATGTTATATGACAAAAGAGAGTAATTTTGAAATATGTTTTCTATCTAAAGAACTACTTTGCCAATTCTCACTTTGCTAATCTGATAACTCACCCAATAGACTCACCCCACTTCTTAGAAAAGATTTAATAGCAGACTGCTGTACTAAGGTTCCTCTGTAAAGCTTCCTTATTTTTATCAACTATGCTCCAGTGCATTTACTAACATATTATGAAGTATAAATACTTAAAACTAAACTGTACTTGTCAAGGTAAATTAGCAAAGTACATCCTGTGATGCAGTATCCCTAAAGTTTTGTCGTCATGTTTCTCTTGCTAATTGGTAAAATACAGTAATCCACATTGGGTCTGCCAGTCATTAGCAAGAATTGGCAAGATTCTGATGTATTATATTTCACAGCTACTGCCAAAAGCAGAACTCTTGAGAAAAGAAAGATCCATTGAGAATCACATATTTAGGCACCTTTGGAACGATTATGATATATTCTGTTATTTGTTTAATATGTCATATTACAAATTGGCACATCGTGAACGAGGCTACATCTATTGAATACAAGCTGTTTTTCAAACATGAACGACTTGCCCATTTTAAATAGGGCCCCTAAGAACCAGACGCATTATGGCTGCATGATTGTTATGTTGTAGGTGTTTGGTTAAAAAGAGTTAAGCTGTGAGTTAGGCTTTGTCTACACTGGCAACTGAACAACAAAACTTTTGTCTTTTAGAGCTGCTAAAAAAAAAAAACCCGGAAAGACAAAAGTTTTGCCATGACAAGTGCCAGTGTGAACAGCATGTTGTCAGCAGGAGCCCCCCTGCTGACAATGCAAATGCTGCTCATTGGAGGTGGACTTTTTTTTGTCGGCGGGAGAGCCAACAAAGAGCGGCTACACTGCACAACTTTTAGCGGCATCACTGTGGTGACACAGCCATGTTGCTAAAAGCTGTGTAGTGTAGACAAAGCCTTAGTGTTGTTAAGAGAGAGACATTGAGAGTTCACTGTCACATATTTTTCCCTTTCAGTTCACTCTAACACTTTCCAATGAAAAACAAGTTTGACTCACAATGGGCTTTTGTGTCCAAGTAAAATCAACTATAGCTCATTGACTGTTTATCTGTTGGCCCATGGATGCAGCATTCAAGCAAGTCAGTAGCAGAGTACTTGACTGGCTTGAGCTGCTGCGACTATATGAATTTAGGGTCTCAACAATAGCAATGTCTGACCCAGTGTTTGGGTTCCCTGCACAGTTCTGAAACATGGACCTGATTCATCTCTCTCTCAACAGTAAGAAGCAGGAGTAACTCCACTGATGTTAATGGAGTTATGCCACAGTAAATTTCATGTGACAAGCATCAGGCATATGGTCTAGTCACAATTCTTTCCCATCTACACTGCAGGATCAAACTGGGATTTAAGTTAACCAGATGGACTACACCTATACCCCGATATAACGCTGTCCTCGGGGGCCAAAAAATCTTACCGCATTATAGGTGAAACCGCGTTATATGGAACTTGCTTTGATCCACCGGAGTGTACAGCCCCACCCCCCGGGAGCACTGCTTTACCACGTTATATCTGAATTTGTGTTATATTGGATGTGTTATATCGGGGTAGAGGTGTACTAGGTTTCTAGGTAGTCAATGGACTTCTCATAAGGGCAGGAAATGTCAGTGACTTTCCATGAGTGAGGGAAATCTCTTTTGTTTAAAAAAAAAAAAAAAAAAAAAAGTAAATGCTCCTTGTGTTTCAAATGCTTAGAGCCCTGTGCGGATACAAAAATGTGGATCTGCATCCACCAGGATCAACCTGCGAGCCAACCTGCGATCCGCTAGCCATCTTTTACCGGTTTCCGCAGCTGCAACCACAGCAGCAAGCCATCTCACAAGGGCTAGCGACGGGGGAGAGGGCGGAGGGAGAGAGTGGGGGGCAGGATCTTGCAGGGAAGAGGCAGCGCGAGGGTGGGGACTTAGGGTAAGGGGCAGCGCGGGGCACGGTTTCGAGGAGAAGAGGTGGCACAGAGGGGAGGGCTGAGGGGAAGGGGTATCACATGCTGCTCCCGGGGGCTCACGAGCAATGGCACGTGGCAGCAGCAGTGCGTGTTGCATCACAGTGGGCCAAAGGAGTGGGGCGCGAAGGCCCCTCCTGCTCCAATCCCAATGGCCGGGAGGCGGGCCCTGCCGCCTACGAGCCATGGGCCAGGCCTGGGACTGGGAGCGTGGCCAGTGCTGCCGGACCGGACCATGGTGGGGATGCTGGTGCTGCCCGAGGGGCCCGAGCTGCTGGACAGGAAGTGGTGCAGCGAGCGGGTGCTGGACAGCCCCAACTCCAACCTGCCGCCCAGCTCCAGCCATTGGCTGCCGGCCCCGAGCGCACCGCACACCCCAGGGTGCCCAGACTGGATGCCGTGGGCCAGGCGCTGCCGGTGAGTAGAGCCTTGCGTGGTTGTACCTGCATCTGATCCACTATCTGCAAAAATGGTCCACGGATATCCGCAGATTTGCAGGGCTCTATAAATGCTGTCATTAATCAGGGTATGGGGGCATTCAGTCCATAATCTATCTATATGGCCCTCATCACTGTAGTATCGGAGTGACTCACAATTATTAAACGGATTTTATCCTCAGAATAGTGCTGTGAGACAAGGAAGCACTATCCCCCTTTTACAGATGGGGAGCCAAGGCACAGGGTAGATTAAGTGACTTCCCAAGGTCACACAGGACGTCTGGGGCAGAGCTGAAAATTAAACCCAGATTTGAGTAACTGCCCAACCTTTTAGTCCATCCTTCATAACCATAAATCTACGCTTAACTAAAATTTCACTTTAGGTTTCAAGTTAACTGGCAAAACTAAGTTAATAATCATGTTTAATAGATGTCTTCTCAGATTTTCTTGTATTTTCTGGGCCTCAGTTTCAAAAGCTGCTTGTTAGTGCTAAAAATTAAACTGCAGCAGTCTATATAACCAGTTATTTCTACTGTAAAGGTATATTGCCTATTAATTGTCTAGTCTTAATTACACCTAAATGCAGATTCTCTAGTAAAGAGATCTAATCTACTTGTCAAAGTATGAAACGGTGTTCTTAATTATGCTCGTCAAGTAAAGCAAAAAGAATCAGGTCTCCAGAAATATGACTCTTAGAGACCAAACTGAATTTTCTTTATGTTATACATTCTGTCACCCTTACCGATGCTGAGTAATAAAGTAGAACCTCAAACTTACATACACCAGAGGTACGAACTGACCAGTCAACCACACACCACATTTGGAACTGGAAGCACGCAATCAAGCAGCAGCAGCAGAGACACACACACAAAAAAAGGGAAGGGGGCAAATACGATACAGTGCTGTGTTAAACAAACTACTAAAAATGTAAAGGGAAGGTTTAAAAAAAAGATTTGAGAAGGTAAGAAAACTATTTCTGTGCTTGTTTTATTTAAATGAAGATGGTTAAGAGCAGCATTTTATTACTGCATAGTAAAGTTTCAAAGCTGTATTAAGTCAATGTTCAGTTGTAAACTTTTAAAAGAACAACCATAATGTTTTGTTCAGAGTTACAAACAACCTCTATTCCCGAGGTGTTGGTAACTCTGAGGTTCTACTGTACCTTACTCTGTAATGATTCCATGGGACTACTTGCAGAGTAAGGTAACACTCAGCTTCAGTAAGGGTGGCAGAATATGAACCCACATATTTGGGTTTTAACAGACGTTTCTTTTTATGGAAGGGGAAGGACAAAAACTGGCAAGAGAATTTCCTTGATGGCAGTAAGAACGTGATGCTATTTTAAACATCACTATAGCCTTCTGAAAAAAGAAAGCGAGGAATGCAATTTCCCTCCCCTCCTCCTTTGACATAGGCAAATAAATACCACAAGAAAAATCATGTTCAGAGACAGAGGCATCAGAAACTATGGAGTCCATAGACTGAGATGGGGAATAAAAAGAATTAAATTAAGATGCTGTAATATGCATAATACTGTATCTTAGGGGCTATTAAACCACAGGATAAATCTGTATGCTTTCCCATTGAGTACTAAGAGAACTCGGCTCAAGACCATTCTGCAAGTACTTTAGTCTGTTTAGAATTGCAAGGCAAGCTAGAGGAGCTCTAGCTCTCCTTCCAACAACAAACAAGAAGTGGCCCAAGATTTGCAATAAATATTGGCAAAAATGGCTCTCTGGGTTTTAGTAAAATGCATACATTTGTCTGGCTTTCTTAATCTCATTTTTAATTTTCACTCATGAGTCAGGCCAAGGATTTAAGAGGTTCATTGGAAAGGATGAAAAGTTGACACTTATGACAGCAGGCTGAGAATCTGAGGAAGTTTTTTCCCCATGAGCAGCTGAACTGTCTCTACTTAATTAATCGTTACGGTCCATCTGAGACCTACAGATGTCTTGTTTTAGCCTTTTTTAAATCCCCGCCTCCCACCACCAAAGAATGTAAATTATTGAAATATTTTTCCTTGGATGAAATCCTGACACCACTGAAGTCAATGGGAGTTTTGCAACTGACATGCGTGGGACCAGGATTTCAACTGCATGAGTGTTGGATTTTACGGTGAATAGATTCAAACTAGGCAGGTTTAGGTCAGCCTTTCATCCGGCATGGATAAATAGAGAATAATGCAATTCACTATGTGGATGGGGTGCTCCTTTTGGTGGAGACCTTAAAAACGGAAGTTTTGTCTGTTGTATATGGATACTAATATCACAGGCATTTTTAAGAGTAGGCAATTTTCTCAGTGTTCTTGGCCAAATTTCCCCCTCATCTACTGTTGGGCAGCATTCACTGGTTGGCTGTTGATCTCTACCCCAGAAATAGCTGAACAACAGTGGATATGACTGCTGTACAGAGTTTGTGAAGTTTTTTGGGATCCTTCAGAATGAAAGGCACAATATACAGGAGTAAAACAATTAGCTGATATCATTACAGCCCATCTGGCATGTTGTGCTGAAAATAATAGTAAAGACTATTGCAGCAGTTTCACGTAGTCAGTCATCTCAAATGTGACATGCTGTTAAAGGAGGGCACATTTCAGTTTAGCTAATCAAACAGGACATGGGTTTGAATTAGAAGACGAGGACACTTCAAGCACCTGGGTCTTTTCATATAAGCTTCCTACAAAGAGCTCTTTGTTCTGAAAATGTATTTTTGTTAATTCTACATAACTGATTCAATCAGAAAGAAAGACACCCACTATTTAGAACCTTAATATACTTCCTTTTCTCCGGTAAGGACAAAGGCCTACTTCTACTAAAAGAAGTCTCACGTTTTCACATGTAGATATTCCTGCTAGCTACTGCAGTCCTCCAGGTCCTCTGCTATAAAGTGAAAACCCAGTACCAGTTTTTAAAATACTCTGCTTGAAGTAGTTACTTTAGCCATGTGGTCAAATATAGCCTCTTGCCCCCATATGTTTATTAAAATAGCAAGAATTCATGATGACATCCCTCTGTATAAGGATATAATTGAAAGGCCCATCTATAACTACAACAGAGCCCAAAATTAAAGAGAGGGATGGCCACCTTGCATACGCCTGCTCACATTCTCTCATGCTGTTGGCAGCATTTCCACAAATCCCACCAATACCCATTTGCAGAAGTGGTAGGGCTCAACTTTCTTTTAAATCCATGCCCATTGCTCACAAGATGGGGATAGTCATTCCTCTAAGAGAAGAGGCTAGAGACAGCTTGTCATCTTCTTTATAATAAAATATGAAGATCACAGTTGATATTGAGGAAGCCTATTAAATTCAGGTCTGGTCCTGTTAAGAGTGTGTCTTTTTAAGTCTCTATATTCCTGGATCTATTGAGAAAAACAAGGTTCAAGAAATCTTGGAGGGCAAAAGAAGTTTGTTTTCCCTACTCTTATTATATTGCGGTAGCATCTGAGAGACCACAACCAGACTCGGCCCCATTGCATTAGGCACTCTACAAAAACACAGTAAATTATAGTCCCTACCCCCAAAGAGCTTACAATCTAAAAGACAAGATGTGACAGGTAGATAAGACAAACAAGCAGGTTGAGGTAGCATGAGGGTAAT
The DNA here is from genome assembly GCF_011386835.1 of Chrysemys picta bellii. Taxonomy (NCBI): domain Eukaryota; kingdom Metazoa; phylum Chordata; order Testudines; family Emydidae; genus Chrysemys; species Chrysemys picta. Next base: position 235,422,310 of record NC_088792.1, read on the forward strand.
AAATTAGGATGTGCAAATTCTTAGCTGGTCAGTTGTAGTGATCACAGCTCTCCATTATTAGATTGTACTTTACCATGTGCATTACCACAAAGATGAGTTGTGAGGAGTTGCTCGAAGGAGAACAAGGTGGTAGACTTATGGCTTTTGACTGGGAGAAGGCTAGATAAAAATCAATGATTTTTTAAATTTAAATAAGTTTAAAATGTAAATTAAATACATTTATATTTTTAAAAGAAAAATGTATTTAAAATTAAATTTGAAATGATGACAACCTATGTTAAAGCCTACACTTATTACAGTACAATATATTAAAATAATTTAAATTAAGTAACTAATAATAAACCACGTTTGCTGTTGAAGTTTTAAAGAAAGGAACACCCCAGAAATGCTGAAAGTCTCTGGTTAAACACCTGGAACTAGAGTTTGTTAAAGTGCTAAACGAGCTGTTGACAGCAGCAGCCTTTTCTGCAGTGCAGAGGTCCTGTAACTGAGGGTGCGGCAGCACCCCCTGGCTTGAAGTGGTTTCCATCATTTACAGTTTTGTTCAATGGCTTTCAGCACCCCCACTATACAAATTGTTCCAGCACCACGGTGCAGAGTGAATAAACTGAAATAAAGAAAATATTCTACTAGTTCAGTTCAATGACTAGTTCATTCAAAGTTAAGAAACCAATTGGGAGCTGAAAAAGCCTGTAAGTTTATTTTCCTCTTCCAATCTGTGAATAAAAACTAGATGTGTGACGATGAGATGTACTCTTATAAATACTGAAGAGTTTGGTGACCAGAAACCATCAGTTTAATTAACTGACTATACCTAATACTTTGTTTAATAAATCCATTTGTTTTATATACAAAACGTTTTGATTAACTTTTGTTCTTACATATCTAGCACATTTATGTAGTTCTACTTAAAATTAAAAATGATAGATTTATGAATTTTTAATTTAATTCCAATTTCTATCCAAGTAGAGCTTGACACAAATCATGAGTAAAATATTAATAATCTAGTAAATAAGAAATACATCATTCAACATTTTGTAGCATAATAAAAAATGTAAAAATTAAGAATCTGAATACGTGTATATTAAGCTATATACAGTAGAACCTCAGAGTTACGAACACCAGAGTTATGAACTGACCAGTCAATACCACACCTCACTTGGAACCAGAATTACAATATCAGGCAGCAGCAGAGACAAAAAACAACAACAACTCCCCCACCCCCCCCAAAAACAAAAACAAAACAATACCATACTGTGTTAAACGCAAACTACGAAAAAATAAAGGGAAAGCAGTATTTTTCTTCTGTATAGTAAAGTTTCAAAGTGGTATTAAGTCATTGTTCAAATGTAAACTTGAAAGAATAGCCATAACATTTTGTTCAGAGTTACGAACAACCTCCATTCCCGAGATGTTCGTAACTTTGAGCAATTCTACTGTAATTGCTTAAATAAGTGTGTATAGTTATAGTATATTCCCCTGGTTAGCAAAAAGTAATATCCTCATTGTAAAAGCTATAGTTAGTTGCAAATCATCATGTTTTAATGGTTATCAGCCAATAAGAATCAACCTTTCTTTAGAAAGGCAACTAAAATGTACAAGTGCAAAATAAGATTAAAATCAATTATTTAAATCAGGGTTTCCTAATTGCGGATTTGAATGATTAAAATTGGTGCGTTAAAACACTTTGATTTAAATCAATCCACCCTGACTGGGAATTTTTCTCACTTATGAAGGGCAGCAGTGTGGGAGAAAGCACAACAATTCTTGCTGAGGAAGTGGAGAACCATCTCCTTGAGGCTGGCACTTCCATAGAGCATAGAAGCTACCCATCAGGTGGAAGTCACAGGTAAATTTAAAGGCAGTAGTGTAGAGAAAACAGCATCTAGAAATATAGAGACAGCGGTTTCATTTGTGGGGAAAAACCAAATATCTAAATGGGTACAAGGATAAAGTATATTCTCATATCAGTTTCAATCTTGTGAAGTGTCTGGTGAAAATATAAATGCTGCCTGCCACAGTAAAAATCTACTGGGAGGTTTTTGACCCTCAGCCATACTCTCTCCCCAGCAGTTAATTTACACATCTTAGACTGTTTTCAAAACAAATGTTAGTATGTTGATCCCTCTAATAGACTCTTAACCACTACTCTGTAGCACGTTTAAGATGAATCGCTCTTTCTTTCCACTAAGTAAAAAGGGCATTCTATTAAGGAGATTGAGGAACAGGAGAAATGAGTCCTTCTAATCTGCTGAAGTGAATGTTGTATATTTTTTGAGAACACCTGTATTCGCAATGTCAGAGTCCTAAAGGGAATAGTGAGAATTAGCAGAAATTTCTTGAAGAACCAACTAATGGAGAGAGGGCTTTTCTTCAAGCAAGGCCTGCAAGATCAGCAGCTAAATCTGGATAAGGGCTATTAACTTTTACTCAGCTTCTAAATATCTCTAAGGGCAGTGGCTTGTCACTATTTCATAGAATCATAGAATATTAGGGTTGGAAGGGACCTCAAGAGGTCGTCTAGTCCAACCCCCTGCTCAAAGCAGGACCAATCCCCAACTCTCTGATTCTATGATACCTATGGACAGCTGGCCGAAGGGCATGAAAAAATCCCTGAAAGATACCAAGCACCTCTTGTTGAAATAAAGTGGAATAACCTATTAACTTGTTTGGTGGCAGTTGTGCCAGTTCCTGGGAATCAGGCCAAGAAATAACCACAAACAAAGGTCAAACTAAAGTAGTACTGAGGGTTGATGTATTGCTTGCTTCCCTTATTTGCATTATTATACTCACACACACATTTCAGTCATACTGGTGACAGGCCGCAGGTGCGGATGTTGCTTTTGATCTTAGGTGACTGAAACTGGCCAGGTTCCAGATTCCCAAAGATCGAACAGCTAGGCGACGATAGTCCCCGAAGCCCCTTCGGATCTGCGGGAAGGCTCTACTGCTTCTGGTCTGGTCCTGAGTTCTTGCTGTCATAGGTTATATCTCTCACTGGCCGCTACTGCCGTAGGTTTATATACAGTCCCATATACACCTTGATTATCCTTACACAGTAATATTTCGGTTCAAGCCTTGCGATTGGTTTCTTACTCTCATACTATCTCACTCATTCCTTACATATTGATTACATATTCATAAGTATGAATACAATTGGTAATATTGCTTTAAGCAAGCCTCTCACATCAGCGAGGACTTCTGCTGCTGTTTGTGGTTCAGACAGGAACAAGATAACTGGCATAACAAGAAACCCACACAGACACACTGCTTGAAAGGCAGATGCCAGGGGGCCATGGGCTGCCCCTCCTCCCCCTGGAGGAGCTGCTCCTGCCTGGCAGAGGCCAAGCCATGGACGGGGCCGCGTCCGGCTACAACAGTCATATATAATGGCTAGAATCCAAGAAAAGAATAGCAGCCCTTCTTCTCTTTCTTTCTCTCTCTCTTCAGTGCAAAAAAGATGCTTTTGAGTTACAGCATTAACTTAATGCTAGTACTATTTACATAGTGCATCATGTTTTTAGAGGAGCTTAGAGTCTAAGAGCTCAAACCTGCAAACATGTAGATGAGTAGTCATGCCAATTTACATATATAGCACACAAAATTTAATCTAGCTTAATAACTCATTGTTTAATATATAAAAATATATTTGCCGCTTGAAAAAAAAAAAAGGAAACAAAAAGCCCAACATGTTTTGAAAAAATCTGTACTATGCAGAAAAGCCAAGATTTTCAAAAGTGACTAGTGATTGAGTGTGCACTAAAGAGCCCTGATTTTTCAGAAAGCAATGAGCATTCAACCTCTGAAAATCAGCCCCTTTTACGGTGTCTCAAGTTGGGTACCCAAAACCACTAGTCACTTTGGGAAACTCTGGACACAGAGTTTAGTGAAAATGACTAGTATAAATTAGCAATGGATCCCTACTGGCTTAAGTTTCTGGAAATAGTTCCTTAAAACCGATCATCTATTTAAATGAACAACTGGAAAGGAAAGGAGTCTTAGTTCCAGAAACGGGTCACTGTGACCCAAATGCCCCTGGCATATGGAAAGCTTCTTTGAAAAACGAAAGCCCCATTTTATTTCAGATTTGCATTCTACTCAACAATGGTTCTAATAGTAATGATTGGAGTCTGTTTTGAAAATATATATTTTAAATCCTTAACAGAGCTGGGACTGAAATAAGACTTTCATGCCTTGCTATCCTTAGGTCACTCTTCTCAACCACAATGCCTCTAATCTTATGGACTATAGAACCACACATCACATTAGAGAAATTTTAGTTGCAAATTAGTTCTTTTTTCGACCATTAATTCTAGAAAATTTAGATATATATCCAGTAGATTTAGACGCTACCAAATCTTCTAGGTTTATAGTCATAGAGATAAAATAAAAGTACTCATATAGTGAAGTTACATTTGGTGATGCATAAGCCAGGATGGATTGATTTTAATCATGTTTTAAATCACCAATTTGAATCGTGTTTTAAATCAGCAAGCAGAAAACTTTGATTTAAATCACAGGTTTTAATTGTTTTGCATTTGTACTTTTTAGTTTTCTTAAAGAAAGGTTAATTCTCATTGGTAACTATTATAGTATGATGATTTGCAACTAAATATAGCTTTTGCACTAAATTTGGTGATTTTTACTAGCCAGGAGAATACTGTAACTATACACATTTATTTAAGCAATTATGTAGCTTAACATACATGTATTCAGAATCTTAGTTTCTACATTTCTTATAAAGTTGGAAAATGTTGACTGATGCATTTCTTATATATGAGATTATTAATTTTTTACTTGTGATTTGGATGAATATTATTTCTATTTAGATGGCAATTCAAAATACACAATTTTAATTTTATTAAATACTATCCCCTTCAATGTGCTGGATACATAAAGGTTGATCAAAACATGCTTTACATTTAAAACGAATTGTTAAACAAAGGTAGTATGATTTATTAACAAAGGAAGCTGTAACTGAGGGACCTGAGCACTGTAGTAACCCCTGGCAGTCTGTCACAGAAGTGCAGTTATCTCTGCCTCAGTTTCCCTTAGTTAGTTCAGGGATGGAGCCTATGTCTGTCTGTCTTTGTCTGTAACTCCAGCCCTCTGGCTGGATTGCTTGTCGCTCCTCTTTTGAGGCTGAAAGGAGTCAGGCTCCACCCAAAGTTTTACGGGCCACTTCAGTGGAGCTTTGTCACAGGGTCTCTCCTAATCCATTTTCCGGCACAGCCCCCTTTATAGATTTCTTCCCTTCTTTCTTCAGAGCAGAAATAAAGTAAGTTAAGCAGGAACACAAGACAAAGTCCCATATTCTGTTATTACTGCCACCCCCTGTCAGGGTTCTTGGCAGTCTCTACCCCGTCCGTGCACAGATGGTAAGGTGCCAGAGACCCTGGTTAGTGTTTAACTCTCCTACTGCTCCCCTAGGCTGCTTCCCACCTCAGGGCCTTGCAGGCACTTCCTACCTGGCAATCTTCTCTGATCCCTTCTGGCAAAACTGGTATCTCTGGGCAGCTTCCTCCAGTCTGAACTCGCAGAGTCCCTTCACTGTGGCTCTGACTCCAGCAGCTGCCCATTTGGCTGGGCTGCAGCCTTTTATCCTGGCTGTTGTTAGCCTTCCCATTGACTACTACTGGGGAGATAACTGCTCCCTTTTTTATACCCGTTGGTGTCTGTTGCCTTGTAAGATATACACACCCCATCACAGAAGTATTCACTATAGTTAGGGAACTGAACTAATTGTTTCTGGTCACCCTATCCTTCAAGATTATATAACTAGTAGACTATACCCTGTCACACCTAGTTTTTTTCATAGATTGGAAAAGCAAAACAAGCTTTCCTGCTTTTTCAACTCTCAATTGGTTTCTTAACTTTGAACAAACAAGTCATTGAACTGAACTAGCTAAAGAAACGCAACTGAAAAGAAAAGAGCAAATGAAGAAAATATTCTCTTCTCTGCATCAGCAGAAGGTACTGCTGTCAAAAGCTGGTTTAGCATTTCAGCAAACTGTGGTAGCAGGTGCATAGCCAGATTTTCTTTAAAAATTTGGCAATAAATGTACCACTTAATGTTATTCTTTGTATTTAATTTAAATTATTTTCATAGATAAGTAAGTTCAGGCTTTAAACAAATTGTCATTTTCAAAAGGTCTAGTTTTTGAAAATAAACCAATTAATGTAAATAAAAATACATTAAAGTCCACTTTTGATTTAAAAAATTATTTGATTTTTTTATCAACCCTTGCATAGGCTTAACCATTTTAAGTGTACTATAGGCTGGACTCTCTTTGCCCATTTTGGAATAGTGAAACAATAGGCATCTCAAAAGATCTTTTTCTGGGCAAAAGAATTCTAGCCTGATCACAAACAAGTCTGACATCCGTGACTGTGGAGATGACTTCACTGGATTGGAGAACAGTTGAAGACAGAATAGGAGTTGGAACTGGTAGACAAGTTTAGAATTCAGGAATGCCTTCCCGAAAAGCAGTTGCTGTATCCCCAGAGCTGGACTAAGGGTTTGGGAGTTTATCTAGTAAGAAAATATTTGGCCAGGAGTTAAAGTAAGGGGGAAAGACAGCTCCCTTTCCTCTGCTAAACACACAAGGGCGTGCCTCCGCATCTCTCTAGCTTGGTAAACAGTGCTCCCATTCCCCCTTAGCTGGCATAGTGAGAACTTTACCCTTCCCCCTTTTCAGTCTACTTTAAATAATGGTCTTGCTATGGCCATCCTCAACATATAGGATTCTGAAGACTATCCACCTTCAAGATCACCACCTTTTTCTATAGTTTCAGAGTTATCTGCCAATGATAGTGTTTCAGTCACATCATGTATGTCACATAGCCACAGTATATCACCTGTAGCAAGAAGAAGAAAACAATCTCCATCATCCAGAAACAACCATAGATAAGTTTGTGATAAGAACCAGTAGATTACAAAAAGAGGTAATTGATGAAAAAATTGCCCGGTGTGTTTATGCAACAAACTCTCCTTTCCGTATGATTGAGAACCCACACTTAATGACTGAACCATGTTAATGAAGACCAGGATACAGTCCACCCAACAGAGCAGATGTTGCAGGCAAATTGCTGGATAAAGTGTATGAAAAAGAAATTGAGCAGTGTGCAGAAGGTCTAGAGCAGGGGTCGGCAACCTATGGCACGTGTACCAAAGACGCCACACGAGCTGATTTTTGATGGCACACTGCTGCCTGCCAGGGTCCCAGCAGGCAGCAGCGTGCCATTAAAAATCCTGCCCAGCCCAGCCCGGCCCGGTCTTCTCCGCCCTTTGCCCCCCCTACCCACTCCCACGGGGGCAGAGGGCAGAAGCTTGGTCTTGCCGACTCCCCTGCGTCTTCCTGCAGTTTGCTGGGTTCCTGCCCCTCCTCCTCCTCTCCATCCCTCCCTCCCTGCTGGCCGATCAGCTGATGACCCTTGCGAGGGAGGGGGTGGGGGAGGAGCGGAGTCAGCGTGCTTGCTGCTCCCCATGGAGGCAGAGAAGAAGCGGGGGCAGGGCCTTGGGGAAGGGGAGGGTGGAAGCGGGACATATCCCCTCCAGCCCCCTGCCATGAGCACCCCACGACCCCAGCCCACACCCCCAGCCCTCTGCCCTGACCCCCCGCACACACACCCAGTCCTCTGCCCTGAGCCCTGCAGCCCCCTCACACACACCCAGCCCTCTGCTTGACTCCTTCACCCCAACCACAACCCCAGCCCTGACTCTGGCACCCCCACACATACCCAGGCCCCCCACACACATACACAGCCCCTCCCCACCCCATGCACCCACCACATCCCGACTCTTGCACCCCCCACATCCCCACCCCCACCCTGAGCACCAAACGGGAGCTCCTGCACCCCCACACACACATTCCCACCTGCACCCCTCGCACCAAATGGGAGCTGCCCAGGTAAGTGCTCCACACCCAAACCTCCTTCCCCAACCCTGAGCCCCCTCCCTCATTCTAGCTCCCAACCAGACCCTATACACCAACCCCTAGCATGCTTCTTCATCCCCAGCCCTGTGCTCAGTGCACTCCCACCCTCAGCTCAGTGCAGAGAGAGAGGAAGAGAATGGGCCAGAACCATGGTATGTGGGTAGTGCCGGGACCCCAGACCGGCGGCGGGCTGGGCGGGTCCGGCGGCCGGGATCTCGGCTGGCAGGAGACTGCAGATGGAGCCCCTGAGAGGCAACAGGCTGAGCCGCTCAGCCCACTGCCGGTCTGGGGTCCTGGCCGCCGGCCCCGCGCGGCCTGCTGCCGGTCTGGGGTTCTGGCTGCTGGCCTCTTGCCAGCCAGGGTCCCGTCCGCGGGCTCCGCTCGGCCCGCTGCCGGCCTGGGTGAACAGAACCCCGGACCGGCAACGGGCTGAGCGGGCCTGTGGCGTAAGATCAAGATTTTAATTTAATTTTAAATGAAGCTTCTTAAACGTTTTGAAAACCTTGTTTATTTTACAATACAACAATAGTTTAATTATATAATATATAGACTTATAGAGCGAGACTGTCTAAAAAACATTAAAAGGTACACTGCTACCTCAATATAACGTGACCCGATATAACACAAATTCGGATATAACGCGGTAAAGCAGTGCTCCGGGGGCGGGGCAGGGCTGCTCACTCCGGTGGATCAAAGCAAGTTCAGTATAACGCGGTTTCACCTATAACGCGGTAAGATTTTTTGGCTCCCGAGGACCGTTATATCGAGGTAGAGGTGTATTACCGGCACATGAAACCTTAAATTAAAGTGAATAAATGAAGACTTGGCACACCACTTCTGAAAGGTTGCCAACCCCTGGTCTAGAGGGTGAAATTGTTAACCTGACTCTTGATGGGTGGCACAATGTCCACAATGATCCTGTTGTATGTGCTTGTGTGACAACAGAAGAAGGGAATGTCTTCCTTACAGAAATAATTGATACATCAGGAACTGCACAGACAGCAGAATACTTACAAAAAGTAGCAGTAAAAGCTATAACAAACTGTGAAAATCAATTCAAATGTCTTGTACGCAGCTTGGTCACAGACAATGCTGCAAAAGTATCCAAGATGAGAAGAAATTTAGAAGAGAGTCCCAAGCTAATAACATACGGTTGCAGTGCTCATTTGATGCATCTCCTAGCTAAAGACTTCAGTGTTCCAGAAATAAAGGCTAATGTTGTTGAAATTGCAAAATACTTCCATAACAAGCATTTTGCAGCAGCTGCTCTGAAAAAAGTGGGAGGAACCAAGCTCACTCTCCCACAAGACGTGCGATGGAATTCTGTAGTGGACTGTTTTGAGCACTATATCAAGAACTGGCCTAATCTGATGACACTTTGTGAACAAAATCGTGAAAAAAAATAGATGGCACTGGCACAACCAAAGTTCTCAACATTGGGTTTAAGAGAAATGTTGAAAGCCCTGGCTGGGATGATTTAATTGGGAATTGGTCCTGCTTTGAGCAGGGGATTGGACTAGATGACCTCCTGAGGTCTCTTCCAACTCTAATATTCTATGATTCTATGACATGCTGAGTACCCTGAAACCTATTTCTATAGTCTTGAACAAAATGCAGGGAAATAGCTGTTTTTTTGCTGATGCTGTTGACATTTGGAAAGAACTGAGTGAGATGTTTAGCAAGAGATGTTAAGAGTAACAAGAAGGGTTTCTTCAGGTATGTTAGCAACAAGAAGAAAGTCAAAGAAAGTGTGGGCCCCTTTCTGAATGAGGGTGGCAACCTAGAGACAGAGGATGTGGAAAAAGCTAAGGAACTCAATGCTTTTTTTGCCTCTGTCTTCACAAACAAGGTCAGCTCCCAGACTGCTGCACTGGGCAGCACAGCATGGGGAGGATGTGACCAGCCCTCTGTGGAGAAAGAAGTCGTTCGGGAGTATTTAGAAAAACTGGACGAGCACTGGATGGGGCCGGATGCACTGCATCCGAGGGTGCTAAAGGAGTTGGCGGATGTGATTGCAGAGCCATTGGCCATTATCTTTGAAAAATCATGATGATCGGGGGAGGTCCCTGATGACTGGAAAAAGGCTAATGTAGTGCCCATCTTTAAAAAAGGGAAGAAGGAGGATCCGGTGAACTACAGGCCAGTCAGCCTCAGCTCAGTCCCTGGAAAAATCATGGAGCAGGTCCTCAAGGAATCAATTCTGAAGCACTTAGAGGAGAGGAAAGTGATCAGGAACAGTCAGCATGGATTCACCAAGGGCAAGTCATGCCTGACTAACCTAATTACCTTCTATGAGGAGATAACTGGGTCTGTGGATGAGGGGAAAGCAGTGGACGCGTTATTCCTTGACTTTAGCAAAGCTTTTGATATTGTCTCCCACAGTATTCTTGCCAGCAAGTTAAAGAAGTATGGGCTGGATGAATGGACTATAAGGTGGATAGAAAGCTGGCTAGATCATCGGGCTCAACAGGCAGTGATCAATGACTCCATGTCTAGTTGTCAGCCGGTTTCAAGCGGAGTGCCCCAAGGGTCGGTCCTGGGGCCGGTTTTGTTCAATATCTTCATTAATGATCTGAAGGATGGTGTGGACTGCACTCTCAGCAAGTTTGCAGATGACACTAAACTGGGAGGAGTGGTAGATATGCTGGAGGGTAGGGATAGGATACAGAGGGATCTAGACAAATTAGAGGATTGGGCCAAAAGAAACCTGATGAGGTTCAACAAGGACAAGTGCAGAGTCCTGCACTTAGGATAGAAGAATCCCATTCACTGTTACAAACTAGGGACCAAATGGCTAGGAAGCAGTTCTGCAGAAAAGGACCTAGGAGTTACAGTGGACAAGAAGCTGGATATGAGTCAACAGTGTGCCCTTGTTGCCAAGAAGGCTAACGGCATTTTGGGCTATATAAGTAGGGGCATTGCCAGCAGATCGAGGGACGTGATCATTCCCCTCTATTCGACATTGGTGAGGCCTCATCTGGAGTATTGTGTCCAGTTTTGGGCCCCACACTACAAGAAGGATGTGGAAAAATTGGAAAGAGTCCAGCAGAGGGCAACAAAAATGATTAGGGGGCTGGAGCACATGACTTATGAGGAGAGGCTGAGGGAACTGGGATTGTTTAGTCTGCAGAAGAGAAGAATGAGGGGGGATTTGATAGCTGCTTTCAACTACCTGAAAGGGGGTTCCAAAGAGGATGGATCTAGACTGTTCTCAGTGGTACCAGATGACAGAACAAGGAGCAATGGTCTCAAGTTGCAGTGGGAGAGGTTTAGGTTGGATATTAGGAAAAACTTTTTCACTAGGAGGGTGGTGAAGCACTGGAATGGGTTACCTAGGGATGTGGTGGAATCTCCTTCCTTAGAGGTTTTTAAGGTCAGGCTTGACAAAGCCCTGGCTGGGATGATTTAGTTGGGGATTGGTCCTGCTTTCAGCAGGGGGTTGGACCAGATGACCTCCTGAGGTCCCTTCCAACCCTGATAGTCTATGATTAGAAGTAGATTTGCCTCTGAAGATTTAGAAGAGATGGGGAGATTTCCTGGAAGATGAAATCCTGCCCAGTAAAAGAATAAAAAGGACTCTGACTAAAATGGATCTCAGAAATTACCTTTCAGATATATCCATGGTTACAATCTTGTACTGCCAAATGTTGTATTTTGCGCCTCTGAATTGTAGGGTGGGTTTTGGCCTGACGCTGCTCCCAGTGAAGTCAGTGGAAGTTTTACTATTGACCTTCAACAGCAGCAAAAAGTTAGATCAACGCCCAGCACTTCTGAAAATCCCATCTGTATTGTATTATGAACTGCTGAGGCAGGATCCATATGCTATATACAGGACCAAGTGTGCACACAGCTCCAGAGTTGCCGAGAGTAGATTCGGGCCCCGGTGAAAAAATTTTTTCGGGCCCCCCAGCAAGGGCGGACCGGTTAAACAGGGCCGACGAGACGGGGGGGAAGCCTGGCCCCGGGCCCCGATAATTTGTACCGGCTTTCCCCCCCTCTCGTCGGCCCTGCACAGCTCACAGAAAAGGTCCAAGACAAATACTTTAAAAAAGTAATCTTATGATTATGCCATCATCGGGGGCTATATTTCACAGCTGTTACATAGCCACAAAATAACTATCATATTAAATTCAAGATCATTTTACAGCCTTTTAATGAACATGAGACTGCAGAATGCAAATGAACTAACATCAAATACCTATGTTTCAAAACTATAATTCAACAGTAAATGGTTCATAAGCGGCTTAATATCAAAGTTGAAAAGCCATTACAATTTTGCTTCTGCCATCCCTATGTTTCCCTAAATAGAATCTTGCAAAACAATGTGGAGGAGTTCATGTATTAACTAAAACTGTTTTTCATATTCAAGTTTTTTGGAACTTTAGGAAAGACCCAGTAAATTTTTACAGAGCTGTCATTCTGAATAACTAAACCACATATTCCATTGTCAGGGAACTCTACTCAATGCTGGAAGCACAATGCTGTCAATTTTTCTAATCTGTCTGCTACCAAAGGTTGTTCCCAGGAGTGCCACTAAGCAGTTGTTCATTTGAAATGCTGTACATTATTACAGAGAACATCCATGCATATCAGAGATTCAGGTTTCTACCCAAGGTTGCTGAGCAATTTTTCTTAATAAATTATCTTAATCTTTTTCTATTTTTTATTATTAAATTATAAACATCTATATAATTATTATAGATAGAATCTCATTTCCAAGACACAGGAAGTAATACTAACTATAGCTTTGATATACTCCTCCATATCCAAATATTCTGCTGCAAGACTCCCTGCTGAAACTGATGATGAAATCTACATTAGAAAAAAGAAGCCCAACTACAGGGGAGTGATATATCCCTATGAATATATAAATAACTGAGATAGCCAATTTGATTGTTTTTAATAGTGCAATTGTAACTTGAGGATATAAACAAGAGGAATTAATTTATATTTGGACATTTCACCATTCAGTAACTCGCCAAGTATCTGGAAACTTAAACACACACATATAGAGTAATTAAATTCACAACATGAATCTAGCCCTCAATAAATAAATGAAAGTGCTTCTTTATCCCAAAGGCAACCTCCCACTACTTGAATAGATTCGTACAACTTAAAATATTACTGAACATTATAGGAGTACAAAAAAGCCACCTTGGCATTCTGCAATTGGTATTTCTAGATATATGATTTGGTGAGTGTCATACAATATTTTCTAGTCCAACGCTTCCAGAAATAAACTGCTTTTGATTGACAAAATAATAGCTAGAAAAGCATCAGATGTATGGATAAAATGTGCATTTTAGTCTAGATTTTTGGTACATCTAGAATTAATCCCAATAGTGAAACTGCCCCATAGAAGTAAGGATATGATTCCAGATAAATGTTTAGCACAAAGCCCCTCATTTTGTTTAAGCAAAGGGTTTTAACTGACGTGCTATAATATTAACTTGGACTGATCACACATTATCTTACATTTTACTGACCTTACTATTCCTTGTTTTACAGCTTGCCATTACAAAACATTCAACACCACCTTTGAGCTCTTTTGAAGATGTTTGTGAAACTGACACAATGAACTATTAACAGGACTTGAAAATTCCACTTGTGCTGCTAGGTAAGTAGGAATATTTCTTGGGCATATCCCTTTACCTTCTGTAGAAACTAAGCTTTCATTAAGTTAATCAAAAATTAAGCTTCTAGCCATTATACTTGTGGAAACAGCTTTCCAAATGTGATCCAAGGGTGAATCAATGTAATGATGTTTGCCCAAATCTGAAGACTGAGAGAATCAGATGAGGCAGTCTATTTCATTGCTATTTTCAGATCCCTTTGGGTAGCAGTGAAAAATGACCAAAAAACAAACAAACCAAAAAAAAAACCAAAAAAACCCCCACACCACACACAACTGTTTAATTTCATTCAGATGGGGCCTGGAAAATTCTGAGCAACAACAGATGCATGTCCTGAAGCTATTTACTGGGAAGGGGAACTCCAAAAATGAAGGCTGGAGAAGAGTAGAGTAGCAGAAATGTGCCTTCCCCCATCTCTCTGCAGCAGCCAGTAAACTGAGGGAGGGGTACAGTGGAGGAGACACATAATAATAACAAGAAAACTAGGGAAAGTTAAAGTAGAGGAGGCTCTGGAATGGGAAGAAAGAACAGAGAGAAAATAATTCTGCCCTTTCTGAGTGCTGGAAGGGAGAATTTGGGATGGCTTCAAATTCATCAGATGCATACTAGCCAGAAACTAATATAAAAAAATATGGCTCCACGAGCAGTGTCCGAGGATAGCACACTGACAGGAAACATAGTGCCTTCTCTTTCGTAGCAGCTAGAGGAGAGCAGGGGTTAGCTTCTTACTTGGCTACGGTTTCTGAACTTTGGACCTCCTGCACCCCATCTTTCATAGCCATCGTAGCTGTAGGTTTAGTGTCATATAGCTGTAGGCTATTGGGTGTCTGGTAAAATTCCAAGTCCTGTGAGGGCTGTGAATGTTTAACAACCTGCATGGAATTTGGAGGAAAGAGCACAGGTGGCAAGAGGGAAGAGCTTGGAGGAGGCACAAGCAAATCAGTCTGTTTGCACATGGCTTGAATGCTGGCTGTAGCATCTCTTTAAATGGTTCTCTTGATAAAGATCCAGTTTCATTTTAAAAATATGGAGTCCTCTCTTGTTATTACCAGCATGCAGTACATGAAGCAAAGGGAGAAGCTGATTAGATAAAGTATGGTGGGGGAAGAGAGAAAAAATACCCTAGAGAGAACTCTGGCAGGGGGACCAGGGAAAGGGAGTTTGGGAAGAAAAGACAGAAAACATACAATAGTAGAACACCACAATATGGGGGAGAAGGGAGAGAAAAGAGAGGAAACAGACACTGACGTCAACTCAGAAAAAGATAAGAATAAACTAGGAAAAGTGGACTAAAGACAAGAAAGGGAAAAAAATCTAACAAAAATAAGAGTAAGTAGTAACTAAGTAGGGCTGGTCGAATAGTATCCAGCAAATATATTATTCAGTTAATTTTACAGCATTTGTGGAATAAATTATTTAATTAATACTTTTTGTGGTATATGCACAGCTCAAAACTATTCAGCAAATATATTAGTTTAATACAGAAGGAATTAATCAAATACTATAGTAATTTATTTAACTTACCGGTAAGTTACATTTAAAAAAAGGAATTAAATAGAAAATTTATAACACTGCACTTAAATACAGTACAAATAAACAACACATGACTTTTATTCCTGTAAGGGAAGAAGCTTGGGGGGAAGGGAAGGGTTGTACAGGCAGAGGTATTTTTCTTCCTAACAGGCTTAGTTTTCGGTGCCATGTGAATTTCTCAAGTTCTGATTACTAGTAAAATATTCATAGTTAGCAAACACTAAAGATGATGCAATAAATGCATTAGTATGATCAAAAAATGTTACTGTGATGCTGGCAGACCAGACGCCAGCTCATGCTGAAGCCCCAGGCCAATTCACTTATGTATTAGTATAGATCAAAATGATTATTAAATGTATAAAAGAGTGTATTTGGTGTTTAAACTTCATGAAAACTAATGGGATATTACTTGCATTGTCTTCACTTAGCAATATCCTGTTATAATGTTATTAACATTTACATTGTATAAATAAATAACCAAATGAGAAAGAAGCCTTGTGAAATGCAAATGAAGAACTTTAACAGAAAAGTGCTAATTCCAAAGCAAGTGGTCACTGAGTGTGATGATCGGAGGTCTAAGACTCCAAAAATATTCCTTGCTCTCCATCATCAAAGGAAAAGCCAAAGCGGGTAGTGACCCTGTCAGTATGTTTTCGTGAGAAGAAACTAAGTATAGATTCAAGGAAAGATCCTTTATCTCTGGACTCTTACAGGGAAGTGTAGCAGGTGCAAAGTGGAGAGCCCCAGAGACAGAGACAATCTGGGTACCCTGAAAAGACTTTTGGGAAAGTGGCAGTTTAGTACATCACTGTCACCATTTGGATTTACAAATTCTGACTTAATTTAACATATATTTTACCTGCTTTAACCTCTCAATAACTCATTTTCTTTTTTTAATCTAATAAACCTTTAGTTAGTTTACTATAGAATTTGCTACCAGTGTTATCTTTGGTGTATGATCTAGAGTGCCAATTGATCTGAGGTAAGTGACTGGTCTCTTGGGACAGGGAGCAACCTGATGTGATGTGATTTTTTTGGTTTAAGTAACCTTTTATCACAAAGTCCACTTTGTTTGAGTGGCAGGATAGACTGGAGAGTCTAAGGCAGTGGTGGGCAACCTGCGGCCCACCGGCAGCTCGTCAGGGTAATCCGCTGGCGGGCCGCGAGACAGTTTCTTTACATTGACCGTCCGCAGGCACGGCCACCCGCTGCCCCCAGTGGCTGGGGTTTGCCGTTCCTGGCCAATGGGAGCTGTGGGAAGAGGTGCGGGCCACAGGGATGTGCTGGCCACCACTTCTCGCAGCTCCCATTGGCCGGGAACGGCAAACCGTGGCCACTGGGAGCTGCGGGCTGCCGTGCCTGAGGATGATCAATGTAAACAAACTGTTTTGTGGCCCGCCAGCAGATTACCCTGACGGGCTGCAGGTTGCCAACCACTGGTCTAAGGGGACTGTCTGTGACTCCATGGTAACACTGATATAATGATCCAGGAGTTCACATTTGTTACTGGCTTGGTGAAATCCAATTACAGAAAACACCACCAGACTGGGGTGTCTGCCCTGCTTTCTGACAGTCTGCCCTGAGGTAGGCACTCAGTTCTGAGCCACTCCAGACAGCATGACAGTTACCGCAGAACATTTTGATAGGAAACAGTAGGTTAATTCATTAACCTTTTACTTTCACCTAGGTTCAAAGTTATACTTCAGATTACAAGTGAAAATGCATCTGGTGGTCTCTTCATTCTAAACAGACAGCTCTCCATCACAAAAACTCTACTCCAAGTCAGAAGAATTGGCAGACACTGCTCAAAGGCTTAGCTTTTGGAATGACTGGGGTATTGTACATCAGAAGTGATACGTATTGGAATAGCTAAAGGGGAAGTGTACATAATGTCTTCCCTCACAATCTGGCCCTAACAAGAGATGTTGGTCCTACACTTATATGATCCAAGACCCACAAAAAGTGTTTTGTTTTTTTTAAATAATATATTTATTGGTCTGCCTTTTTAAAGGTTCTTTCAGCTCCTACATTAATTAGTCTGCAAATCAACCAAAAATACTTATGTAATAATCTGCCCTGTACAGAGCAACATTCCAAAAGTCTTGCTTAGTGGAAAGGTTTTCCTTATATGGGTCTTTTGAAAGGCCTGGTGCACAGAGCTTCAGTTTAACTAAAACATGTATACAGTCAGCAGAATTTACATTTTATCTTAAGTCAGAAATTTCCTATACATCCATGTTCTCAAATCTCTCAATTTTTAACATGTTAAGAGAACAACTCTGTTGTACCAACTTCTGGATCTAATATGCATGCACAATTTCCACTGAAATCAGTAGGAGCTCCACAAGTAAACTTCACGGCACAATTATTTTTTTATTTCTGTATAATAATGATTTTAGTTTGGGGCTGCTTGTGAAAGTGATCTAGCATTAATACCTACAGACAAGAGTTAGTCCACACTAACATTCCATAGGGCCCGTTGTCTTTTTTCAGATCCCTTTCTCTAAATCTTAAGAATCTATAGCTGATGAGAAAGATATCTGAGGAGGTTCAACAAGGACAAGGGCAGAGTCCTGCACTTAGGATGAAAGAATCCTATGCACTGCTACAGGCTGGGGACCGACTGACTAAGTGGCAGTTCTGCAGAAAAGGACCTGGGGATTACAGTGGATGAGAAGCTGGGTATGAGTCAACAGGACCCTTGTTGCCAAGAAGGTTAAAGGCATATTGGGCTGCATTAGTATCAGCATTGCCAGCAGATCGAGGGAAGTGATTATTCGCCTCTATTCGGCACTCAGGAGGCCACATCTTGAGTATTGCGTCCAATTTTGGGCCCCCCACTACAGAAAGGATGTGGACAAATTGGAGAGAGAGTCCAGTGGAGGGCAACCAAAATGATTAGGGGGCTGCGGCACATGACTTATGAGGAGAGGCTCAGGGAACTGGACTTATTTAGTCTGCAGAAGAGAAGAGTGAGGGGGGATTTCATAGCAGCCTTCAACTACCTGTAGGGGGGTTCCAAAAAGGATGGAGCTCGGCTGTTTTCAGTGGTGGCAGATGACAGAACAAGGAGCAATGGTCTCAAGTTGCAGTGGGGGAGGTCAAGGTTGGATATTAGGAAAAACTAAAGCACTGGAATGCTTTACCTAGGAAGGTAGTGGAATCTCCATCCTTAGAGGTTTTTAAGGCCTGGCTTGACAAAGCCCTGGCTGGGATGATTTAGTTGGGGTTGGTCCTGCTTTCAGCAGGGGACTGGACTAGATGACTTCCTGAAGTATCTTCCAACCCTAATATTCTATGATTTGATTGAAAAATTAAATACTTGGGATTTTTTTTTTATTTACAGCTTAACTGAAAGCTATTAACTCATCTGAACTAAATACTAAAGTCAAATCAGAGAAGTGGCCATTGACAGTTTTGTAATTTCTACATTTCAAATAGATATATTATATATACACCAACACACACTACAGGGACTGTTACAAATCAGACTTTTAAATGTCCAAACCTGCATTCCTTTTTCCAGTTAAATAACTGTATAATGGGTAAAATCCTGGCCCCACTGACTTCAGCAGAGCCAGAATGTAGAGTTAGTGGCTTATACTTTAAGACTATCCACATAATGTATTATACAGCAGCTTGATTTTATCCACAGAACTTGATTTAATTTTTACCATGGCAAAATTTCATTTTTGATCATGAATCAGATTAAACAGTAAAATGAATATAACTGATTTTGTTCTAAACCCAAGTTATCTTTGTACTAATGCAAGCAGACTCATATAAATACCTTTGGTATTAGTTGGATCCTATTTCTAAACACAATGTTCATATTTCATCTATAATAAGTAAAGCATCTCAAAGATTTGCAAGGCACTAGTTTTGCGAGTGTCCAGTTTAGTGTCTTGAGTAAAGTGAGATTGGTAGAGTCAGCTTAATCCACAGTGGAAAGTTTGTGCGCTGCACATAATTCAACACGGTTTGGCATGACTGGCAGTTGCTGTTCAGAGGGGACGCAAACTATACATACTCAATACACACTAAATTCTCTCTCTCCCTTGAAATCACAGTTTGTCCAGGTCAAAAATGAGGACGTGAGTGAGACAGGGTAATGGACACTGCACTGTAATTATCTACAGGAGGCTTCAGTTTTAATTCCTGTTTGTTCTGTTCACAGCATCCTAATATACGTTCACAGCATCCAGTTTAAACTGTGTTGAACCATTTTAAAAACTCAGGACAATATTTTGCCTCTATTTAAGTGCTTTACTGCAGAGAGCTGGACTCTGTGGCAGTTGTACAGCTGCTGTAGTGAATAAAAAGGTTAATGAACAATATCTATTTATATTCTGTTTTATCCACCTCAAAGATCAGTGAATGTTACATAATTATGCATATTAAAGCTTGTTACACTACACTCAGAATGCTGAGTCTAAGTCTGATTTAGGTGGTAGTATGGATTTGGTCAAAAATATTTTGTGGAGTATGAGGCAGGAAAAGATAAGCAGGCATGCCTTCCATTTTCTTTGATTTCTTCTCCCCATCCCATCTCTCCTCTCTTCTACTAACCTTCTTTCCCATTCATTGCCATTCCCACTTTCTCCCCCTATGCGCTTTCAACGTTTATTCTCTCTCTCCCTTGCAACATCAACCCAATGCTAGATGTAGCAATTCTTGTGATTAACACGGAGAGAGAGGGAAAAGCACAATTTCATAGTTTGAGCAAATAACTGAGCTCCAGGAACTCATGTCACAGCTCCTGATACAAACTCTCTTTCTGGCCTCAGATTAGTCACTAGAGGTATGTCTACAGTGAAATAAAACACCCACGGTTGGCCCAGGTCAGCTGACGCAGGCTTTCTGGGCTATAAAATTACAGTGTAGATGTTGGGGCTTGAGTTTGAGCACGAGCTCTGCAACCCCACGAGGGGAGAGAGTCCCAGAGCCTGGGCTCCAGCTAGCGCCTGAACGTCTACATTGCAATTATATAGCCCTGCAGCCAGAGCCCGAATCAGCTGACATGGGCTGGCGGCAGGAATTGTATTGCAGGGGAGAAATTAATCTCTCTGCCTTGATCCCCCATTGGTAAAATACCTACCTACAATACAGTAATGAATCAAAGATTCGGAAGATGAAAAGAGCTATGTAAGTGATAAGTATCATTACGCTTGTTTCTAACACTGTATAGTCACAGCTAGAACTAGAAAACTACCAGAAGTGTTTATCTTAGTAAGAAAATCGGAAGAACTCCGTAATATAGAGTATCAGAAAGTATAGGGCACATGTACTTATTATTATTCTTAAGAATAAACTGTATCCTTTTATAATTATCTCTCATCCACACAGTAGTTACAAAAACACATACCAAGGAAAGAAGGGAATTCCAAGCCAAAGACAAGTCTCTTGGCTTCTAGTGCATAAATTTATGGAATGGTTGTGGGGAGTGGGAGGAGAGAAGGTATATGCCAGAGACCCTCTCTACCACCCACAGGGAAAGCTTTCCATTCACCACTGGTGGGAATGCAAGTGTTTTTTTTCAAGACCAGTTGTATTTATTTTGAATCTGCTGTAATCCTATATTTATCGATAATATGCACACCCTATGGATGTTAATAAGGTTGTATAAAGAAGGATGTAGTCAAAACCCTTATCCAGCTCCCCTTCTCTACTCATCTACTTCTTGAAAAAAATATATGGTAGTAGTGCAATTATGTCAAGAAAATCAAATTTTATGATCAAAAAAGTTCTCAGAATATTATGATACACATGCAGACAACTTTTCATAATAATAAACAGTTACTATGGACAACATTTAGCACACAGTAAAGGATAAAAAAGCTGACAACGCTTAGTTTTGTGATCCTATAACAATGCTCTGATTTTTTAAATATCTGAAATGAGTAAGCATTGATTAGTTTATACTTATATTACTTGAAAACAGTCATACATACAATGGCAGACTCCCTGGATTGCATCCTCTATGTAAGATCTAGAGATAGGTTGTCTTAACTGTGAGCTGTTTCCTGGACACATTGCTTTCCTGATTATTCATGTTACCAATTCTGGTTTAATTAATTAAGGCTTTCACAGAACCTGTGACTTCCACCTATTTCTAAAGGGGGAGGGGGAGAAGAAGAGTCAGCATGGGGCCAAGTGTAGAGTTCAGGAAAGATGCTTAGAGGACACAGGAGATCTCTAAAACCATGTAATTTAGACAGTCACAACATGCTCTTGAAACAAACAGTAGCTGGTGGTTTTTAAAAAATTTCAGGCCCAGATGTTTAGCGTGGGTAAGCTAATGCAAGTTACTGGGCTCAATACAGAGGTAACTGGGTGAAATGTAATGGCCTGTGATTAATGCTTTTCATTTTCAGTTTTTACAGACAAATTCCTCAGTTTTTACAATATTTATTATTCAGTTTTTACCAGTTTTCATTTGACTTTTGGACCCCTCAAGTACATGAAAATACTGATTATGTTAAGAAAATCCAATGCATTACATTAGGTAGATGTGTTTGTTAATAATAAATTAGTCTAATTGTAAATATGAGGCTGTCTGTTAAAGTAAGGTAATGTAGTAGAAGATAGCCACATGTGGACACATACTGTTAATGTACAGCTGATGAAATAAACCACAGCATTAAACTACTTTTACTTTCAGTATTCTTACTTTTCTTTAGTTGATGCTTTTGATGCTATTTACCCAGGATACTGAGTTCATTTTTACACTGATTTTCACCCTTTTAAAAAAAAATAATAACAAACATTGACATTCCCATGAAATTTTAAACAAAATCAAAACCAAAAGCAAATGTACTTTGTCTGTGATATAGAGGAAATCAGGCTAGATGATCTAAAGGTCCCTTCTTATACCAGCTAAGGATCTAGCGCCTAGAGTTTTATGTGAATTTTTCTAACTTTACAAACTTGTGAAGTATGACTGAATCTGTTCTTGATCTTGCAAAAACTTAATAAACCTAAATTACTCACTTTAGCAAAGTTACAGATACACTTAAGTGTTTTTAGGACTGCGGCCTTTATCACCTCAAAGTATTGTAACAAATTTGTGATTCAAAATATAGTTTTACTGAAATATTGTGTGTGACGTTGCAGTCTATATGATTTTATAAAAAGAAGAACAGGAGTACTTGTGGCACCTTAGAGACTAACAAATTTATTAGAGCATAAGCTTTCGTGGACTACAGCCCACTTCTTCGGATGCATATAGAATGGAACATATATTGAGGAGATATATATACACACATACAGACAGTACTCGGCTAGCTTGATTATCACTTCAAAAAAAATTTTTTTCTCTTAATTAATTGGCCTCTCAGAGTTGGTAAGACAACTCCCACCTGTTTATGCTCTCTGTATGTGTGTATATATATCTCCTCAATATATGTTCCATTCTAAATTTGTTAGTCTCTAAGGTGCCACAAGTACTCCTGTTCTTTTTGCGGATACAGACTAACACGGCTGTTACTCTGAAACCTATGATTTTATAAATATTTGATAATGAGTGAATATAATGTAACTGGAATATGCTTCATGCAAAAGGTCTCTTGTAAGGTATCATTACAAAGCTTATTGTCTACTGAGTGTGGTCATCCTATTTGTATAAAGGTATCACTCTTGTATCTGAAATTAGAAATATGAAATATAACTCTGAGGGCCTATTGTAATTATAAAAAGTGTGGGCCATTAATGGTGGTTTGGAATCTTAATGGCTCCTATCAACCAGGACAATAGACTGGATGGCTCTGTTTGCAGGCAAGCCTCCCTGTGAGTCAGGCTGGGAGGAATGAAGGCTTGGGGTCTTACAGTGACATGTGATCATGTCACATGAACTGGAATCCATCTTTAACCTGGGGCTTTTCCAGTGAGGGGGTGGTGGAAACCCAGAGGGACAAAGGGTTCCCGCCTTATGCAAAAGATATATAAAGGGGTGGAACAGAACAAAGGGGGGAGGAGCCATCATGAAGAATCCCCTAGCTATCACCTAAGCTGCAACAAGAGCTCTACCAGGGGAAAGAATTGTGCCCAGGCCTGGAAGGTGTCCAGTCTGAGAAAAAGCTTACTGAAGCATCTCTGAGGGTGAGATTATCTGTATTCAGTTTGATTAGACATAGATTTGCGCATTTTATTTTATTTTGCTTGGTGACTTACTTTGTTCTGTCTGTTACTACTTGGAACCACTTAAATCCTACTTTCTGTATTTAATAAAATCACTTTTTACTTATTAACTCAGAGTATGTATTAATACCTGGGGGAGCAAACAGCCGTGCATCTCTCTCTATCAGTGTGATAGAGGGCGAACAATTCATGAGTTTACCCTGTATAAGCTTTATAAAATGTAAAACAGATTTATTTGGGTTTAGACCCCATTGGGAGTTGGGCATCTGAGTGTTAAAGACAGGAACACTTCTGTAAGCTGCTTTCAGGTAAACCTGCAGTTTTGCGGCAAGTAATTCAGACCCTGGGTCTTTGTTGGAGCAGACGGGAGTGTCTGGCTCAGCAAGACAGGGTGCTGGGACTCCGAGCTGTCAGGGAAGGCAGGGGTAGAAGTAGTCTTGGCACATCATGTGGCAGCTCCCAGGGGGGTTTCTGTGATCCAACCCGTCACATTGTGCTCAATGACTTTATGCAATTTCTGTTTCAAAATTATGACCATTGCCATTTTAACTGTGACAAATTCAGAGTAATGAAGATAAGTACGTGTGTAAATGTTAACAAGATCAAAGACTAAATTATTAACAGGCATCTCCATGCTATTTCACTTCTAAGCTGACAGCCACCACTGCAGACTTAGCCCTGACCCTGCAAAGCCTCACACACATACTTAACTGTAATAGTGAAACTGCTTATATGCCCATAGTAAATAAAATATTTCAGATGAGGTGTACACTCCTGAAAACAGAGAATTTTAAAATCTGGACAAAACCTTAGCTAATGACAAAGACTGAACTACTATACATTCAAATTGTTTTAAGCCACTCCATCACAATAAATAGTTTTTTGTAAAGAAAAATGAACTAATCTTATTTATTTCCTCCATCTCCTTCTTTTCTAACACCATCAAGATATGAGGGGGAGTATTCGTATCTCACATAACTCTAGTTAGCAAGAATAAAACCTTTACGCTAGAAATACTCGGACGTTATAACACTAGAAATGTATAACTGCCTTTAAAAAAAAGTTCAAAATACCTGCAATGAAAAAACAAAGTCTTTGGAGTCTCCTGGTATAAGCTGCTGATTGACTACTGCTTCAATAGGTGTTGAACATCCAGAGTATCTCACAGTAGGCAATCAGCATCCAGCAGGATTGGACCCATAGTTTGTATGTCCTTAGAATACACACACAGGAGAAATTCCCCCGTTCAATATTCTTGAGGACTGGCAAGTGGCCATTTTTCCTTCCAAATACAGGAAACTGGATAAGTAGGCTAGATTTATCCCCAGTGTAACATTTTTGAAGGCAATAAATGAATGGATTTGTCTCAGTGACTTTAAAATAGTTTAAAGATTTTCTCCACAGTGACTATTAAAGTGATAAAATGGGGGAACCACCCCTATATTTCTGAAATTTCTCTACTTCCAAGATTTTAATACATGAGCTCCAGTGTTTTCTCTTTGTTTAATATGTTCTGAGATACTTATCATAGAATCATAGAATAGCAGAGTTGGAAGGGACCTCAAGAGGTCATCTAGTCCAACCCCCTGCTCAAAGCAGGACCAATTCCCAGCTAAATCATCCCAGCCAGGGCTTTGTCAAGCCGGGCCTTAAAAACCTCCAAGGAAGGAGACTCCACCACCTCCCTAGGTAACGCATTCCAGTGTTTCACCACCCTCCTAGTGAAATAGTTTTTCCTGATAAAAATAGTTTTTCCTGATACTTTTCCTGATACTTTTGCTTTATGCCACGATCCCCAAGTTATACCGGTGTTTGTTAAAACAATTTTATTATTATTCATTGGTAATGAATAATCACTTTTTAGATGTGTATCTCGTCTTTCTGTGACTTTTGTTGTAGCAGGGATTGGTCTACAATGCTTAACTGTTGAGCAGCTTTGTATGTATATGATGATTTTGTAATCCTGTCCATTTATTTTTTGAGTAATTGCTATGACAGTAATTATGTCAAAAAGACACCAATAAAAATAAATTGGAAAGCACATTCTGAGTCAGGATAGAATTTAGGTTGAGGGAGGTCATGTTTAACTAACTTGCTAGATTACTTTATAGATCCTACAGTCATGATAAAAGAAAGGCAGGATACATAAAACAGATTTTCAGAAAGCTTTTGACACCTTCCATATATCAAGAGATTAATGGCAACAAAGAGTCTGAGAACAGGAAGCAGAACAGTGCACTAGACAAAAGGAAACAAAAAGATAGCTACAAATGGAAGTTTTACGAGTTGAAAATGGGGTTATGAATCCAGGCTCAGTTTTAAAATTTCAGTAACAATTATTAAACAATTAAATTATTTGGCCAAGATATTGAAAACAAAAATTTCCAAATCTGTAGATAATATT
This sequence comes from Chrysemys picta bellii, assembly GCF_011386835.1. Taxonomy (NCBI): domain Eukaryota; kingdom Metazoa; phylum Chordata; order Testudines; family Emydidae; genus Chrysemys; species Chrysemys picta. The sequence goes on from NC_088792.1 coordinate 235,447,953, forward strand.
GAAATTAGAATCTGAGTAAAAAATAATTTGCAATTCAACTAGAATAAAAGGGAATGGCATAATTTGAGTGAGTAAGTAGATTGAAAATGCTAAAAAATTTAACATAATTAGTTCGGAAACAAAGAATGAAGAAGCTAGGGAATCTGTGCTAAATAGAACAGCCATTCTACACATTCATTCATAGAGTTGTAGATTATAAAGCCAGAAGGGACCATTGTGATGATCCAGCTTGACCTCCTGTATAACACAGGCCATAGAACTTCTCTGAACTAATTTATTTTGGAATTAGAGCGTATCTTTTAGAAAAGCATCTGGAGATGAAAGGATCAGGAAATGAATTTCAGAGTTATAACAAAAAAATTCATGAAACTCTCAGCCAGGAATACAGCTACAATAAAAGAAGGCAAGCAGAAACTGATTGTATTATCTGAAGAATGATCAATAAGAAAAAGTCTGGTTCCTGTTTTATTGGATAAACCCTTGTTAGACCCCCAAATAGAATTGTGTGTATATAACTGTTTACTGTTCCATACAAATTGATTCTTTTGAGAGGGAGCATCATAGATTTTTAATGCCAAAAGGGACCATTATTATAATTTAGTCTGCTATCTTGCATAATACAGGCCACAGAATTTCACCTACTAATTCCTGCATCAAACAAATCTTGTTAAGTCAGAGCATCTCTCTTATCACAGTCTCAAGAAAATCAGTTATGGAAAGGCTTAATGAGTTTGAATGATTTCCATTTGAAAAGACAAGAGAAACTACTCACACTATTGAACAGTGTCAAAAATTAGGATACAGCCCAAGAGCTAGGATTAAAAAGGGAATTATTCTTATGCTACCAGTATTTAATGCAGAGGATACTAATAAACACAGAATGAGTTTCCAAAATGACTAAAGGCAATTTAAGCAAAAGTTATAGAATAGAGTTTGGTTGACTTATAGAGGAAACTGAGGCAAGGTGACGGTGAATAAAAAGGAAAGTTGAATGGAGATCAACCCAAAATGGGTAGTCTTGCTAGGCCAGACTGCCTCTCTTTTTTGTTAAAGGGTTATATTTTTCTGACATGGAATATTCCCTGATGTTCCCATAAACATTAATTTATGGAACTATATGCACATACATTTCACAGATTCACTCTACCCTACTTCTCAAAATGTTTATCAACCACCTCCTCTAGCCTCTTAATCCTTTATAACCATCTCTCCATCCCATGTCCACTGTCTTAAACAATTAGGACAGCACACAGTCAATATAATCTGTGCTTTTCATATATGAATGTCCTTCAAGACAAGTCACTACTGGTCTTTCCTACCTTAAAACTTCCTTGTTTAGTTATGATTGACATGCAAGTATTTTCTGATGCTCTGCTACGTGTTTGCTCTTTTATCACTTGATTGCTTCAGGATGACAAAAGCTGATTACAGAAAGTACAGGTGGAGAATACCCTTCAAGGACTATCAAGGAGCATTTGTACATCAATCTAGGTATATATCCGGCCCTCATTACCAATTTCTTTTTCTTAATTTCATCCTGTAACTTCAATTACACACGGTACCAGCCTCAACAATCTTTCTCAAATCACATTTAGGGCTTGTCTGCACTTACAGTGCTGCAATGGTGCAGCTGCAGCGCTTAGTGAAAATGCTACCTACGCCAACAGGAGAGCTTCTCCCGTCGGCATAGGTACTCCACCTTCCCGAGAGGTGGTAGCTATGATGATGGGAGCAGCTCTTCTATCAATATAGTGCTGTCTACACCAGGAGTTTGGTCAGTATAACTGTGTCACTCACGGTGTGTCCTGATTCACAAAGAAACTTAGGTATGGTGACATTCAACATCACCATGTATAACTTCTAGGTACTCCGAAAATCACTAGGATTCACAAAGCCTGAGTTAGGCACCTAGATCCCTATACAATGAATGTACAGAGAGATGGGTGCCTCAAAAACAGGATTCATGAAAGCCAGCATGCTAGACAACGCCTCCCGTAACTTAGCCAATGGGAGGTGCCATGCCAAGAGGTGTGCTAAGACCTGTCCCTCTCTTTTGGATAGGCACCTAAGTCTGGGCTGCAGGGAGGCTCCTCCTTCTGCATGGGATTCTCAGCTGCAAACCCTCTCCTGGCATTAGGGGGACTTGAACTGGGGGGAAGGGAGCGTTGCTAATAAATAGATGTTTAGAGCACAACTGTGCAAGTGTGTCTTCTGCATTCCAGGTGTGTTCTCCAATGACTGGCCTGAAAGTTATGAAGGAGTTCCTCCTCCTCGCCCTGGCATTTTGTGTAAGCTTCCCCAGAAAGGCCCAGTCTGGTAGGTGAGCTCTGAGCATGCTTACCAGATCGGGTACTGCAGGTGAGTTAGGCAACTGAAAGCCTGTCCTCCCCTGGTTCATGCATTCTCTGGGGCTCAGGCCTCCGGATGCCTGGCATGGGGCTGCAGCACGCATGCGCAGAGGCAGACACATAGGCACTTTGGCTTCTCAATTTTTGCAATAAAATCTCCCTATCTATTTTAGGTGCCTACAGGATTCAGGGGCAACTGAGCAGGGGTTCTGTGAATCCCAGTGGGACATGATTCTGGGATTAAGGCACCTAAAGTGCTAATTAGGCACCCAAGTTCTTTTGTGAATCTAGTCCTTAGGGTGTTATAAGTCAAAACCAACACCTTAAATTTTATCTGGAAACCTACAGTAAAGAAGAACAAATCACTAAGCAAAAGTGTATCATGCTTATGGAAAGATATTCCACTTTATAAGCAGGCCACCACATTCTTCACCAGCTTAATTTTCAAGATGGCATATAAAAGTGAAACCCCATATGTACAATGGAATGCAATGATATAATTTAGTAGTAGTTCTATAGTTTAAGTGCAAGCGTGCAAGACTGACAGTATATTTGTGAAGTGTGCAAGTAATACTTCTCTCAAGTTATGGGGGCAAATTCTACTCTCAGGTTCACATATGCAACTTCATTAAAGTCAGTCAAATGCACATATGAAACAGAGCTGAATATTGCCCATTGAAGACAACAATTTGAACTCAAACTTTTAAGAGCCTCTGTCAATATAATTTACTGCAAACAATACATTTTTGTTGCTACACATGAAGTGGCAAAAGTATGCATTTTGCAATTACATACCTTGAAGATGCAATTTCCACTTTGGTTCTTGCCATAGCAGCTGCCCTTTGTGCACCCTCTATGGCTCTATCCACTTTTTCTTTAGTTTTGGTGTTTCTTATTGGTATAAGTTGCTTTCTTATTCCACGGACCAAAACATTGTTTTTATATTTTCCCTCTTCCTTTGTGCCATCTGGAAATATGGTGCATCCATATCCATGCCTTTTATTATTTAGCCATTCTCCTTCATATTTCATACCATTTGAACGCTCACTAATACCAAAACCATTGCGCTTGTCATTCTTCCACTCTCCCATGTACGTTTCTGTTGTGGTGGCATCAACATGGTCTTCCATAGGGCAATAATCACAGTCACCATCTCCAAAACTAATCGTAGAGTTGGCATCACTAGAACTAATTCTGCTCATAGCAGCATCACTCCTGACAGAGCTACGTTTGCTAGATATTGATGATTTAGATTCAGATTTTCTAAGTTTTATACTACCAAGAAGGGATCCTCTTCTGAACAAGCCTCCTCTTTTCTTACTACTCATGGCTTCCGGTTCACTGTGAAAATTCAAAACAAACCCACCTCTTGTTCCAGCTGGGCTGTCTGAAGTAATGTCATGCAGAACCGTGCCATTGCTCTGCTCACTACGAAGTGAGACTAGAGATGTTCGGAGGGGTGAACGGATCACAGTTGCCATGCCATAAGGTACACTTTGACGTACACCATATCCGTGCCGCATCCCTCCTGTCCACTGTCCCTGGTATGTACCTTTTAAAAGAATAACCAACGGAAACAACATTTAAGAAGCAATTCAATTACAGAGGAACTGATGCCATCACTATAATAGTATACCTACTGCCAGTTATTTTATCAAATATTTTTGGCAAAATTTCATCAGAAAAGGCAACACATGTTACATGATAAAAAGAATCCTAGAATAGAAAAATATTTTTCTAACTTTTTAAAAATTATTCTGCTGTTTAATAAAAATTTAGTATTTGAAATGCTACCCAGTACTGAGACAACTAAAAATCCAGTAGTGTCCAGTCTGATTTTAATTTGGGTCTCTCAACAAAAAGGCACTCCTAATGTTTTTTTGCACAATGACCCCTTGCACACTAGTGTCAAAATATATTTTAACAGAAAAAAAAAACATTTAATTTTGCTGAGATGCCAGGAATGAAACCGTAGTATATTACCTTTGCCTCTTCTTACTCCTTGTGAAATTTTGGCATTTACATTTTTTGCTGCCAACATATATTTCGCTATCATGAATACTGAATAGCTGTGTTCTCTATAAGATCAATAACTTCCCTGTAGGTTGTATTTCATTTCAGACCTTTATTCTATTTGTAGCAACAGAAATACTGTATTATGAGACATCCACAAAGAACCCAGAAAAAAAGCATACATCTTATCCTGCAGTCTGATCATATGCAAAAGTCCCAGTGAAATCAGTGGGAGATCTGCTTAAAAAACAACCGAGTTCAGGTCCAAAGACAACACGTTCAAGGCCTCTATCAGCCATAATGAAATTTAGAACAATGATGACCGACAAGACACGGAAAATAGTTTTGCTTGTAAATTCTGTTTTTATATTCAATTAAATAATTGCATTACTAAATTTGTGACGAGGCTATCAGAACTAAGGCAGAAACTTCAAGTTTCTCTCACTATTCACTTAAATATGAAAAGAATTTGAAGTTACCTCTTATTTGTGCTCATTTGTATGTAGTGAGGACAGGCCAATGGCAGAACAGCAGAGAATTAAGGGATACCATTTTAGCTGTACCTGAATATGTTATGTCACAGTCTTAACACTGATTTTTTTTTAAATGGAAACAGAAAAGGGAGTTGCATAACATTTGAAAAGAGGCAGTAACAGATATCGGTGTGATTGAAGTTGTATTGTCTGGGGTTAAAAAAGTGATTTCAGGTTACTCCCTGGTATATGGTTGTCTCCTTAAGAACATAGGAACTACCATACTGGGTCAAGACCAGTGGTTCACCTAGTTCAATATCCTGCATCTGACGATAGCCAATACCAGATGTGTTAGAGGAAAGTGCAAGAAACCCCACAATAGGCAGATTTGTCCCCCAAGAAGTTCTTGTCCTAATCCTTAAAAGTTAGAGATTGATTTAAACCCTGAAACATGAGGTTCTATCTCACTCTCTCCTCCCTCCACCCACTGCCCAAAACACTAGCATACACAACTCTGGATATTCTTAGAAAAGTACTAATAAGAAACTTTTAAAATATCCTTGTTTGGTTTTAGTCTGTTAACAATTTAATGTGTTATACAGCTCTTTAGAGAAATATATTTGACATTTTGAAGTCAGAGATTTTCTGTAAATGTTTGCATTTGTCAAATGCCTCAAATTTTAACATCACTTAAAGTTTAATTTGAGTAATTGTTTGAAATTAAATCTCAGTGTTATGTACATAGTCCAGTTTGGTTATGCATCTGTGTGAAAATTACTCATCAATATACAATATTATTACCATTTACCACTTATCATACCTGTCTGAACACACTAATTTAAAAGCATCAGTTTATAAGCTTTGTCACAAAGATTTTTTTAATCAATTTATATTTCATATAATGTTAAATAAGCTCAACAATGTAACTATTTAGTGTTAAAATATTCTAGCAAGTGAAGGTTTTCCTTTCTAACAGATGGCTGCTGACATCAACAGTAAGCAACTTTCTTAGATTCTCTCTTCCTCTCTGTATCCTAGATACCTGCTGAAGCACTGGTTTTTAAGGCTGCTGAATCTAGAAACATGGTTATTTAGAAACACTCAACATATGGAGCAGGGCAAATAAAAAACATGAGCATAATACATGGATGTGGTCTGTAAATAGTTTTAAAAGTACAGGCATTTTTCTTGACACTTGTTACTTTAATAAATATTTTTCCTGGAAATAAATGTATGAATATTCTAGCATAACTGAAGCTATATTTTGCCCCCCACTTCCATCCATGTGATTACAAAAGGTGTACCTTTAGAACCCCGAGGTGAGAATCTGTCTACAGATGTTTTGCTGCTACATATATCAACTGTCTAATTTGTTATGCCAGTAATAACTGTTCCGTTACTTTAAAATAAATACACTTGACTCTCATTTAGACTAGGCCCCATTACATCATGTTGGCATTCCACCACATGGCCTCTTTATATTGCCAGAACAGTGTAGATCAGAATCAGGTCCACTCTATTTAAATTTAAAAAGTTATCATAAATATCAAAGCTAGGATCGTCTGCAATTTTTTTTGATCATACAATATTTTTGTTTTGAAAAGTGAACACAGAAGATCAAAAACATATAACTCAATTATGACGTATGTTTTTCACTTCTTTGTAGGAGAAAATGGAAATGGTTATGATTTGCCCCGGAGAGCATTAAAACCAGGACAATTAATTTACTCTTATGTGCTTATCAGACTCTTCTTTCTACTGGGACAAGGAAATCAAGGCCAGCTCCTTATTAAAAAAAGAAAAGAAAAATTAGCTAACGAAGAAGTGGAATATTCTATAAATCAAACATGGGGGGGTGGGGAGGGAGAGAACAAACAAACACCATGCCATGGATATTTCATCTGATTTTGTGTGTGTAGTTTTGCAGTGCAACAATTCTCAAGGACTCAGATATTTGGTTGTAATTAGGCATTAATCAGAAAGGTATCACTCTTTATTATTACTAGGCGGTATCATGTAGAAAAGTGTCCACTCTTGCATTAAGTTTTCCAGTTATATTCAAAATATTTTCCATTTAAAATGTATGCTGAAAGCATACATATACATAAATGTGGAAACAATAGTGTTACATAAATTATAGTTGCATCTATTATTTCCAAAGTGAAAATTTAAGAAGTTGTTAGAGGAATATGATTATCCATAATAATACTGTAATATAATGAAAGGCTAACATATTCAATAAACAACATGATCTACAAAAAACATATAACAGAAAGCTTTTGGTTCCTGTACTATGCACACTCATTCATGCAAGAAACTACATGCCTTTTTTCATGTTCATTTTAACTATAACTGATAGTTCTAATTAGTGCCATTGATAGTGGCTTTAAGGCTACCACTGTAATTACCAAGTGATTTAAAAACTGCATGTGCTTCTCAAAGAAACGAACTACAACTGGGCCACACAGCGAAATAGTTGAATTCAGTACAGTTAAATTCACTAACGGTTTTGGATGGCCTGAAATTGCATTTGTCAGCAAATAACTATTGATCTAAAAAGTTTACCTAGCTCTAATTAAAACCTAAATTTATAACCTTTTCCATGGAGATTTAGTTGAACGTCAGTTTAAAAAGCACATACACACAATGGACTGTATTACGCTGTGGTGCAGATGAAAATCAAAGGAAGTTTTGTATGCAGAGAGAGAGCAGAAAAAGTTTGCTTGTTGCCAGTGTTTGTTATTTCTATACTTATATGTACATGCCTCTCACACTAACACACTTTAAGAGAAAATTATTGTGGAAACTATTTCTGTTTAGATTCTTTTTTTAAAATCACTACAATCTAAGTATCAGTACATACATAAAGTTATTTCATTATGCTAGTGTTCTCCAGGACAGCAAACAATGGCCCGTAATTACAAGCTACTTTAAAAACAATAACAAGCCAGAAAAACTAGCAACACACAAGCTGACTCAGCATAAAATAAGCCCAATTTCTGCTTATTTTGAGCAGCTTTGGTATATGCTCAGTTTGTTTGTAGTAACAATTCAGATTTTTTTCTGAATAGTTTTCTGCAGTTTCTCATTTGCTGTGTTGTTTGTAATGCCTGAAAACTAAGGCCCTGACTCTGCAGACACCTAAGCATATGTGTAACTTAACTCACATGAGTAGTCCCATTAAAATCCACAGGAATGCACATGCTCAAATATACTGACATGTTCTTAAGTGTTTGCAGAATTGGGGCCTTAGTAATAGATTTACATTAATAGAACAAAAATTCTTAAGATAGGATAGTGTGGATTTTTTTATAAAGCTACTGACTTCCAAACTATCTATGAAGACAATTGTCTTCTGAATTACATTCTACTTCATTAAGGGGGAGAAGGGGGACATGGATTCCCACAATTACCCTAAAAAAGAACAGTGTATGTTAATTATTGAGAAACCTATTTCTAACAATAACGAGCATGCTAATTTACTTTAAAAATATGGCTACAATGAATTATACTTGCCATCAGCCCTTCTTAAACTTCTAATCCACCAGAAAACAAACAAACAAAAGAATCCTACAGTGTAGTGAAAGTGAACTAAAACTAGAATTAAATAAATAAAAAACATGCACGTACCCTCCAGGCAGAGACCAAGCATGAAAACTTTCAGCCCCAAGAGATCACTATGAGCATGTGAAACCACGTTGTTTTTTTAAAATCCCAATATAAAATTAACTATAAAAATCGATCTGTTTTATAAAGCAATGTATTTTAACTTTTTTATAAAATTTATTTTATGGTCTCACTAAATTTTGGAATAAAAAGCTTCATTTGTAAGTGTGGGGCTCTACTCCCCCTTAGCACCTGGGCATCCATTCTTTGATGCATCTCTTCCGGGTTTGCCCACAAGTCGCTAATCAAACTTCATGTAGAAACTGATACACAGCATTACTTAAGAGGCCTGAACCAAAGATTTGTTTTTAAGTCACAAGGAAGGCAGATTTTATATATTATCTATTGTTTTGCTAACTTATACTTCTTGCACAGCACTAACACACTTTCACACAAATTTGAACTTGCAAAATGTACATGATAAATGTTAAACTAAATAACATTTCTAAAAGATTTCAGCTCTAAAAAATTAGGCCAGATTCTCCCCTTACATTGGGATAGATCAAATAATTCCATTAGTCACTGCTCTCACTTACACTGATTTTACACTGCTGTAACTCCAAAAGCTACAGCAGTGTAAAATCAGCGTGAGAGCAGAAACAGGCCCATCTGTCTTTTGTGTGGCGCTTGAAATGACACATGTACACTATGATTAAATGAAACTGTGCAACTGCATAAGCTTTACTCGTGAGTCACCTTGCTGAACCTCAACTTGATACCCCATGATATGCTAAATATGATGTCAGAAGTCATGAAATATGGGAGAGTTTTAGAAGGGTTGGGTTTTTTTGTGGGGGTGGGGGGAGGGGAGTTTGTAAGGGAGAGAAACAGCAGCTGGCGTTCTTATTTCAAAACATGATTTGTATTTAGAATTGCATGTGGTTTTTTTTTTAAGTTACAATATTTCTGTGTTAATTAAATAAGCTCATTTTATAAAAATGTTAGGTGGGTCCAAGATTCATTACATCTAATAATGTAGAATCTATTTGGCCACTGTTAGCTTTCTCGTGACTATCAATATTGTTTCCCCATACAAACTCTCAAAAGTGAGTGATCGAGATTTATTTGCCAGTTTTCTCTCTGATAGAATATGTAAGTGTTGCTAAATCAACGGAACACCACCTGTGAAACCTCCAGCAGTTGTACAAAGAACAGGCAAAAACCAATGTTTTCAAGCAATCGCAATTTATTTCTAATGCTTAGGACTCTGCAAACATTTCTACCAGCTGGTGAAGGAAAAACGATAGCCCTGGGAATGTGGAACTTTTAAAAGTGAAACCATGAAACAGCTCATAAGTTTCATCTCCTCTGCATATATCACTCAAATGCAGCGTTTCTAACAGGATAATTAATATTAACCCTCGGTCACCTGCAACAGTGTAACCGACACTTTGTTTTCATTGCCCTAATGAGTGTAAAGCAACGGTAGCTTCCTTGATGAACCTCCCTCCATTCCGCTCTGTGTCACATTAGTACTAGCGGTCCAGCTCTGGGATCGAGGCCTCACTGAACTCTGTTAGCTGGCTGCAGCTTCAACCACTGACAATGGGGAATCTGCTCAGTCTCAGCAGCTGCCCCTTGCAAAAGATGCACCGCTCCCGCGGTTTCGATGTGGCCCTGCTCGCGCGCGCAATCTATACACAAAGGGGGGGGGTGAAACTTTGTCAAGAGTTGAGACTCCTTCTTTCCCTGCGCCTGGCAGTGACTCCTGGCAGCTGTGCCCCTGCTGGGTCGTGTGCGCGGGCAGAGCAGCTCCTGCGAGAGCCCAGGCGCCCGGGGCTGCGTGCGTGGGGCGCGCCAGGGCAGCGGCGGCACACGTGTGTGCGCACACACATGCAGTGCGTGTGGCCCGCCAGGCATGTTGCGCCGAGCCCCGCGCGCGCCAGGGGGCGGGCGCGCTCCCCCCCTCCCTCCCGCGGGGCGCTCACCTCCATCCCCGTAGGTCTCCACACCGTAGCCGTCCTGCAGCCCGTTGCTCCAGGTGCCCTCGTAGCGGGCCGGGGTGGTGAGGCTCTGCCGCACCCCGTAGCGCCCCTTGAAGCCGTGGGACCACTCGCCCCGGTACATCCACCTGCCCTTGGTCTCCACGCCCAGCCCGTGGCGCTTGCCCTGCGCCCAGTAGCCCTGGTAGGTGTTGCCGCTGGGCCAGGTGTAGCCGCCCACCACCTCGAAGCCGTGGGACCAGGAGCCCGCGTACTCGCCCTGCCCCTTGGGCCCGGTGCAGATGCCGTGCCCGTGGGCTTTGCCCTCCTCCCAGCCGCCGCAGTAGGTGCCGCCATCGTCGAAGTCGAACCTGCCGCCCGTCATTCAGGGGAGCGCGGGGCGAGCTCGGCTCCTTCCGTCCGCTGCTGCTGCTGCCGCCACCGCCGGGCTCCGGGCGCTGCGCTCCCCGCGGCCCCTCCGCTTCCAGCGCCCCGCGCGGCAGGACTGCCAGGGCTCCTCCGCCGGCGCCCCGGAGCTCGGCGCCGGCACCGCCCCCCGCCCCTCCCCCGCAGCCCGCCCCTTCTCCGCTCACACACCCGCGGGCGGCGGTGGGGGCAGGAGCGGGCGCGTGGACCCTTCTGGGGGTGCCGGGCTCCTGTCCCCCCCCCCACGTGTGTGTAGGGGTGAGCCGAGCGTGCTGGAGGCGCGTGTAGGGTGAGCTCTGCTTAGGTGCCAGCGTTCCCCTGTGCAGGTGCGTTGGGCACACAGAGAGCAGTGCGGGATGGGTGCCTGTAGGCGAGTGTCTGTGCGCGAGCATCGGGCTATGCAGGGGTGTATGCTGGCTGCAAGCACAGTATGTGGGAGAATACAGCTGTGGCTCTCTGCGAAGATTTGTAGGTATGTTGTAATATAGCTTTGTAGTTATATAGCTGCCTGTGGAAAGGACACAATGTGTGTTTGGAAGTGTGTGTGGGGGGTGCATATGTGACTGCAAATGTTTACATATGTGTGTTTTCATAGATAATGCACAAAGAGGATTCTGGGGGCAGCCTCTCTGTCTTGCAGGTGGTAGCAGTGCCCCCCTTTAGAGAATGGTTTAACTTTACCAACATGCTCAAACATCTTCCAAGTTTATAATTCTTCTTTTGCACTTCTCAGAGCTTTAGGTGTGGTCCCAGGAGCTAATGTTGTCTGAGTAAAGTTGAGCTGTGTTGTGGTACTTTATCTCATCCTAAACAGCATAGAAAACCCACCCTCACTGCAGTGCTAATGAACACTGTGCCAAACTGACAATAGTTGCAGGAAGTAAGGTCTAGGCATATGGGGCACAGGATACTGTAGTTGTATTTGTGATCTTTCAAAGACATAATGGTGGTCACCTTTTAAGAAGTCTCATTATGCCTTTAACTTGATGGCCTTTGGATGGCTGGATAGCTTCAAGTACTGCCAAGCACTCTTCACCAGACATTTGGTAATCAGATAAAAATATAAGGGAAGTGACAGGAGGTGGCACAGAAACACTGGACAAGATTTAGTGGAGAAGAAACTGGAAATTGTGGTTGGTCATAGCTCAGAACTGCAGGGATTAATATTTTCTGAAACCTTAGTTTTACATTCTTTTAAAATGTTCTTTCAACCCATCTGTAACTTTAAAGCAAACTTTTCACTGCAACGGGTGTTTCGGGAGGGGGAGAGTACATATACATCTCATAATTTCCTCAATTTCATCTTCTGTGATATGTGACCTCCTACGCTGATAGAGCAGAATTAAAAAAAAAAAGTGGTTTGATTGGGGGCTTGGATCAGTGTTCACGTCACAGTCCCCCCATCAGTACCTGGCCCAAACTGGGGAAGCTAATGATCCAACCAGCAGACCAAATTCACTGATGAATCCTGGTCATGTGCCACCTGAGGGCATGTTGCGCATATGCTAAGAAGAAGTGTTTTGGTCAAGCAATGTCTAAAATAAATTAATAGAAACTACAGATTATTATAAGCAAAAACCTTATTAATGCAAGGTGAAAAAAATGGAGAAAAAAATCAGGAAATGAAAGAGTAACAACCATGACACATACATTAAGCTAAATTCAGCCCAGGAGTAAGCCAGTGTAGCTCCATTTTCTTAAGTCTATACTAACTGAAAATACTGCACCTATATAATGTTGCTGAGTTAAATATTCAGGCTTTCTTTCACAAATTTACAACCTTATGGTTGTACTGAGTTGCACAATTGTAATGCAATTTCACAAGTAATTATGAATGAATATAATTGTTTCTAACTTAAATATTTTTGTCTAACTTATCAGAGGTCTGTAAAAAGCAACAGAGGGTCCTGTGGTACCTTTGAGACTAACAGAAGTATTGGGAGCATAAGCTTTCGTGAGTAAGAACCTCACTTCTTCAGATGCAAGTAATGGAAATCTCCAAAGGCAGGTATAAATCAGTATGGCGCTCCCAATACTTCTGTTAGTCTCAAAGGTGCCACAGGACCCTCTGTTGCTTTTTACAGATTCAGAGTAACACGGCTACCCCTCTGATACTTTATCAGAGATCTGTTTCTTACTGAGGACTAGATACCTGTGACATTTCAAGCTGTGAAATTCAGCTATGGCTTTAATCAACAAAAAGTGGTGGGGTTTTTTTATCATTCATGTACTGGGGACTATAATTATTACATAGTGCCATAAGAGTACACTTGGCCCTTGAATCACAGAAGAAAAGGTCCCTTCTGCAAGGAGGTTACAGAGTACTATAGAGTGATAATATAGTAAGTAAAGACCTTAAACTATGGAAGCTGGAGAACAGTGGTGACCAATTTACAGGTGATAGCATGCAAACCATTATTAATGCTAGTAGTCTGAAATCAGTGGGACTACTTGTATAAGGAATTTTTGCATTAGTAAAAATTGGGCACTTAGGCCCTGATTTAGCAAGGAATTTAAGCATGCATCTAAGTTCAAGCATTTGAGTAGTCCCCCTACTCATGTGCTTAGAGTTAAGTACCTGCTTAAGTGCTTTGCCAGAGTAGGGCCAGAGAGCTCAGCACTTTGCAGGATCAAACACCTAGGATCCAGTTAAGCAAAATATTTAAATACATTCTTAAATGCTTTGCAGAACAGGTACGGACTGCTGAAGCAGGGCTTATGTGAGCAGTTTAAAACCTTTGTGATCATCAAAGCTGTATTGCCACATGGAGCCAGATCCTTGGCTGTGGCTGAGTAGTACACAGCACAGGTTGTGGACACCAGGGGATGGGAGGAAAGGAGTAAAAGTGGTATGAAAGCCTTTATATGAGAAAACTCAAAGACAAGTGGAAAATTCTTTCCTGGCTCCATGGTGGCAGACATCATTTTTGTTATCCAAGTTAATAAATTTACACATATATATTTAGTTATGACTATATTTAACACAATTGAATGATGTCTGTTTGCTGTAGACAGGAACATATCACTTTGTACAAATTGAATATCACATAGATTAGTCACAAAAGTGTTACTGTGTATGCTGGCCTGTCAACACCATAGGATTTTCTGCAAAAAGAGAAAAAACGACAAATGTTATTAATACGTTCAGGAATTTGATGGGGGTGCTTACCCCACACAAGATCTAAAGAGGTTGAAATGGCTAGGCAGGCCAATTAACTGCCCAGGATGCACCTGAAGAAGGAGACAGGGAGCAGGCCACTAATTGGAAATGAGCTCAGTTGGGCAGGAACAGAAGGAGCCTCTATAAAGCCCAGGAACTATAAGCAGCAAGGGGGCTGCAAGGAAGTAGTGTACAGTCACTCTGTGAGATGGGAACTTGGGCCGGCAAACCCAGAAAGAGGGAGAAGCTAGAGAGGTAGGAAGAAGCCCAGGAAAACAGCAGCAAGGGGTAGCCTGTACAGACCTTGGCTGCTTGTTATAGGGTTCCTGGGCTGGAACCCAATGTAGAGGGCAGGGCAGGGTTCTCCTACCCATCACTGAGGAGTGGCATAGAGCACTGGACACACCAGCCAGAAAGCTGGTCCAGTAGGACTTTGACTACCCTGGAAGGGGAGGATCTTAGTGACTTGAGGGCCAAGCCATGAATAGGAAGCTGCAGTTCAGGGAGGGGCCGTAGGGTGAAAGAGATGACTTAGAGAGGGCCTTGTAAGAAATGTAGTCAGGAGGTCAAGGGACATATTCCTTGAAAGTATTGATATGGAGACGTTTCCTCAGCCTTGGACTATCTAACTACAGAGGACTGCTGTCACACCACCAAGGGAGAAGGATATGGCTCTCACAGGGAGCTCACTGGCAGCTGGTTACTTCTGGCAGCAGGCAGTGCTCCACCCCTACTCCCAACCCACCCACCATGGTGATGGAAAGTCGATATGCTGCCCTCGCAACGAATGATGAGGAATCATCCCCAAAAGTGGAGGAGGAGAAGCCATGTACCTCCAAGGCTGGGAAGATTGCAGCCACCACTCCCAGGAGGAAACCTAGGGTAGTGGTGGTTGGTGACTCTCTTCTGAGGGGGACAGAGGCACCCATCTGT